>NC_090446.1:612329954-612651800 GCF_031143425.1 Pleurodeles waltl | reverse complement strand
GGAATCCAAGAAGAATGGTGAGGAATGGCATCTATAGACGCCCTCCCAAACGTGAGGTGAGTCAGCGCTCTGTTCGTGGTGGAATGGGGTGTTTGCCGGTAATTCCTCAGGAATGAAAATATAGCATACTGAACAGCCTGACCACCAGCTAAAGCGATCCTGATAACCTTGTTCTCATGAATCTCTCTACCTCACCATTAGCTTGAGGCCAACGCGGGGTAATACGGCGGTGACGTGTGCCCGTAATGTGATACTCAGCTAGCTCTTTACTTTGGAATGGAGGTCCATTGTCTGTCTTTATCTCTGATATGAGACCAAGTGTAGCCATTGCCTTCTCGAGACCAGAAATCACGATATCAGCCATTAGGGCAGGGACGATCTCCACTTCGGGGTACTTTGAAAAATCATCGATGAGGACCATGGTGTGACGACCATCAGGCAAGCTTCCAAAACCCAAACTAGCCGATACCCAGGACCCAACTGGGGATGGCTCAGTTTCGATCGGATTGGGCCTACTCCACTCACCAGTGGCCTGACACCATCTGCAAGACCTCACCAGACTCTCCACCTGTTCGTCCATAAGAGGAAACCACACTTTCGACCGGAGGTGGCTCTTCATCTTAACCATCCCTTTGTGGCCATTGTGGGCCAACTCCACCACTCTGGGAGTGAGGGAAGAAGGAATGACCAAACGATTTCCTCTCAAAATGCACCCCTCAATATCAGTGGTGAGCTCATCCCTCACGTTGTACAGACTCCAGATGATGCATTGGGACTCGGTCAGCAGAGGTAGTTGTCTTTTAAGGCGGTGCCACTGATTACTCTGCATTGCCACCAGAACTTTCTGTAAACACTCACCCCTTTTGGTAGCCTGCACAATTTCACTAATCGTCATTGGTATCAGCCGGTACCGGTCTGTGATGTATCTAACATATTCCTCGGTCTCTTGCGCCTTCTCAATTTCCACAGCGGACTCAGCTCGGGGATGTCTCGACAAGTAGTCTGCCGGATTTTCGGATCCCGGGCGGTATTCTAACTGCCACCGATAGTCTTGCAACTGTAACATCCACTTCTCAATCCTCGGCGGGGGTTTGGAAGCAGTGCCATTAAAGAGAGGGAGCAACGGCTTGTGGTCGGTAGTTACGATAAATGGGCGGCCATACACATAAATATGGATGTGCTTGCAGCCCCAGTGCACCGCAATCGTTTCCTTTTCTATCTGCGAATAACGCTGTTCAGTTTCAGTAAGCGATCGGCTGGCATAGGCAACAGGGGACCACATCCTTTCTGTGTGCGCTTGCAGCAAAACTGCCCCTGGTCCTTTTGGTCCAGCATCAACAGCGATTTTGGTACTTCGTTTTGGGTCGAAATATTTCAAAATGGTGTCACTGGAAAGTGCCTCTTAGATAGTATCAAATGCGGACTGTTGAGGGATTCCCCACCTCCATGGCTCAGAGGCTTTGGTGAGGTTCTGCAGAGGCTGTGTGAGGTTAGACAAATCCTTAATAAAACGGCCGCAGTAATTTACCATTCCTAGAAAACTCCTGACTTCAGTGATATTGGTGGGAGGGGGCGCTTTTTTAATGTCATTGACTTTGGCCGGATCTGGGGCTACCCCACTTGAGGAAAACATATAACCAAAAAACTGTATCTTGTCCCTTAGGAATTCACACTTTTCTCGATGGAGTGTGAGTCCTGACTCCTGAATACGTTGTAGGACCTTCTGGAGTCGGGAATGATGTTCCACGATGGTGGGCGCATGGACAAGGGTGTCGTCACTGACATTGATAGTTCCAGGCAATCCAATCAACAGCTCCTGAATGACATTTTGGAATACCTCTGCTGCACTGGATACCCCAAAACTCAATCTTTTATACCTCCGGAGCCCGACATGTGTAGAGAAGGTCATAATGTAACGGGAGTCTTTGGCCAATACCAACTGGTGGTATCCGGACCTGAGATCCAGTTTAGAGAAACACCGCGATTCGCTGAGCTCCCCCAGGATGTCACCAATCGTCGGTGTTAGATGCCTTTCCCATTTGATGGCAGCATTCGGGAGGCGCATGTCCTCACAGATTCTCACTTCGCCAGGCTGTTTGGGTTTCCTCGCCACCACGATGGGGGAGACCCATGGAGTGGGTCCAGAGATCTTCTCAATGATTCCAGCTCTTTCCAAATTCTCCAGTTCTCTCTCCACTTGGGGTCGAAGGTGGAACGCCACTTGCCAATGACAAAGAGCTACTGGTTGTACTGTGGGATCAATGTGGAGCTTGATTTCTCGGCCTCGGAGACATCCAATTCCTTTGAATACTCCTACATATCGGGCCACCAGTTCAGTTACGGACTCTTGATGAATGCTGAATGCGAATGTCACAATCGCCAACTCTTCTGCCGTTTTACAGCCCAACAGCATTCCCGTTCCTCCCTCGGTCACATAGACCTTCGCTGAGGTGGATTGTGATCCATGGGTGAGAGTGGTTTGGAACATGCCTCTCAAAGCCAAAGGGGAGCTTTGCCCATATGCATACACCTTGATGTTTGTCTTGGTTAGTGCTGGAGTCGGCACCATCCGACTGTATTCCTCTACAGCCAAAAGATTTATGGACGCTCCTGTGTCCACTACAGCAACAATCTCGTGTTCGCCCATCACGATCTGGCACTTTGGAAGTGGTGCTTGTTTTGGGTTAGTAGGCTTGACAGTAAATAGGTAATGGACAACGTGAATCATCGCTTCGTCATCATCCATGTCACTCCCCCGCTCCGATTTTTCTGGAGGAGCCTCTTCCAGTGCGACATTGACAGATGCACTTGCAGCTCCCTTGGACCGGCAAACCTTTGCGAAATGATTCATCTTTCTGCAGCTGGAGCATACTTTTCCTTTTGCTGGGCACTCAGATGATCTGTGTGGTATTCCCCCACAATACCAACATTGCCTCGTTCGGGCTTTATTCAATCTTTGTCTTGGTCTGCTCATGGGTGCCGTGACTACATTGGCCACCTCTTCCTTTATGGGTCGTTGTAAGGCAGCCTCCATGTGCAAGGCTCTGGCTCTCGACAGCTCATTTGTGCGCCCCAATTGCAAAATATCCGGCAAGGACTTTCCAGATTCCTCTAGGATGCGCTCCCAGAGCTTTAAAGATGCACACCCTTGAATCAACTGCCCTCTCACCTCTTCCGTTTCGTCATTAAATCTGCACGTGCTCGCCAACTCTCTCAGCCTTAGGTGGAATGTGTCTAACGACTCTTCTTCTTTTGTTGCCTTGCTTGTCTGAATATGAACCTTTCATAGTCAGTGTTGACCATAGGTTCAAAGTGCCTGTTGAGTGCCGCTATCAGCGTTGCATGCGTTTTGGGTGCATCCTCCACCATTTTAAATATGTCTTTCCCTCCTATGTGGATGAGCATAGCACGCTTCTGGTCATTTGCCACCTTGGTGGCCTCGAAGAAAAGGAGTACTCTTTCCACCCATTCTTTCCACTTTGGAGCTTGGGCAGATGGTGCTCCTTCTACGATGAATGGTTCTACTGGAGGTATTGCGGACATCGTGGCTAGTTGGGCTGAGGGGCTGATTGGGCTTGATACTATCGTGCAGGTATTGGAAAACACTGTCTGGTAGCAGAAGGATCTAGGCACAGCTCATGGGGACCATTCTTTTATTCCCTGTGTCCTGCTGTGCCTCACTGTATTCACCACCTTTGTTTAATCTGGCTACTCCTGTTGTTGCCTCCAACACTGTGTTTGAGGTCTTTATCAGGGCTCAGAGGGGGTCCTTTCTGTTGTTGTGATCTAGTTTCCAATTTAGATCACTCCAGAGACGAACAGCAAACAGAACCGGCATGAGCACCGTGTAATACACGGCCGCCGCTCTGTTGTTTGATGAAAAACAGAACCGGCATGAGCACCGTGTAGTACACGCCCGCCGCTGTGTTTTTAAAAAAAAAAAAATATTCTGGGCCGTGCGCCCGCCGCACGAGCACCGTGTTATGCACGCGGCCGCCGAGGGGCACACCCAGGGGCGTGGGGCCGCACACCCTCGTCGCCAATTTGTTGTGTTGTGGCAGCGATAGCCACAACACCGTGATGGACGTGCCTCGCTATGATAATGACTCACGCGACACAGTTGTTTGTTTAAATTCATCGACGTGGTCGGAGCGGGCCTGGCACGTCTTCGCTCGAGCAGCACGGGTCCCCGTCTGCTTGCGGCGAGCGTGTCCCTGCCTCCCGACCACGCCTCTATTTATTTATAGCTCTGGGCCAGAGGCCACGGAGCAAACCACTTCACATACAAACAGGAGGTGGAATCCATCCGGAAACATCCGGGGATTCCACCACGTTTTTACGCAGAAGGAAACTTCAACCCACACTCCAGCAAGGTGTCGGATGGTCGGTTACATCACCGACCAGCGACACCACAGTATGGACAGATGACAATTGTGTCTAATTACATGCCATGCAAGGCGGACAATGTCCTTTACCATGCAATTATCAAGTCAATTATTGGCCAAGTAACAGATTTGGTAAGGCTGATGCTCTCCCTCGACCTTCACGTGTACTTTGTACAACTACTCAAACCCTCCAACTTTCTGGAATCAGTTAAACTTGTAGAACAAAACATAAATGTTGGCACTGCGTGCAGCAAGACCGAGACCAAAGGGCCCTTCAAAACCACCTGTTGTAGCAGAAGGAAGCTCCTTGCAGTCCAAACACCTCTGTCCGACAACAAGTAATAAAGCAGTGTCATGATGACCCAGCAGCAGTCATCCTAGGCCGAGGAAGGTGCAAAATCTTATCAATCTGCATCTTTGGTGGCCCCATTTGAAGCAATCAGTGAATACTTTCTACAGCAGGGTTTGATGTGTGCTCTGACCTAATCAAAAATGGTACATGAACTCAATTAATTTTGTTTAACTCCCACCTTCCGATGGATACACTAAATTGCTGGTAGTGGTAGATTATTTTTCCAGGATGAGACATTTCATCCCATTCGAGAAATTACCCACAGGTGAAGAATTTTCTTGAGCCACATCTTTCGTCTGCATGGCCTGCCAGACACAATCATCATTGAGAGAGGAACACATTTGACAGCCCTATTCTGTAAGAAGTTGTGAAAAAAGTGGGCACAAATCATTCCAGGTTTACCAGTTACCTGCCGCAACCAGTTGAACAATACCTAGGATGTTTCTTAATGAAGACCCCCCCATCAAAAAATAAAAATAAATACCTGGATTACAGAGATTGTCCTTGAACAATTTGCTTGTAGCAACTCATTACATTCCTCACAGGGAGGGTCCCATGTTTACTGCATCTATGGTTTCCATCCCCATGTGACTTGCAAGGATAACAGCTGCCCCAGTTTCTTCAATTACAACTAACCTGCTGCTAGCTCGGACTAAGGAGGCCCATAGGTTTCTATGGGAGCATCATTTTCATGCCTGCTCTGAGCAGGCGTTTAAAGTGACGCCAAAAATGGTGCAGTGAAATCTGTTATATTTCACTGTGCCATTTCTGCAGGCCTCCTAGCACCGTAACGCCCCCCCCTTGCATACATTATGCCTGGCGCAGGTATAATGTGGCACAAGGGTTTACAAAGTGGCACGATGCATGCATTGCACCACTTTGTAAATATGGCACAGGGAAAAAGCCACTTTAGTGCTGCCTTAGCACAAAAAATGATGCTAAGGTGGGACTAAGGTGGTGCTAGGGGCTCTTAAATATGCCTTAATATTTCCAAAATGTCTTGGAAATCTGCTGATTTTGCCTATGCTCCTGTTTGGTGTTCAGATTTCACAAATGTATAGGTTCAGCACCTTCCTTGTGGAGATCAAGTTCTTCAGGTGAGCATTCAGGTGTCAGGATTCAAATATTATTTAAGCATCAGATTATTCGCAGAGCTGGAAAGGCATGGGAACTGTGGAGGACAGGGCTGTGGAGGCTGAAATCATTCTTATTTACCATTTATCATAATTGGCGTCCTTGTAACCCAGAGGTACCTTACATCACTGTTTGCTTCCAGAGCTTGTGACCTTCCGGTCTTTCTGGCAATGCTGGGGTCCCGTCTATTATCCTGATCTGTTGAGAACTCAAGACCGTACCTTCTGCCAGTAATCCTGTTTCGAACATTCTGCATATTTTCTCAGACTTGTTGCATTAAGCTTTTGGTTCTTTTGTACCACATATTTTTTAAAAATCCAATGTATTGTTTTTGAGATGGAGCTTTACAGTCTTAAAAAGTTCAGGGGATAGGTAGGTCCTACACTTTTGAAGGTTGGGTCAAAAACTACCTCACCATAACTTCATTAATCAACCGTGTTAGAAATGGGGTTCCTGGTTGTCAGAGTATTCACACTGCACAAGCAGAAATCACCATTTTAGTCAATGTAAGTCAGATACACAATTTAAATTAACCTGTGCTTACCCTCTGGTAGCTTGACACAGAGCAGGCGGGCAAGCTTAACTTAAGAGGGAATGTGTAAAGTATTTGTGCAGCACACACACACACACACACACACAGAGTAACACAATGAAAATACTACCAAAAGACTCCGCAAAGGTTTAGAAAAATAGAGAATATTTATCTGACTAACGTAAGACCAGAACAACAAAACTCCAAACAGTAGAAGTTGAGATATCCCTTTTTAAAGATTAAAATCAAAATAGTGCTTATAAGTCATTAGCAGTCAAAAGATTACTTGAGGATGCGAGGGACCGGTGCAAATCCAAAGTTCAGGTCAAATTACAATGGAGAGTAGGCCATTTACAGAACCCATGCAGAGTCTGCTGAGAAAGTACTTTCTATGGAGCAGCATCGACGTCGAGGAGCAAATGCGAAAGGGATGCGATGATATGTTCCACCCAGTTGGGTCCTGAGTCAGTGTCAAGCTCTATAGAGATGAATGCAATGCATTGTTGTTGAGCTGCACAGACCATCGTCATTGGAACATGTAGGCTGTGAATCTCAGGTTGTCGAGCAGCTTCTGCACCAGCATCAAAGGGGCAATGTATCAGTTCCGACCAGCACATAGGTGAAATTTTGTTGTTTTTTATGAGAAACCAGCTGCAAAACCCACTTCTGAGGCCCAAGACTGAAGGGGGCACCTCAGGCAAGGGTAGGACTCACAAATGGCAGAGTCCAGCAGCAGCAGGATAGTTGCTGGCAGTCTTTAATGTCGCTGAAACTGTTGAAGAACAGGGGACAAGCCAGCAAGCCCTCACTCTGGATTCAAATGAAATGGGTCCAGACCTTGTCCTCAGCAGGGCATAGATCAGCAGGCAGCAGGGCAGCTCTGCAAAGCAAAGAAGTGGTTTCTTAGAACAGTCAATCCAGGCAGAGTGGCAACCCTTACAGCACAGCATTCTTTACTCCAGCAGAGTTCTTCCCAGGTTAACTAGTGATCTGATTTTAGAGCCACCAGTGCCTTTGATGTGGGGGATTACTTCAAAGGAGGTCTCTGTAGTGCACAAAGATCCCTTTCAACCCAGCTCTATCTGCCAGGCTATTGGTCAGGGGATTCAGTCCTTTGTGTGGGGTCAGGCCACTACCCTTTGAAGCGTGAGCCCCTCCAATCCTTCCTACCCAGGAAGGCCCATCACTATGCACATGAATGCAGATGCAGTTGAGTGTCCTGTGTTGTGGATGTCTGGAGGGAATGCACAAATGTAGCTGTCACCCAGCCCAGTTGTGTATTGGAGAGAGGCTGTCAGGCACACAGAGCAGTAATATCAGAGACATGCCCACTTTCTCAAATTGGCATTTCTAAAATAGTTATGTTAAATCTGACTTTATCAGTAAAGAGGATTTATCATTACAATTCAAAAAATATGAAACATGACAAAGCTACTTCTTTCTGATCAGGAAGTACAGCTTCAAAGTATTTTAAAGCATTTCCAATGCTAGCCTATGACAGGAGTAGACCTCGCACTAGTGATAAAGAAATAGGCTGATTGTCAGTACCAGGACATGTAAAATATAAAGGCACATGTCCTACCTATTATTTACATAGTACCCTACCCTTAGGGTTACTTAGCGCCTGTTTTAGGGGTGAGATGTGTAAAAATAAAGGGGAGTTTAAGACTTGGCAAGTGGTTTTAAATGTCAAGTCAAAGTGGCTGTGAAACTGCACACACAGGCTCTGCAGTGGCAGGCATGAGGCAGGTTTGAAAGGCTTCTTCTGTGGGTGGCACAATCAGTGCTGCAGCCCGCTAGTGGCATTTGAAGTACAGGACCTCGGTTTATGGTACACCACTTTACAAGAGAATTACCAGTACAATCAGGTATACACAAATGTCCTCATCTTAAGGGGAGAAGCACATGTACGTTGGCACTGGTTAGTAGTGGTAATGTACTCAGAGCTCTAAGGCCAACAAAAACCAGGTCGAAAAAAGAGAAAGAGGAAGGCAACAAGTTTGGGGTAAGCCTGTCAGAAGGGCTATTTCCAACAGGCCATTAACCCAATGAATCACACATTTTATGAGGGAAAGATGTTGTCTTATGTTGTTTGATAGACATCTACTCCAGCTCAGAAATAATGTCACAACTCCAGCTGAAAAAAGGCCATTTTCTTTGTACTTTGTACTTTGTACTCCCACCTTAACACTTTTTGTAATTGCACCTCTTTAACATATGATTTATGTTTGGCTACTATGTTGAGAATAATTTTGTGTAGTGTTTTAACTATCCCTTTTATTGGCTATTGTCCTGTTGATTAATCACTTTATCAACACACTAAGAGAGAGTATATGGGAGAAAAGGGGGACAGAAGAAAAACACAACCGTACTCGACTCCCGAAATCAATACAAAATCACAACTGAGAGTACGGGGCTCTTGTAATGAAGATGGGTCGGTAGTTTATCAATTGTAACACTGGACCACTCATGACCCTCAACTAGAGGCGAAGTGTGGGTGAACTGTGGTGTGATGTGGGGTCTGAGAGGGGAATTTCCTTTACGGACTAGGTGGTCTCACACACTATATAGTGTCATGCTTCATCATATGACCACCTAGCCCCACCCAGGTAGGACAGTGCCACCTGGGCGGACTGAACTTCACTGTTAAAGGAACAGGAGGGAGTGCGTAAATTAATTATTGTTCTGGAAAAAGGGATCCAGCTATACTAGGAAATAAAAACACCTACACAGATACCCATGTGAGTTTATAATAGAAGGTTCTGTATGGTGTGATTAAAAAGAAGACTGGGAAACCAATGCGAGAGCAATGACTCACAAGGTCACCTATCTAAAGGAAGTAGCCGACATGTTTCTGCTCTTGAAAATGAGCTCTGGAAGGTCTCTGGGCATTCATCAGGGCGTTGGATCCCTGCTACACATGCTTAGTGAGCGCTGCATAAATAATAACAATTAAATGGGTTGGGGGGGTTTGGGCCTACCTTTGCCAAGGGAATACCTGGGGAGGACCTACAGTAAATGGAATAAAACAGACCATAAATGAGGATAACAGTGATAAGGCAGTTCACAGCAAACCACAGCACACGTGACGTAATACATGCAGGACGCAGAAGTTCTGGTTGCATTTGGACATAAAATCGCATCAATACTGGTTTTGCGCGCAGATACGTGGAGGACAACAAGCAAGGGAAAGGAATTCTTACCCTAACAAAAGAGGCTAATGGCCTCTGGTATCCTAGAGAGGGAGCGTCCCCTTATAGTCAGACTCTAAGGTTCAAGGAGAGAGAAACAAGGGAAGAAACCATATGAAAGGTAGACAAGGCAAGACAGAAAAGGGGGTCTCAGGCGAGTACGAGGGCTCGGCCCTGGGGAGGGGGGGGAAAGGCATCTTTCAGGGTCCAGAAAATGAAATGGCCGAAGTGACCTTATCAAGAGAAAAGGGCAGGGAGGAGCAGAGACAAGAAACACACACAAAGGAGGTGATTAAAAAGAGAGGCTGAAGCAAGAGAGAGAAAAGAGATAGAAAAATAGAAAAAGCAAAAGGTGAGAGAAAAATTATAGGAGAAAATGTAGGTGGAAGGGAGAGATGATAGATGGAAATACGAATTAGAAAATGGGGGAAGAGGAAGAAAGCCGGGAATGGGGAAAAACAAGGAAGAAACACCAGGAAAGAAAAAGAAGAGAAGAGAAAAAGAGGGGAGAGAAAGAAGTCTCTTATCTGTATATCCAATTCTGGCGGGCTGACTCACTGCATCAAAGGTGGGCGCTCTCTATGCGCCTATACCGACCTCTCCTCAGGACCGCTTGAGTAAAGTGGCCTGACTGAGGCGGGTAGATATAGTGGTAATTGCTAGGTGAAATTAGGTCCAGCTGATGGCAATCACCGTCGCGACCCGGGTGCGGGCCGTGAATGGATGCGGAAGTGCATATGACGTTCCTATGTTGTCGGGTATCCGTAAAGTGCGGCATGGCCGAACCCGGTGGTGCCGAGATCTGGGAGCGGCCCTATGCGCGGAGGAAGTGCCCAAGTATGACGCTATCCCCCGCGTTGCAGGTAAAAAAATGTGTGGGTTTGCCGACCTCGGTAGAGACGCCACACTGGGCGGCCGAGGATCGGGAGCAACCCTGCGTGCGGGGATAGCGCAGAAGAATGACGCCATCCTCGCACGGGCCGCCGGGAACTGTGGTTTCCCGGCGGGAATGGAGGGTGAGCACAGGGATCAAAAGGAACGATCCCCGGCTGTCTATTGTATGTAATAGGGAAGGGGGGAAAAGGGGGAATGAGAAGAAGAGCGGAAGCCAAAGAGGAGGCTATGGGGAAAAGGGGAGAGAGAAAAAGGGGGGCAGGGTGGGGGGGAAGGGGGGAAAGGGAGAAAAAGGGGGGAGGGGGAAGAGGGGGTGAAAAAGAGAGAAAAAAAGAATGAAGTAAGGGAGGATGGGAAGAGGATGGAAGGGGGGGTTGGGGAGGGGGTGAAAAAGGAAGGGAGGAAGGGGGGATGAGAAAGGGACAATAAGGGGCAAGAAGGGAAGGGAAGGGAACTGATGTGTACCTAAAGTGTTGGGGGGGGCAGAAAGGAGGGACCCAAAGCCTGGGGCAGTGGAAAGAACAGGAGAGAAAAGCGGGGAGAGAAAGAAAAAGAAAAAGAGAGAAAAGAAAAACGAAAAACAAAACAAAAGGAAAGAAAAAATTGAAAAAATGGAGAAACAAGTGAGGAAAATTAGATGGGGGGAGAGAGGAGATTGGAGGGATGAGGGGGGAGAGGGTGGGAGAATGAAGAGAAAATAAGAGAAGGGGGAAAGGGAAGACAAAAGAGCGGGGGCAAAGAATGCCCAACCAAGATGGGGGAGAGATAGAAACAATAGTACTAGAGAGGCGGAGGGAGGAGAAGGGGGAAAGTAGAGAAGGCATGTACAGAGGGAAGGTGTGAGGAGAGGCGAAGGACGTATGGAGGGTTCAAGTTTGGAGAGAGAACCAAGGTATCTCATCATTTAGACCGGCCGTGTCGGTGTGTAGCCTCCATATCCAGCGTTGTTTAGCCCTGAACAGTTTTTCTGACATGTTGGGGGTTGAAGGAAGGAATTGTTCCAGGAACGTCCACGACATGTCATCCGAGGAGTGATTTTTTAACAGGAAGTGGCTAGTAGGTTTCGTTGCATCACGTTTGCACCGAATCGTGCTTCTGTGCTCACAGATTCTGGTGCTGACCTTTCTCGTGGTCATATCCACATATTTGAGTAGGCAGGGGCATTTGATTAGATAGACTACGTTCTTACTGTTACAATTCGTAAGTTATTTTTGAACCCATGGGGTTTTGAGGTCAAGGTTGATGGTGGTGGATCTGCGGGTAAAGGGGCATATGCTGCAGTTGCCGCATGGATAGTGGCCTGCAAGGGGGGCCATCTGCCAGAGCGTAGTCTGTGTAGGACGAAGCTTCTCTTTGTGTCTTGTATGGACCACCATGTTGCGTATGTTACTTGCTCTCTTATACGCATGCAATGGCGGTTCAAAGGGTAAGCCGTCTGATGTAAGGATCTTCCAATTGTCTTTTATAATCTTCTGGATTGCGTTGGATAGGGGATTAAACGTGGTAACACACACAATCTTCTCCAAGTCTGGTTTCAGTGCTCGGAGCTGCAACAACTGGTCCCTATTATTATTGCGCGCTCTTTTTCGAGCCCTACTGACCAGGTGTGGGGGATAGTCCTTTGTGTGTAACTTGGTGGTTAATTTATCTGCATGTTTACGGTAATCAGCCATGGATGAGCAGTTCTGTCTCAATCATAGGAACTGCCCGACTAGGAGGTTATCTCTTAGAGCTCGTGGGTGGAAGCTCTGGTACTGTAACAAGTTGTTGCAATTCTTTTTCCAGAACAAGAATTAATTTACGCACTCCCTCCTGTTCCTTTAACAGTGAGGTTGAGTCCGCCCAGGTGGCACTGTCCTACCTGGGTGGGGCTAGGTGGTCATATGATGAAGCATGACACTATATAGTGTGTGAGACCACCTAGTCCGTAAAGGAAATTCCCCTCTCAGACCCCACATCACACCACAGTTCACCCACACTTCGCCTCTAGTTGAGGGTCACGATTAATCACTTTATACCTTCTCTTTGAATAGCTCAGTCTCCTTTATGTGTCCCAGTCCTTTTGTTTTATGTATTTGTAATATTTTTTTATAATCACAGAAATAAAACTGAATTTAAGATGAATTTAAATTAATTTAATTGAACAGTACCAAACTCAAGCATTACCTAGCACTCCACCAAGACTCCTGCCATGAACAGTTGTCTCAGGGAGTTGATCACAAATCAGAGCTCTGCTGTCTATTTTCCCACATAAACACTGCCTTTTGAAAAGCCTACCTTGTGTATCTTTGTTATCTCAGTGGTCAAAGCAAGCTGAACTATGGGAACACTCTCTTTGCAGGTATCAAGAAAAAAACTCATCAAAAAGCTGAAGACTATTCAGAACTCGGTGGCCAAAATCACTCTCAAACTCCCACACTGCAATCACATCACCCCACACCTGAAGGAGCTCCACTTGCTCCCCATATACAAAGGAGCACAATTCAAACTCCTTCTCCACTCTTTCAAGGCACTACATAACCGTAGCACAGCATACCTGAACAATCAGATCTGCTTTCACAAACCTTCAACACATATCCGCTGATCCAGACTCCTACTTACACAAAGCGTGAAACGACCTGACGCTACACGTTAGAGCCTCCTCTTCACTTCTTGAATTCTGTAAAAAGTTGAAGACCTGGCTGTTCGAGAAGTCTAAAAGGCCCAAGGTGTGGCTAGGGTAACACCTGTTCATAACATAACAACATAAAATAACATAACATAATAAATATATAACATAACATAAAAATCACAAATCATTACCAACGTCCTTTATCCCGTTTTGTGAGTGCAAGGTGGGTAATGAACGAGGGGGGTAGCCAGATGTAATTCACAGGACAGGCATCTGCAAGTTGACACACAAGATGTGTTACGAAATGGGCTCTAAGACAGGGCTTTGGGTGCAATGAAAAAGTAGGGGTTAGGGGTCTCTAAAAGGGACGTGGCCAAAGAACTGGAACTAGAAACTCTTTCCAAGACGAATGACCTCTATAATTATGGGCACGGATTGAAACATGGAATCCTGTACTTCATGCAGTGTGTCACCTGAACAGTATTTGGATGCCTCTCTGTGAGCTTTCGTTAAAACATCTAGACCCGTCACACAACAATGAATACACGCTTGAAGCATGCCAGACCTATTGGCTTTGACAACACTTGTTGGCAGTATCGAATAAATGAGTAACAATGATTTTGGTGTGAATGATTAGAATTTAAAATGTTTCAATTTGGAAAATATAAAATGATTAATTAAACATTACAAAGATCTGTGGAAAGGGTAGTGGGCTTCGGAGTGTCTCATTTACTCCTTAACTCCCTCTCACACTACTTTCCTTTGTAGCCTATCTTCCTTTTAGACTGTTACACCCTTTTTCTCACCACATATTTCTGAAATCCTCCATTTGTGTACCCACACATCATCCCATTCCATATCAGCTTGTCTTTTCAATCTCTTCTTCTGCACTTACTTTCTTTCATCTCCATTTCACCATCACCAAACAGAGGCAACCCACCAACTTACCAGTAAGCACTGCACTTTTTTCTCCTTTGGTGCTTGTCCATATTAGGTAGAAGTGGATTTTCTTCTCCCACTGTTACAAAATTACAATTGTAACATATCTGACCATTGATGCATGATCTATGCCTAACGGATGAGGATTGAATGTGCATATTCTATCTACCTTTATGGCCAAATGACAGGCACTATGAGCAACCCTAAGTGCCTTCAGTCTCAGCTCCTGAGTTCTCAATGGTGTCCTGTCATAAACACCCACCCACAACCTCACCTCACCTAGACACTTTGAGGCAACTCATTTCACAGTATGCACTATGGAAGAATCATATGTTGCTTTAAGAAAATAGCGCAACATAACAACTGAAAACAAAAATAATGTTAGAGAATGCAAAATGAACTAAAACGTGAAATGTAAACAGGGACTGCACTGCGGACTTTGATGGCTTTAAGGGTGTTTGTAGCCCTTATTGTGAAATCAATCAGTATTTTTGCTGATTATAGCGCCCAAAAGTGACCCATTTCAAAGTCAATTTTTAGAGCGAAGCCTAGCAGGCTGCACAGCTTTGTGGTTTGCTTGCGACTTCTTGTTGGCATTCTGAAAGCTTCCAAGGGAATACATTCCATTGATTGCTGACTATTGGCTTTGTGGTTGACAACTCACATTTTCTGGCTTTCTATTTGCTGGCTTTATTTATTTTAGGCTGTCCAGCTATAGTTTGTCCCTCCCGTTGCCCAAATCTTGTTCACTGTATTCTTCCATGAACTTGTTTCTCTAAACAGAATGTTGATTCTTGTTCTTACCTTGTCATATTTGCTGTGCATACAGACAAAGCTCAAATGTCAGCAGGCTCCGTCTTCTGGTGGAGCTTGGTATTTCCTTTTTGTTCTCTGACTTCATAGTGAAAGAATGTATGTGACAATCCCTCCGAGTACCAATGTGAAAGGAGACTGTGTAGGATGCTTTTTATCTAGCACACAACAAAAAAATCAACTGTGCTGATGTTTCAGAATATATAAGAATTAGTACAAATGAAGCAAATTTGTTGTAATTCTGAAGTGTGGTGGAATACCATCAAAACACATCAATTCCACTAGGTGATGACATTTGCACTCATCGTTTGTGCGCAGTAAAACCATATTTCAGTGCAAATGTAACAGTCATTTCAATTGAAAATGTGTTGTCTGTAATCGGTGTGCGCTACCAAACCATGCATACTCCACACTACGCCACTCAATGCCACTCCACTACATTCTATGCCACCCCACTCTATGACATGCCACCCCACTCTACACCACTCACTCCAGGGCACAATACACCATTCCACTCTAGGTCCCTCCACTTGACACCTCTCCACTCCATGCACCTCCAATCCAGTCTTACCCCACTCCACTCCAACCTACCACACTCTACTTCACTACAATCTACTCTACTCCAGTCTACCCCACTCCACTAAATCTACCTCACCAAATCTACCTCACTCCACTCCAATCTATTCCACCCAATCTACCCCACCCCACCACAATCTAACCCATTCCAATCTACCCACAACACCACAATCTACCTCTCTCTACCTCAATATACTCTACCCACCCCAATCTGCCCTACTTCAATCTACCCCTCCCACTCCAATTTACCCCACTGTGCCCCAATCTACCCTACTCCAAACGACCTGACTCCACTCTAATCTACCCCATCTATCCCACTTCACTCTACTCCACTCCATTCTGTTCCACTCCACTCAAACTAACCCTCTCAACCCCACCTAGTCAACCCCACTCCACTCAAATCTACCCCACTCTGCTGCAATCTACCCCAGTCTACCCCACTCCACTCGAATCCACTCTAAGCTTCCCCACTCAAACCTACCCCTATCTACTCCACTCCAATCTACCTGACTACACTCCAATCCAGACCACTCCACTGCTATCTTTCCAAGTACAATATACCCCACTCCATTCCAATTTACCCCACTCAACTCCAAACTCTACTGCAATCATTCCAACTCCCCTCCACACTAATCTACCCCACTCAACTCCAATCTACCCAACTTCACCACAGTCTACCCCACTTTAATCTACCACAATCTATCCCACTCCATCCAATCTACCACACTGCAATCCACCCAGTCAACCCCATTCCACTCCAGTCTACTCCACTCCACTCTACCACACTTCACTCTACCCAAATCTGCCCCACTCCACTTCAGTCCAATGCACCCCACTCAAATCTACCCCACTCAGCCCAATCTACCCTATGCCAATCTACTCCTCCCGAATATACCCCACCCCAATCTACCCCACTCCAATCAACCCCTATCTACTCCACTCCAGTCAACCGCACCCTACTCTACCCTGCACCAATCCACCCCATTCCACTCCAATCTACCCCGCCCCAGTCATCCTACTCCAATCAACCCACTCCAAACATCCCTCTCTAATCTACCCCACTCCATTCAAATCGACCCTACTCTAATCCACCAAATAGACCCCACTCCACTCTAATCTACCCAAATTCACTCCAGTCCCAATCTAACCCACTCCACTCTTCCCCAGTCTGTTTCACTCCACTCCAATCTCGACTCCACTCCAATCTATCCAACTGCACTCCAATGAACCCCACTTCAATCTACCCATTCTGCCCTACTCCACCCAATCTACCATACTCCACTCCTGAGTACCGCACACCACTCAAATCTACCACACTCCAGTCCAATCTAATATACTCCACCACAATCCACACACTCCACCGCTTTCCAATCTACCCCACCCCACTCCAATCTACTCCATCCCAATTTGTCCCACTTCAATCTACCACAATCTACTCCACTCCAATCTTCCCTATCGCATCCCAATCTATCCCACACCACTCTATACAACTCCATGCCAATCTACTCCACTCCAATCTACCTTCTGTAACCCAATCGACCCCACTCCAATCTACCCCAGTCTACCACACTTCAGTCTACCCCACCCCATCCCAATCTACCCACACCACTCTATCCAACTCCACGCCAACTACTCCACTCCAATCTACCTCACCCCACTCCAATCAATCCCCCTCCAAACTACCCCACTCCTAGCTCTCTCTTCAGTCTACCCCACTCCACTCCGGTCTACCTCACTTAACTCTAATCTACCCCACTCCACTTCACTACAATCTATCCCACTCCATTCTATCTCACTCCACCAAATCTACCCACTCCACCAAATTTACCTCACTCCACTTCAATCTACTTCACTCCAATCTATCTCACCCAATCTACCCCACCCAAATCTACCCACTCCAATCTACCCCACCATACTCCAATCTACCCCACTCTACCTCAGTTTACCCCACCCCAGCCCAATCTGCTCTACTCCAGTTTACCTTGCCATGCTCCAATCTAAACGACTCCAATCTATGCCACTTCAATCTACCGTACTCTATACCCCAATCTACCTCACTCCAAACTACCTGACTATACTCCAATCTACCCCAATCTACCCCACTCCACTCTACTCCACTCCAGTCTATCCCACTCCACTCAATTGAATCCACTCGACCCCACCCAGTCAACACCACTCCACTCAAATCTACCCCACTCTGCTGCAATCTACTCCAATCTAATCAACTCTAAGATACCCCACTCCAGTCTATCCCCATCCACCCACTCCAGTGCACCCCAATCTAATCCACCCCACTCCAATCTACCCAACTCCATTCTAATCTACCCCATTCCAATCTACACCTATCTACTCCAATCTACCTGACTACACTCCAATAACCCCACTCCGATCTTTCCCAGTGCAATTTACCCCACTCCATTTGAAGCTCCACTGCAATCTGTCCAGCTCCTCTCCACTCTAATCTACCCCACTCAACTCCAGTCTACTCAACTCCATTACAGTCTACCCCACTTTGATATACCACAAACTACCCCACTCCATCCAATCTACCACACTGAAATCCACCCAATTGACCTCATTCCGCTCCAGCCTACTCCATTCCACTCTACCACACTCTACTCTGCCTAAATCTACACCACTCCACTTCAGTCCAAATTACCCCACCCAATCTATCTCATTCCACTCAAATCTACCACACTCCACTCAAATCTACCCTGTTCCACACCAATTTAACCCACTCTAATCTGCCCCACTCAGCACAATCTACCCTACTCCAAACTACTCCTCCACAATTTACCCCACCACAGTCTACCCCACTGCAATGTACCCCATCTACTCCACTCTAACCTACCCCACCCTACTATACTCTGCCTCAATCTACCACACTTCAATCTACCCCATTCCACTCCAATCCACCCTACTCCGCTTCAATCTACCCCACTCCAATCATCCTACTCCAATCATCCCACTCCAAACGTCCCACTCTGGTCTAACCCACTCCATTCGAATTGACTCTACTCCAATCCACCAAATCGACCCCACTCCATTCTAATCAACCACAGTTTTCTCCACTCCCAATCTGCCCCACTCCACTCTTCCCCAATCTATCTTACTCCACTCAAATCTCGACTCCACTCCAGTCTATCCAAATGCACTTCAGTGTACCTCACACTTCAATCCACCCAATCTGCCCCTTCGCCACTGTACCCAATCTACCTCTATCTACTTTACTTCCGATTACCACACAACTCTCAAATCTACCACACTCCAGTTCAATCTAACACTCTCCACCACAATCCACCCCACTCCACCACATCCCAATCTGCCCCACTCCAATCTACCCCACTCCAGTCTACCCCAATCTGCTCCACTCCAGTCTACCCCACCCCATCCCATCCCAGTCTACCCCACACCACTCTAACTCCATGCCAATCTACTCCACTCTACCCCAGTCTAACCCAAACTACCCCACTCCAATCTACTCCACTGCACCCCACTCCAATCTACCCCACCCCATCACAATCTACCCACACCACTCTATCCAACTCCACACCAACTACTCCACTCCAATCTACGCCACTCCACTCCAATCTACCCCACTCCTATACATCTCACTTCAATCTACCCCACTCCATTCCAATCTACCTCACTTCACCCCAACCTACCCCACTCCAAACTACCCCACCTCTATCTATCCCACTCCAATATACCACTCCACTCCAATCTATCCCACCATTCCAATCTACCCTATTAGGATCCACCCAATCTACCCCACTCCACCCTATCCCAGTCCACCCTAATCAACTCCACTACACTCCTCTCCAACCCAATCTACCTCCCTTTAATCTTCCACAGTCTATTCTACCCCACTCCTCTCTATTCCAGTGCAACCTAATCAACTCCAATCTACTCCTCTCCACCTCAATCTACCTCCCTCCAACCTTCCCCACTCCAATCTTTCCCACTCCACACCAATCTAGCCCAATCCAGCTCACTCCACTCTTTCCCACTCTATCCAAGTCCAGTCTGATGTGTCTTAATACACTCCTCTCCACTCTCCCCTGATCTACTCCACTCCAATCCACCCACCTCACCACATTCCACTAACCTTTAGTCATGCTGAACATCAGCCACACTGGTATACAACACGGCTAAGACACATTGCTAAAGCCAATAGAACACGCATAGGCGAGACCTACTGGCTTTCTCAATGCTTGTTAATTACTGCTGAGTCTGAGGGCCGTCAGGATCCGGACGACTTAAAGTCTTGCTTTTAGGACTCCTGGACAGAATATCAGAGAGCTGTGCGTGACCCTTGCATGGGTTTGCTTGAGTAAAACACATCACATGAAGCTGTTCAGCCCAGCTATAGGCATCTGCATCTCGGAGAACTACATGCTGAAGATATTTCATGGAGCTATGCAGACAGCACAGCAGCGAGCTATCTCAATGAGCGCTGCAGAGAGTTGCCTATGCTAGCAAACTACAGAGTCTTCAAGAGGCCCCAGAGAGCTCCTGCTGCACTGCAGAGAGCCATGCAGAGGATCTGCAGAGTGGTGTGCAGGAGTACAGCAGAGACACTATGCAGGGGTCAGCGAAGGGAGCTCTGCACGGTTACAGTCTGTGGAGAGATGTGCACGGGTCACCATAGAGAGCTCTTCGAGGCTATATTAGTAACAGCAACTCAGCGCTATACATCCTGTTAGCCGTAAAGAATACAGGCACAGCGCTATAACTCATAACGTCCCCTGCGGCTTTGCATAGTCTAACTGGGGTACTCCTCGCCGCTCCACTCCAGTGCAGACCTGACGTGTGATTGGTTTTGATGTAGCGCGGTGTCTCCCTGAGTGGGAGCTGTGCAGACAGGCTGCAGACTGTCCTCGCGCCACCCCTGCGCCTCTTGGAGCTGCGTATTCCGATCACGTCTCGAGTACGGCTGCCTGTTCCCTGCTTCACATCGATTCCCTGGGGCTTCGGCCGAGCGAGCCAGGTTGCGGCTTATCTGGACCGGCAGTGGGGGGAGATGGGGTCGGGTACCAGACTCTGAATTCCGGGTACTAGCACAGATATGTATATTGCCTCGGAACGTGACCATGTGTCCATAGCTGGCAATAAGCGAAAGAAATGACACAGTATGACCTTAAATGTAAAGGGCAATACACATCGACATCCACACCCCAGAGTCAACAGTTAATTACAATTTATTTTACTTAGTAATATATGTGCATAACATGACACACTGGACACTGCATTCTAAGTGTATAAATCTACACAGATGAGACTGAAGAAGAAAATAATCATTATGCTGGTATTTTGGCGTAAAATCCTGCATCCCTAAGAAAACGTCCTCTTACCTTGAGATTGTGTCAAAAATATCTGATCCTAAATATAGCGAGTTCCTTGTCACAGCTTCATTTTAAGGATTTTTGGGACATAGCCAATACTTGTTTTAGAGGTCTGGTTCGGAACAACCTTACATTTATTATTAATTTGTATCTACCTCAAGCCCCAATAAAAACATACAATTTTCAAATGCATGCAATCTTTGAGAAATCAGGCAACGCAAAAACAGCCGAAAACTCAACTGCTTGCTAGCAAAATAGTAACAGTCAGGCCAGATTTAAGAGAGCCTCACGCCTCCTTTTGCCACATTATTGTCCTTTTTTATACTAATTTGGCCCAACAATGTCAAAATCGTTATGCCAGATTTTCAAAGTGCATTGTAACCCCTCGTGCCACATTGTACTGCGCCAGGCACAATGTATGCAAGGGGGTTGCTCCTCTGTGAGGAGGGGCCGAAAAAATGGCTTTTAGATTTCTTTGTACCATTTTTTGCAACATTGTTAACGCCTGCACAGAACAGGCATTGAAAGGAGGCACACTGTTAAAAATTGGGTCTCTACTTGGCAGTGGTATACACCCTTGTCCAAGTAGGGACCACAATCCTAGTCAGGGTAAGTCACAACACAATGCAAATTATCCAGTGCCCACCCTCTGGCAGCTTGGCACTGAGCAGTCAGGCTTAACTTAGAAGGCACTGTGTGAAGTATTTGTGCAATTAATCATACAGTAACAAATGAAAAAAATGCAAAAATACACCACATAGGTTTAGAAAAATGGATAGTATTTATCTGAATAAAATAAAGGAAAAAGGACAACGATTCAATAAGCACAAGTTGAAATATCACTTTTGAAATATTTAAAAGAGTCTCCATCCGTAAAAATCAATAGTTGTTTCTTTGTAACATAAAGTACCTGGGATGCATCAAATATAACAACGCACAGGGACCACAGAGGAGAAGATGCAGGGAAAAATAAGGTTGTGTCGGATTTTCCGGCACAGCACAGAAGATGCGTCATTTCTTTCCACGCTGCAAGGGTTTGAGTCATTTTCAGGCACACAGTCTTAGTTCCTCACTGCAATGAGGGGATATTTTAATGCCCAGGGACAAAGTGTTAAAAATCCTTGACGCGCTAGTAGAAGGAGCAGGCGCTTAGTCGATCTGGTAGGTGAATTTTCTGTCGCAAGGCAGGCGCTTTGTCAAATTTTCTGTCTGGAAGTTGGTGCCCTGTCGTTCTGGTCTGCAGTGCGGCGATTTCCCAGCCGCAATGCATGTTGTGCGTCGATTTCTGCAGGCTTTGCATTGATTTTTGATGTACGGGGATTTTCTTGAAGTGGGGAAGTCTTTGTTGGCCCTGAGACTTCAGAAAAGGGAGGCAAGCTCAATCCAAGCCCTTTGAGAGCACTTCAAGGGGAAGGCAGAGTCATTACAGCAGAGTCAGCGGCCAGCAGGACAACAGGACAACAAGCAGGGCAGCAATCCTTCTCATGCAAGGCAGTCCAGATGAGTCCTTTGGGCAACCAGGCAGTTCCTCTGACTGAGTGCAGGTGTAGGTCCAGAAGTGTCTGATTTGTTGGGGTCAGAGACCCAGTTTATATACCCCAAAATTCCTTTGAAGTGGGGGATCAGCAAAGAGTGATTTTGAAGTGTACAAGCTTGGCTTTCAGCGTAGTCCTGTCTGCCAGGATCCCTGTGGCGGGTTATAGGTCCTTTGTGTGAAGGCAGGCCACTGGTCTTTGAAATGTAAGTGGGAACCCCTTCACCCTTCCTGCCCAGGAAGACCCATTTAGAAAGCAGATGTGACTGACTGTCCTGTGTTTGTGGTTGTCTGGGTGGAATACACAAGAGGAGCTGTCAACCAGTACAGACCAGACGTGGATTGGAGAGAGGCTGTGAGGCACAGATGGTAGTAAGTGCAGAGAAATGCCCACTTTCCAAAAGTGGCATTTCTAAGATAGTAATGTGAAATCCAAATTGAGCAGTAAGCAGGATTTTCTATTACCATTCTGGCAATACCAAACAAACATGGCTACTGGTTCCAGATCAGAATCTACCACTTAAGGGTATATGAGGGCAGTTCTAATGCTAGTATGTGAAAGAAGCAGGCCTTGCAGTAGTGGAAAATGAATTTATGATTTTTTCACAACTAGGACATGTAAAACACTTAAGTATATGTCCTGCCTTTTACCTACATAGCACCCCACTCTGTGGGTTACCTAGGGCCTACCTAATGGGTGGCTTCTATGTAGAAAAAGGGGATTTTAATGCTTGCAAGTCATTTTAAATGCCAAGTCGAAGTAGCAGAGAAACTGCACACATAGGCCTTGCAATGACAGGCCTGAGGCATGGTTAAGGGGCTACGTATGTGGGTGGCACAATCAGTGCTGCAGGCCCATTAGTAGCATTTAATTTACAGGCCCTGGGCACATGTGGCGCACTTTACTAGGGACTTACAGGTAAATTAAATATGCCAATTGGGTAGGAACCAATGTCACTGTGTTTAGGGGAGAAAGCATATGCACTTTAGCACTGGACAGCAGTGGTAAAGTACGCAGAATCCTAAAACCAGCAAAAACAGTGTCTGAAAAATGGAGGGAGGCACGCAAAAAGTTGGAGGATGACTGTCCTAAGGTTGTCAGGTCTAACATATATCATTCTTTATAATGGGCCTCAATGTGCTTTTCAGGATTAGGCCCCGATTTAAGAGGACCTAGCGCCTCCTTGAGCCACAATAGTGTTTTTTTTTTTAAGCTAATGTGGCCCAACGAGGCCAAAATCACAGCGCCAGATTTAGAATGCAGCACAATGCATACAGTGCACCCCTTTGTAATCCTTTCTGTCACATTATTCCTGTGCCAGGCATAATGTAAGCAAGGGGCGCTTTCCCCCATTAGGGGTGCTGAAAAAAAAGCACAATTTTTAATGCCTGCACAGAGCAGGAGTTAAAAGGAGGTACACCATTCTTTTGAATGGGCTTCAACGTGCTTTGCAGGATTAGCACCAACATTTTTTATGCTAATCCTGCAAAGCACCAAACTAGTGTAAAAAATGTTGACACTAGTTCCCTAACTGACGCCATGGTGTGCAGTATCTTAAATGTGGCACACACATGATGGCATTAGTGGGATGCTCAGGGGTGCAGGAAAGTGGTGCTGTATTGGATGCAGCACAACTTTTCTTAAATCAGGCCCTTAGTGTAAAAATTGTTGACTCTAATTCTGCAAAGCACCAAACTAGCATAACATTTTTTGACGCTAGTTCCCTAACTACCGCCATGTTGCACCATACCTTAAATATGGCACACATATGGTGGTGATAGGAGGGCACTAAGGGGCGCAAGAGAAGTGGTGCTCCATCAGACCCTAAAGCTTAAGCTGGGGGTTGATCAAGTGATTTCTTTAAAGCTTGGATCTAGCTGTTTTTCTTGTTCAATAACTATATTTTTTTATAATCAAAAGTTTATTGATTTCTATTACACAAGTACAGGCCATAACACAGTGTACACTACTCAGCACAAAGCATACCGTCTGAACCACAGAGACATCAAAGCATCAATAACAATATTTTAAATGGAATTCAGTGTACAGCCAGTCTCTTCCTTTCATTTGAAGAAAGACATGCTAAAGGTGAATCCGTGCATGTATAAGGACGGGTGCCTAATATTAAAATTAGACATAAGCAGAAAGTGCTTGGAATTGCCCTTTTAATTGCTGGATATTTGTAACCACAAACAAATCCCCCTTCAACTGGCATTCTCGTAGCAGCAGGGAAAATCAACCCACTAATATGAGGATTTTCACCATTCCATCCGCTGAAATCAGATAAACCTCTAATGAAATGTTTCCATACGTTACCCAGCCTCTTTTTCTGTTTACGCTTCTCTAACTGCAGGTTAAGAAAGAATAGGGGTGGGCAGGAGACATGACCAGGACAGAGATAAAGAGAATGGTATAGCGAGAGAGGTGGTGTAGAGGAAAAATAAGTTATAACAGATCATTTAGAGAGATGGGCGAGGCAAGGATAGATC
The DNA here is from genome assembly GCF_031143425.1 of Pleurodeles waltl. Taxonomy (NCBI): domain Eukaryota; kingdom Metazoa; phylum Chordata; class Amphibia; order Caudata; family Salamandridae; genus Pleurodeles; species Pleurodeles waltl. Next base: position 612,627,004 of record NC_090446.1, on the reverse strand, counting down.
TAAGGTAAAGAGAGAAAGGCGAGATACCCAGAATTAAAGATACAGAGAGTTAGTAAATAGAGGAAGAAAGGTAGAGAGACAGATACGGTTTTAGAGTAGGTAGAGAAGTTTAGGGAGGTACAAGGAAATGCAGAGAGAGGGAAGGGATTGTATAGCGAGGGCTGAGGGTAGAGGGTTAAGATAAAAAGAGATGTGAGTTAGAGACAGGTTTAAGCAGAGAGCTATAAATGTACAAAAGTGATCCAGTGAGAGAAATATATAAAGATGCAAGGTAGGGTGGGAGCGGCGAGGCAGCAAGAGGGGAGAAATGAGAAGTGAACAATAAAAATACAGGACAGGTAAGAGTAGTGAGGGAGACAAAGGTAAAGAGGAGTGAAGTGTAGAAAGAGAGATGCGGTTTAGCAACAAAAGGCGATGCATTGCGCCCTGGTAGAGAGTATATGGAGGGTGAGCGGCACAGCGGTGAGGTGGAGGCAGAGACATGAGGCGGAGACACATCTAAGGGTAGAGCAGTGGAGACGATGAGTTGAAATACAGAAGGAGGTACAGGGAGTGATGAGTGGGAGAGAAAAGGTAATGATGGAGAAAGCTAGGTAGAGACTAAGCACTACAGAGGTGGACAGGAGTAAGATAGTGAGAAGTGTGGAACAGATCAAATGTAGAGAGGCCGTGAGGGGAGGTAGTGAGTTGATGTGAAGGAAATTTGGAGGTAAGATAGAGTGAGGGAGATAGGGTAGCACAAATGATGGAGACATTGGTAGAGTGGTGAGGTAGAGAGGGGAAGAAGTTGAGCGACATGAGATATAGAAAGGTGGAGAGAGAGGTGGGGGGAGAGAGAGAGAGAGAGAGAGAGCTAAGAAACTGAGGTACAGAGATGAGGAGAGCTGTAGATGGAGGAAAGAGACTTGATGGGGAGGCAGAAAATGCAGTGTGGTGCAGACTGAGATATGTAACAACAGATCGGGCACAGATCTACAGGTAGGTAGTGTGAGCGCTGAAGTTAAGATTAATAATTTTTACATGTATTCCTGCATTTGATTTAATATATAAGATATATTAGCATAGAAAATATGGTGTAACTCATAATGTGCCTGCTTGATTGGCCACTATTGTGTATGGGGTTATTAACTATTAATGTACTAATATGTATTAAGAGTTTATATATGCTTGAAAATGTATTACTCTGTCATACTTGCAGCTAAATATTATGAACTTTATTTTGTGCTAGCTAAAAAGCCTCAAGTTTGAACAAGGCTATGGTTCAATTGAGCATCTGCCAAAACATTGTAATTTGTTACATTAGTAGAACAACCTCATGTCCGCTGTATAACAAGTTCTTTGTCTGAATCTCAAAACTTGTTCAGAGCTTGTATTTACATGTATTTTCTTTTGAGGAAATGGTGCAATCCAAGAATGTTTCTACATCACTGTAACTGTTGATTTGAATCATATTTAAGATTGGAGAAGAACAATGACTTCTCTGATAATGGACATAAGGTTCCATAAGTTGATTCTTATTGTATCGAATGGATGTACGCAAAAGGAGAAGAACCAATCATTGATGTGCAGATGTCTGTCTAGCATATTTTTCTGATATGTAGTAAATCTGTAATTGGAGACTCTTCATCACCAGATGCCACTGAACAGTGACAACGAGAGATACATTTAATTTAACAGCACTGCATTTGGAGTTCTAGTCAGCCACTATTCTGATGTCACTCTATGACAAGCAGACACTTTGACTCTCTGTCGCTTTGACACTTGCAACCCTGCCTACTGATGTTCTGGTACTTTATTATTTTGAGTTATTTCTTATGCTCCATGCAATGATGCTGGTGCTTACTTTAGCGCTCAATGCTTAGAGCCTGTAGCGCTCTGCCCCCTGCCTTAGATAATTAACTTGATGGTTCAGGGAACTTAGAGTCCCAATACTGAATTGTTTCTCTTTCCCTTCTCCCCTCTGTCCTGGTGCTGATGTACCTCTGATGAAGAAGCCGGTTTGCTGATCCTTAAGGATAGGTATTATAACATTGCAATGTACATTGTTGTATTGTCTTTTGTTTTCAAGGTACCGGCTGCTGTTCTGATGGAGCCATAGCTAGATGTTTTCTAAATTTATGTTACTAAAACTTTTGTATGAAGCCCAACATGCTGATGCTAATCTGGAGCTAGTGAGGTGTTTCCTTCTGTTCATATGTTTGAAAACGAACTGACAACATTAAAATTGCTGATCAAATGTATGTTGTTATGCTTGTTCAATTACTATTAATATTGATTTGTACTGTTGCTATTGAAGTTATAGTCGTTGGAGCTCTGATAAAGCTAAGATTCTTTAAGCGTGACGGACAGCCTGTGTTGTTTTTATATTTTTATCATATGGTTTTGAACTAATTAACCTGATTTTAGCATTGTTAATATAGGGAAATTAAAATTTTTACTGATATGAGAGGTGTGGTTATTCGGTGCCAAATGGGTCATGGTGCATTCTTTATTGACTCTCAAATGATCTGTATTGTTTAATTTCATGGTTTATGTGCTACATAGGGTATGATCATCTTAAACGAGTCAAAAGGTTAATTGGCCTTAAGGACGCGTCTTCTTATTAGTTACTATAACTAAACAGATAAGCTTGGGTGCACTCACAGCAGTGAGTGGTAGAGAGACAAAGTTGGGAGAGACAGATAAAAGTGGTGCAGTGAGAGGTGCACTGACAGGTAGGGAAACTATGGGGAACACAGAGAGATGAGCTAAGGACAGTGAAAGTTTGAGAGATGTCGAAAGAGAGAAATAAATAGAGCAGGTGTGATAGAAGAGGTGGTATGAAGCAAGGAGAGAGAAATGAACCAGAAAGGTACTTAAGGCAGAGAAAGCAAGGTAGAGGTGACATCAGGGGTTTAGATTGGTCTGTAAGATCGGGAGTGTCAACTTCAGAATTATCGACAATCGGACTGGCATACAATGTTTAAATACATTATAGGTGTAGGAAAGTACCATCTTGCCTGGCATGTTACCCCCATATTTCATTGTATATATGTTGTTTTAGTCTACGTGTCACTGGGACCCTGCCAGGCAGAGCCCCAGTGCTCATAAGTATGTGTCCTGTATGTGTTCCCTGTGTGATGCCTAACTGTCTCACTGAGGCTCTGCTAACCAGAACCTCAGTGGTTATGCTCTCTCTGCTTTCCAAATTTGTCACTAACAGGCTAGTGACTAAATTTATCAATTCACATTGGCATACTGGTACACCCATATAATTCCCTAGTATATGGTACTGAGGTACCCAGGGTATTGGGGTTCCAGGAGACCGCTATAGGGAGCTCTGACAATTCTTACACAGGCCTGCCAGTGCAGCCTGCGTGAAATAACGTCCACGTTATTTCACAGCCATTTACCACTGCACTTAAGTAACGTATAAGTCACCTAAATGTCTAACCTTCACCTGGTGAAGGTTGGGTGCAAAGTTACTTAGGGCCAGATGTAGAAAGCTTATTGCATGGTGCAAACTGCGAAAATCGCAGTTTGCGCCATGCAAAAAGCCTTTTGCGATGCACATTCACAATTTGCGAGTCGGTACCGACTCGCAAATTGTGAATGCGACTCACAAACAGGAAGGGGTGTTCCCTTCCTATTTGCGACTAGCATCGCTATGCTAAATTGCTTTGTGACTGCGAATGCGGTCGCAAAGCAATTCGCAGTTACCACCAGTGTCACACTGGCAGTAACCCATTCTCAAAAGGACCCCTTCCCCTTTGTGAATGTTGCCAGTAAGGGTTTTTCAGAGCAGGCAGTGGTCCAATGGTACTACTCTAAAAAACCGAAACCAAAAGGTTTCGTTATTTTTTTTATTTTGCAACTCGTTTTCCTTTAAGGAAAACGGGCTGCAAAATAAAATAAATAAACTGCTTTATTTAAAAAGCAGTCACAGACATGGAGGTCTGCTGACTTCAGCAGGCCACCATCCCTGTGAGTGCAGGGACTCGCTATGGCGTTGCAAAATGCGACCCACCTCATTAACATTAATGAGGTGGGTCTTTGCGACCCCATAGCGACTCGCAGTCGGTGTCTGAGACACCGTACTGCATCCGATTCGCAAAATCGGACTTTGCTACATCTGGCCCTTAGTATGTGGGCACCCTGGCACTAGCCAAGGTGCCCCCACATCGTTTAGGGCAAATTCCCCGGACTTTGTGAGTGCGGGGACACCATTACACGCGTGCACTATACATAGGTCACTACCTATGTATAGCATCACAATGGTAACTCCGAACATGGCCATGTAACATGTCTAAGATCATAGAATTGTCACCCCAATGCCATTCTGCCATTGGGGGTGACAATTCCATGATCCCCCGGGTCTCTAGCACAGTACCCGGGTACTGCCAAACTGCCTTTCCGGGGTCTCCCCTGCAGCTGTTGCTGCTGCCAACCCCTCAGACAGGTTTCTGCCCTCTTGGGGTCCAGGCAGCCCTGGCCCAGGAAGGCAGAACAAAGGATTTCCTCTGAGAGAGGGTGTTACACCCTCTCCCTTTGGAAATAGGTGTGAAGGCTGGGGAGGAGTAGCCTCTCCCAGCCTCTGGAAATGCTTTGATGGGCACAGATGGTGCCCATCTCTGCATAAGCCAGTCTACACCGGTTTAGGGATCCCCCAGCCCTGCTCTGGTGCGACACTGGACAAAGGAAAGGGGGGTGACCACTCCCCTGACCTGCACCTCCCCGGGGTGGTGCCCAGAGCTCCTCCAGTGTGTCCCAGACCTCTGCCATCTTGGAAACAGAGGTGTTGGGAGCCCACTGGACTGCTCTGAGTGGCCAGTGCCATCAGGTGATGTCAGAGGCTCCTTCTGATAGGCTCTTACCTCTCTTGGTAGCCAATCCTCCTAACCTGGTAGCCAAACCTCAGTTTCTGGCTGTTTAGGGACTCTGCTTTGAGGAATTCTTCAGATAACGAATGCAAGAGCTCACCAGAGTTCCTCTGCATCTCCCTCTTCACCTTCTACCAAAGGATCGACCGCTGACTGCTCAGGACGCCTGCAAAACCGCAACAAAGTAGCAAGACGACTACTAGCAACATTGTAGCACCTCATCCTGCCGGCTTTCTTGACTGTTTCCAGGTGGTGCATGCTCTGGGGGTAGCCTGCCTTCACCCTGCACCAGAAGCTCAGAAGAAATCTCCCGTGGGTCGACGGAATCTTCCCCCTGCTAACGCAGGCACCAAAAGACTGCAACACTGGTCCTCTGGGTCCCCTCTCATCCTGATGAGCGTGGTCCCTGGAACTCAGCAACTCTGTCCAAGTGACTCCCACAGTCCAGTGACTCTTCAGTCCAAGTTTGGTGGAGGTAAGTCCTTGCCTCCCCACGCTAGACTGCATTGCTGGGTACCACGTGATTTGCAGCTGCTCCGGCTCCTGTGCACTCTTCCAGGATTTCTTCATGCACAGCCAAGCCTGGGTCCCCGGCACTCCTTCCTGCAGTGCACAACCTTCTGAGTTGTCCTCCGGAGTCTGGGACTCCCTTTTGTGACTTTGCCTGAACTCCGGTTCACTTTCCTTCCAAGTGCCTGTTCAGGTACTTTTGCGGGAGCTGCCTTCTTTTGTGAGGGCTCACTGAGTTACTGGGCGTCCCCTCTGTCTCCTCCTCCAAGTGGCGACATCCTGGTCCCTCCTGGGCCACAAAGCACCCAAAAACCTCTTCTGCAACCCTTGCAGCTAGCAAGGCTTGTTTGCAGTCTTTCTGTGTGGGAACACCTCTGCAAGCTTCATCGTGACATGGGACACCAAAGGAGAAGTTCCTAGTCCTCTTCTTTCTTGCAGAACTCCAAGCTTCTTCCAACCGGTGGCAGCTTCCTTGCTACCTCAGCTGGCATTTCCTGGGCTCCTGCCCACTCTCGACACTGTCACGACTATTGGACTTGGTCCCAATGTCTTACAGGTACTCAGGTCCGGAAATCCACTGTTGTTGCATTGCTGGTGTTTGTTCTTCCTGAAGAACCCCCCTATCACGACTTCTGTGCTCTCTGGGGGTAGCAGGTGCACTTTACACCTACTTTTCAGGGTCTTGGGGTGGGCTATTTTTCTAACCCTCACTGTTTTCTTACAGTCCCAGCGACCCTCTACAAGCTCACATAGGTTTGGGGTCCATTCGTGGTTCGCATTCCACTTTTGGAGTATATGGTTTGTGTTGCCCCTATACCTATGTGCTCCTATTGCAATCTATTGTATTTCTACACTGTTTGCATTACTTTTCTTGCTATTACTTACCTAATTTTGGTTTGTGTACATATATCTTGTGTATATAACTTAACCTCATACTGAAGGTACTCACTGAGATACTTTTGGCATATTGTCATAAAAATAAAGTATCTTTATTTTTAGTAACTCTGTGTATTGTATTTTCTTATGATATTGTGCATATGATACCAGTGGTATAGTAGGAGCTTTACATGTCTCCTAGTTCAGCCTAAGCTGCTTTGCCATAGCTACCTTCTATCAGCCTAAGCTGCTAGAAACACCTCTTATACACTAATAAGGGATAACTGGTCCTGGCACAAGGTGTAAGTACCTCTGGTACCCACTACAAGCCAGGCCAGCCTCCTATAATAGGGCAAACAGGGAACATGTGAGAGGCCTAAGGCAGTGGACAGGTAAAGGAATGTGGTTTGGCAAGAGTAGTAAGCGAGAAAACACAATATTCTATAAAATAACCAATATTATTTTTGAGGACTTTCAAACAGAGTGCGTTTGCGTTTTTCGTCTCAGTGTATGTAAAAAATCCTGCTGAAATCCACTGACTTCTCACAATACCCAGCTGAAAGCACCTGTAGCCAACTATTTATAGAAAAATACATGTATTAGGCGGGTGTAATACCCCAAACACCCCTCTGACTCTACGGCCCTGGGTGAAAGAGGGGCTGACAGAACTGTCAGACAGAGAGAAGGGCAGGGGTGTAATGACTGCTGAGGTAGAGATCTGAGATAGAGCACCGAGGAGGTCGGCAGAGGGAGGTAAGACTTAGAGGGCGACAGACAGAAGTAGAAAGGATGGTGAAGGAGGTGAGCAAGATAAAGGGAGAGAGACGACAGGTCATGGGTAGGCAAGGTAGAGAAAGAGAGGTAGACGTAAAGGTAGCGAAACTAGAGTTAGGGATAGGTAGAGAGAGTCAGACCCTGAGGTAGGCAGAGAAAGAGCAGTATGTTTCTGCAGAGGAATCATCTGGTGGCTTTTCCACGGTCCCCCTGGAAGATCGGGGCCTTGGCCCATTGCCCACTGTGCCTGTGCCCTAAAATAGCTCTTGCTTGGAGGGCGACACAGGGGTAATTAACGATTGGCTCACACAAATGTATCCTGCCACTTTTGTGGTACTCTGGTAGGCGTTGCGACGCCCACGCTTCAAGTACTGACACCTACACATTGCGCAAGAGATGCACACCAGTTGTGACAAGCACAAGTCCCTCTTATTTCAGTACATGATCAAGAGAGCTCTGTCAGTGCACCTCACTCATGTCTGACTGCAGCTGCTATTGTTATTCAGTTTCTGACCAACCTTACACTACTCACTAAGGCCCCTCTGCGCCGGGCGCCCTCACGCCACACACATCTCTGCCAGAGCACCTCAGTACTGAGCAACAGGCTTTCGACACCACGCGGATCCCTGATTGTCTCTCGAATCGGCGTATGCACCGTCGCTTGCAAGACGTGAATGCAGCTCTTACAGCACGTTTAATTTATATTTAAACACGGGCATTTAGGCGTCTATCATGTGAAAAATGACAACTCATGTTTTTTCAGTCGTTTTTCTGTCGCTGAACTCTGTATGTAGATCAGTCGCCTGATTTAATTAGACTTGGTTCCCTCTAGTATTTTTTATGCTTTGCAATCAGTTTATAATTAAATTTTCGCTGAGTGTAAGCAGTATAAATAGCCCTGTGTTAACGTTATGTTGTGCCCTTTTTAGCTTCCAGGACTGTTTTAAGAAAATGTAATGAAAAAAAATTAGTGCATAGTTTCTATTCCACAGGAAGCTCAATGGTGACCTCCGCTGGAAATGATTCTATGTCATGACCAGAGGCTCTGATTATGCTTTCTCTTTCTTTTACTGGCTCAACTCAGCAGCCAATCAAATAACAGTAAAACACAAAACATCAATACCCATGATGCTTTGCATTAAATCACATGTTCCAATCACATCTCAAGACCCCTGTCCATATAAGCTATGACGCCTTAAGTCACTTCCTCTTTCTTTGCGGCTCCGCAGCAGATAAGTACTCAATTGCTTATATTCCTGATATTTTTGTGTATATTGTAGTATTTGCACTGTATTATCGTTGATTTGATCATTGCAGCAAAGCGATTCAGCTCGCTTTCTTGGTTTTTGTTTTCAGAGCTTACGCACTCTGTTTATTTTTCATGATCGGCTTCTTGCCGATTTGGCTCATTAGTGGAGAGGGAGTGGAGTACGCGACTAGAGCATAGTCCTGTTTCTATTTTTAGTTTCTTTCCCTGCATTGCCTCGCGTTAGGGATTTGCTAGCCGATCTTTGTCAGAGTGCTTTCTTTGTAAGATCGGCTTGTTTCTTTGTGGCACAAGCATGTGTAGGCCCCCTTTGGCAGTTAGTTGTGCTCCCAATATGCTCTGTTGCTTGAGCACGTGGGCTGTAATAAAATAAGAGGCTTTGCCTAGAGTGTTATTTTTCACAGGCTGCTCCCTCCACATTGTATTGGCCTTTAAGCCTGTTAGGGGTTTTTACACTCCCCCTATATTGATATCTCCTGTCCTATCATTTTTATATATAACTAAATATATATATCTCAGGAGAGTTCCCGGGACCCAGTAAGAAGCCTAAAAAGCAAGTTTCACCTCTTATGGTCCTCGATTTCGATCCCACAGAAATTATCCATCCTAGGTCATCCAATTGGATTCCTCCTCTGGAAGTGGCAAAATATGTACAGTTCAACATTCGCAAGAGTTTCGATAAGGAGGTGAGGTCCCGTCTTCGTGCAGAATGCCCTAGACCAGATCTAGAGGGCAAGGTTGCAGACACTCCAGAAATTGACCCCACTATGGTGATCCGTATGAAAAAATGTGCCAGGGACCCAAAAAAGGGTCTGGACAGGTCGTGGCGTAACTGCCAGGACAAGTTGCAAGATATGTCTGGTCCTCTGACGAAGATCCTAGAATTGGCCTTCCAGGCTAACGGATCAGGGACCCCGGTAGACACAGACGTTTTAATTGATTGGGCACAAAGAACCATTGTCAAATTGGCAATACTAATTGTGTGATCTCTTCCTAACGCAGAAAGTACATACTTATGTGTATCGACCCTATACTAAATTATTTGGCCTCAGAGGCTGGTCCTTCGGCCTACGGATTGCTATTTAGGGCTTCATTCATTAAAGAACTGGCTAAGTTCTGTTCTACTTTTCCTCCCTCGATAAGGCACAGGTGTCCCTCAAAAACGTTTTTAAAAGAGGGCTTTTTCTCAAGGCCGGTCGTTATGGGGGGTGAATGTTCGGCTGATGATATTTTGCAAGTCCTCAGAACTACTACCCCTGAGGGAGAGGATGTTGGTTTGGAGAACAGTCTTCAGACACCACTTTCTACCCATCTCGCTCCAGAGGAGGGTGCTCCAGATTCCATAGAGGGCCCCTCGGGTACAACAGGGAGCAATTCAAGACACTGGATATTCCGCTAAGCATTATACCACATTCTCAGGTACTGCTGGGGGGCAGAGTGGGTTTATTTCTGGACAATTGGAAACAGATTTCTGGGGATCTTGGGGTTTTTCAGACGGATTGCGTTTCAGGTTGGAGTTCCTCAGTACTCCGAAGCCAATGCAACCCCCTCTTCAAATGTATTTTTCCCTTGCAGATCAGTCCTTCATAGACATAGAGGTTCAAGCCCGGATCGACAAAGGGGCAGTACGTTTTTCCTCCCCTCACCCGTACGGTTTTATTAGCCCCATTTTCTTAGTAGACCAGAAAGGTGGGGGTCACCGCCTTGTGTTAAACCGAAAAGATTTAAATTATTGGATCCTGTACAGACACTTTAAAATGGAAGGAATACAGTTGTTGAAAAATATTCTATTAGAAGGCGACTGGATGGTCCGCCTAGACCTAAAGGACGCATACCTCTCGATTCCCATTTTTCCTCCACACAGGAGATATTTACAATTCCTGCGGAGGGGTCACTGCCTGGAGTTCAATGCTCTCCCTTTCGGTCTGTCGTCAGCCCCCTGGTGCTTCACAAAACTGATGAGACCAGTGGTGGGATCACTTTGAGCCAAAGGAGTGTGCTTGATCATATATTTGGATGACATTTTGTTGATGGCTCAGGATGCTCAGACTCTCCTGATTCATTTGGAATGGACTATCCATCTTGTACAGGAGCTCTGCTTTCTTATCAATGTGCAGAAGTCACTATTGAATCCATCTCAGGAGACAGATTTCCTGGGTTTCAGGACAGATTCAGTCTGCTCACAGCTTATTCTTCCCTCTCAGAAAATTTACAACATCAAGAGGGAATTGAGGTCTGCATTATCTAGCCCGACTGTGTCGTTGAGGATGATTGCCAGGTTAGTGGGTCTTCTGACTTCATCTATTCAGGCCATTTTTTTGGCTCCCCTTCACTATCGTGCTCTGCAGACACTCAAAATCCAACACCTGCAGAAGGGTCTGAATTATTCAGAACTGATTCTGTTATCCAACGAAGTGAGGTTGGAGATTCATTGGTGGTTCCAACATACGGAAGCTTGGAACAGCAGAACCATTTTCTTCTTATCCAGAAGTGGTGATCAAATCAGATGCCAGTCGTTGGGGCTGGGGAGCTCTTTGCGGTTCTTTGGTGACCAGAGGTCGATGGTCGAGATCGGAGCAGAATCTCCAAATCACCTGCTTGGAACTTCTGGCGGGCTCTTTTGCCATAAAGAGCCTCTCCCCTCAGAAGACGGACTGTTGCATATTATTGAAGGTGGACAATATATCAGCAGTCCGATATGTCAACAAATTGGGGGGGGACGAAGTCCAGGATTCTGGCAGAAATTGCCAAGGAATTCTGGCATTATTGTCTCAGCCATCATTTGGTTGTCCTAGTGGATTACCTTCCAGGTTCCCAGAACACCATAGCAGACTGGAACTCCAGATTTCTGAGGGATTCCAGTGATTGGAAACTAGATCCAATGATTTTTCTCCAGATAACCAGAGAGTGGGATCCTTGCGACGTGGATCTTTTTGCTTCACGTCTGAACTCTCACGTCGCAAAATGTTTCAGCTGGCATCTTGACCTCTGGCTCTAGCGGCAGATGCCTTTCTTCAGGATTGGACACAGTTCTGGGGTATGCCTTTCCACTGTTCCTAATGATTTCAAGGGCTCTGTCTCACATATGACGACAGAAGGTGGAGATTGTTCTGGTGACCCCATTCTGGAAAGCCCAACCTTGGTTCCCAGTAGCTCTGTATTTAACTTGTGCTCCTCTCCTTCTCATTCCACCTTGTCAGAATCTTCTGATGAGTCCGGTGGGCCTTCAACATGGGTCTTGTCAGAGAAACTGATTTTGATGGTTTGGATGGTTTCAGGTCAAGATGGAATTCACTAGGCATTTCTCAGCAAGCTGCAAATTTCTCAAACAGGCTTGGGCTGCAGGCACTCATAAGCGGTACACCACAGCCTGGGGCAGATGGAGTACTTGGTGTGACAGACGGGGTTTCGATCCTGTGGGGTCAGACGTTGAATTGATTGTAAATTTCTTAGCTGAACTCGCAGGCTCAGGATTGGCATATAGAACAGTTAATAATCGCCGATCCGCCATCTCTGTTGGTCATGAGCCTATTGAAGGTAAGCCTGTTGGGGAACATCCTCTGATAAGCAAGGTTATGAAAGGTATCCGCATGGCGAATCCCCTTCAGGCCCGGTATTCTTCATTATGGGATGTGAGTGTTGTATATCGGTTTTTAGACAATTGTCCTTCTAATTCGTATCTTTCTCGAAAGCAGATTTTGGCGAAATTAACTATGTTACTCTGTCTTATTTCCTGTATCAGATGTCAGAGCTTTGGATCTGGCAAGGAGAGTTTATTCTCCCGAAGGTGTTACCTTTACCATCACTAGAAGGACAAAAACTAATTGCAGGTCAGTAACTTATCCAGTGTTTCCTGATAATCCACAATTGTGCGTAGAACAGTGTTTGAAAGCTTATGAAGTGGCCACTGAAGAATTCAGACAAGATTCCAGGGGCAAATTATTGATTTCATTACAAAAACCTTTTAAGGAGGTTTCGCCAGCTACATTATCTAGATGGATGGACTGGTTAATGAACAAAGCTGGTATAGATACAGAAAAATTTGGGGCACGTTCAGCAAGGGGAGCCATGGCTTTCAAGACTTATGCTTTAGGTTCTCGTTTAGAGAACCTTATGAGTGCGGCAGACTGGTCTTCTGAGTATACTTTTTGTAAGTTCTCTCATAAGCCTGTTGTTGATGTGGCTACAGTTGTAATTGGTCAGTTTTAAACAAGCATAATCGGAGTCTCCGGTCCTGACAGAGAATAAAACGCGTCAAGAATTTTCAATTCTGTTAAGGACACAGAGGCGAGGATTATCCCTCCCATATATGTATTTTATGACTGTTATCAGGTTTTAATGTTAAGAATCTTTTGTATTTATTGTTATACATGTTTATGGATTTTGCCCTCCCTTGTTTTTATAGAGTTGCTCACAGAAATGTTGATTTTTGTATATCTATGATGGGAGATATTACCTTCAGTTTTTGCTATTTTAGGGTCTGATCAGGAGACACCGTGAAGTTTGCATTTTCCACTGTTCAGCATTCGTAGAAAACAGCTCTGTGGACTTCGTATTTCATTGGAAGGCTTTTACTCCTTCTGGATATAGCTCCTGTTGAGCTCGGCTTGTGGGTTTTCCAGGTTTGCAGATCTGGTGGTCGTTGGAAAAGTTCAAATGTAAGGATTTACGTTTCTGATGCTTGATGTTTATCTGACTTTGGCAAAGAAAGAGGAAGTGACTTTAGTGGTCATAACTTATATGGGCAGGGGTCTTGAGATGTGATTGGAACAAATGATTTAATGTAAAGTATTATGAGTATTGATGTTTTCTTTTTCACTGTTATTTGATTGGCTGTTGTGTTGAGACAGTAAAAGAAAGACAAAGCATAATCCTCGCCTCCATGTCCTTAATAGAATTGAAAATTCTTGAGGCATATGCTAGAATTGTTTTTACTTTCACTGCATACATACTTCCCAACATTCTGTGACCAAAAGAGCTAGTTTTCTTTTTCTTTTTTAAAATAAAATTATCATTATTATGACATTATAGCACATAACATCATATGATCTTTGCCTGTTTGACATCACAGGAAATGACTTCTTGTACCAGAATAGACAACAGTATTACAGTGGAACTTGTCCAGATTCCAGGCTGGTGGACGCATGATTGTGCAGTAGCAATAACACCGCAGAGTGGGACACAATGAACTGGACACGCTCAGTACAATTGTTGGCAATGGTCACGAGCGACCACTTGCCCGTTTATTTATCTCCTTGGGCCACGCCCCCCCCTCAGAGTGAAAATGGCAACATAGTATAGTAGAGGCTAGGTGGCACTCCACATCCCTTTCAACTTTTCTTGAACTGCATCTGGCTGGTCGATCGCCCAGAATGGAAATACCTAATCTCTCAGTCTCTAGCTAGGAGCGGGGTTAGGGCTGAGATTATACCTCTGACTCCGGGACCCTTCTTCACTCTTACTCCTCAATTTGGGCGTATATCGGGCTTCCTTTGCCAGTGAAATAGGTGACCTGTGCTGTTGGGGGATGCTGACCGGTGATTGGCAGGATGACTGGAGTACCTGGACCATCAGTAGGGGCACTCGCTCTTGGTGATGCTGACACAAAAGGTTCCCCTCAGTGTGCGCCACCTTCTTCATCTAGCGCTTCAGCAGACCCCTGGCAGGGTTGTAACTTTTCTTGAACCAGGGCACATTTCGTACCCGTGTGGCTACCTCGCTGCATGATGTTTGTGGTGCCATTAATGTGCACGACTCAACAAGTCTCTGTTTCATAGGGGTTATGGAATTTCCACCCCCGGTGATGATCTTGCATGATGATGTTGCCCCCGATCTGGATGGTTGGGGGTCCTTGGTTTTCTTGAGAGGCTGGCTTTGTGGTTGGTGATTTTTCTTTCCTCTTGGGTCACCTGTATGTCCAATATGGCAGGTTGCCAGCCTAGACCCTCTGGGATGCTGTCTCTTGTGGGTCTTTGAAAGAGGAGTTCTGCTGGGGCACAGTTAGCGGTGCAGTGCGGGGTCTGCCCGTAGGCTCTAAGGAATCTATGCAGACAGCAATCGGCATCTTCACCCCGATCAACACTTATCCTTAGTGCTCAGTTCAAAGTCCTCATGAATCTTTCAGCCTCTCTGTTTGCTTTAGGCCACTGGGGGGTCGCCTTTCGGTGGCAGATAGTGAGAGATGACAGATATTCCTGGAATTCCTATCCCTGGAATGGAGAACAGTTGTCTGACTTTATTTCTTTGGGCAAGCCAAACAGTGCAAATGTTTCCTCCAAGACGGGCTTAAGTTTTGTGACTGCTGTTGTTGGAAATGGCCTCTTTGTAGGGTCACCCCCAAACTTTTTGCCTTCCTCCTTCTCTTTTTCTGACCTCATTTTTGCTGGCTTTAGGACTCTGCGCACTTTACCACTGCTAATCGGTGCTAAAGTTCATATGCTTTCTCCCTAAAACATGGTAACATTGGCTCATACCCAAATGGCATATTTAATTTACTTGTAAGTCCCAGTAGAATGCACTACCTGTAAATTAAATGCTCCTAGTGGGCCTGCAGCACTGATTGTGCCACCCACATAAATAGCCCCTTAACCATGTCTCAGACCTGCCATTGCAAGGCCTGTATGTGCAGTTTCACTGCCACCTCGACTTGTCATTTAAAACTACTTGCCAAGCCTTAAACTCCCCTTTTCTACATATAAGTCACCACTAAGGTAGGCCCTAGGTAACCCATAGGGCAGGTGCTGTGTAGGTAAAAGGCAGGACACATACCTGTGTGTTTTATATGTCCTAATAATGGAAAACTCCTAAATTCATTTTCCACTACTGTGAGGCCTGCTCCTTTCACAGGCTAACATGAGGGCTAACCTCATATACTGTTTGAATGGTAGATTCTGATGAGAAAGGGGTAAATAGGTCATGTTTAGTATGGCCAGAATGGTAATAGAAAATCCTGCTTATTGGTGAGGTTGGATTTTATATTACTATTTTAGAAATGCCACTTAAAATCCATCTGTATGTATGTATGTATTTCATATTTATAAAGTGCATTCCGGTCGAGACATCGACGAATTAGGAACAGGAGTGAGAGGGCTAAGGAACAGGCAAAAAGAAAAGCAGGTCCATATCTACTGTGGAAAGAGACAAGTTTTTAGCTTCTTTCTGAAAGCCAAAAGATCATATTCTTTCCTCATCATAGGAGGGAGCATGTTCCAGTGTTTAGCTGCAGCCACCGTAAATGCCTTATCGCCCCATCTGGCCTTCCGAGTCCGTGGTACGTAGGCCAAATTGGAGTTCGCAGATCTAAGCTGGCGGCTAGGGGTATACCAGCAAAGCCCCGAGGTCAAATGTTCAGGGCTGCTGGTATATTAAGCTTTATGTTTTAAACACATTGTCTTAAAGACAATGGGGGTCATTCCAACCCTGGCGGTCGGTGTTAAAGCGGCGGCCAACCCGCCAACAGGCAGGCAGTAAAAAAAATTGAATTCTGACCCTGGCGGAAACCGCCAACAGAGCCCGTCACTTTAACACTCCGACCGCTATGGCGGGACAAACAAACAGCGCGGCAGTCACCGCCAACAGACAGGCGGGAGACAATGTACCGCCCACCCTATCACAACCCACCAATCCGCCACCTTTTCCGGGGCGGTAGCCCCGCCGATAAAAACACGACGGAAACAGCCATTACGAACGGGAAACGCTCACCTCTACACACTCCACGAGGAATCTGGACTGCATGGAACCCGAACTGCACATCCTACCAGCTATTGTCTTCCTGCTCCTCTACCAGGAGCACGAACGCCGGCGCAGAAGACAACAGTGCGTACTGCACCTACGACACAGGGGAGGGGGGAGGGAAACAATTACGGGGACACACATACGCGACACACCCACCCTCACCCTCACCCACAACTACATACACATCAATGCAGAGCAACAACTCAGAGTGACACCCCCAAACCCCCCGGAAGAATGCAAAGACAAAATAAAATGATCATGAAATTTGAAGTATATTGTACGGCTAAGTAAAAAAATATAT
Source organism: Pleurodeles waltl (assembly GCF_031143425.1). NCBI lineage: Eukaryota > Metazoa > Chordata > Amphibia > Caudata > Salamandridae > Pleurodeles > Pleurodeles waltl. Next base: position 612,610,683 of record NC_090446.1, on the reverse strand, counting down.
CAAACATCTATAACTATATATACATATGTAAATTGTCCTGTCCAAATTGGGTATCAGCCATTGTTCGTGGGCCAATGGGCCTAAACACATGGGTAAAGCCCACACAGGATACCCGACTCCAATGGAGAGAACACTGCAGGGGCATCAGATAGCAAAACTAAACGCACCTCAGGGGGAAGGGAGGGGGGGCACCTCAGCCAGATGAGTCCACGACGCCAGATCCACGATGGGCCTCCATGGCCACTGTTCAATCCTGGGGAGTGCAAAGCCACAGTCTCACAAGTCTCTACAGTGGGTGGATTGCCCACTGTGCCATCCTGGGGAGTGCAAAGCCACAGTCTCACAAGTCTCTACAGTGGGTGGATTGCCCACTGTGCCATCCTGGGGAGTGCAAAGCCACAGTCTCACAAGTGGATTACAGACTCCACTGGTTCTGGAGGAGGCATGGTGCCCAGAGTGCTTCGTGCAGCCCTGCCCAACACAGATGCGGGCCTGCCCCTTCTGCCAATGGGCGAGCGGTGCTTGAGACGGCGGTGCCCAGCGGAGCGGTGCAGAGACGGCGGTGCCCAGCGGAGCGGTGCTTGAGATGAAGGGCCCAGCGGAGTGGTGCAGAGACGGCGGTGCCCAGCGGAGCGGTGCTTGAGATGAAGGGCCCAGCGGAGCGGTGCAGAGACGGCGGTGCCCAGCGGAGCGGTGCTTGAGATGAAGGGCCCAGCGGAGCGGTGCAGAGACGGCGGTGCCCAGCGGAGCGGTGCTTGACATGAAGGGCCCAGCGGAGCGGTGCAGAGACGGCGGTGCCCAGCGGAGCGGTGCTTGACATGAAGGGCCCAGCGGAGCGGTGCTTGACATGAAGGGCCCAGCGGAGCGGTGCAGAGACGGCGGTGCCCAGCGGAGCGGTGCTTGACATGAAGGGCCCAGCGGAGCGGTTCTTGACATGAAGGGCCCAGCGGAGCCGTGCAGAGACTGCGGTGCCCAGCGGAGCGGTGCTTGACATGAAGGGCCCAGCGGAGCGGTGCTTGAGACGAAGGGCCCAGCGGAGCGGTGCTTGAGTTGAAGGGCCCAGCGGAGCGGTGCTTGAGACAAAGGGCCCAGTGGAGCGGTGCAGAGACGGCGGTGCCCAGCGGAGCGGTACTTGACATGACGGGCCCAGCGGAGCGGTGCAGAGACGGCGGGGCCCAGCGGAGCGGTGCTTGACATGAAGGGCGGAGCAGTGCTTGACATGAAGGGCCCAGCGGAGCGGTGCATAGACGGCGGTGCCCAGCGGAGCGGTTCTTGACTTGAAGGGTCCTGTTCAGCGGTTCTTGAGACGGCGGTGCCCTGTTCAGCGGTGCTTGACTTGAAGGGCCCTGTTCAGCGGTCCTTGCCTTGAAGGGCCCTGTTCAGCGGTGCTTGACTTGAAGGGCCCTGTTCAGCGGTTCTTGAGACGGCAGTGCCCTGTTCAGCGGTGCTTGACTTGAAGGGCCCTGTTCAGCGGTGCTTGACTTGAAGGGCCCTGTTCAGCGGTTCTTGAGACGGCGGTGCCCTGTTCAGCGGTGCTTGACTTGAAGAGCCCTGTTCAGCGGTTCTTGACTTGAAGGGCCCTGTTCAGCGGTTCTTGACTTGAAGGGCCCTGTTCAGCGGTGCTTGACATGAAGGGCCCAGCGGAACGGTGCTTGACATGAAGGGCCCCAGCGGAGCGGTGCAGAGACGGCGGTGCCCAGCGGAGCGGTGCTTGACATGACGGGCCCAGCGGAGCGGTGCAGAGACGGCGGGGCCCAGCGGAGCGGTGCTTGACATGAAGGGCCCAGCGGAGCGGTGCTTGACATGAAGGGCCCAGCGGAGCGGTGTAGAGACGGCGGTGCCCAGCGGAGCGGTTCTTGACTTGAAGGGCCCTGTTCAGCGGTTCTTGAGACGGCGGTGCCCTGTTCAGCGGTGCTTGACTTGAAGGGCCTTGTTCAGCGGTTCTTGACTTGAAGGGCCCTGTTCAGCGGTGCTTGACTTGAAGGGCCCTGTTCAGCGGTCCTTGCCTTGAAGGTCCCTGTTCAGCGGTGCTTGACTTGAAGGGCCCTGTTCAGCGGTTCTTGAGACGGCGGTGCCCTGTTCAGCGGTGCTTGACTTGAAGGGCCCTGTTCAGCGGTTCTTGACTTGAAGGGCCCTATCAGCAGTGCTTGACTTGAAGGGCCCTGTTCAGCGGTCCTTGCCTTGAAGGGCCCTGTTCAGCGGTGCTTGACTTGAAGGGCCCTGTTCAGCGGTTCTTGAGACGGCAGTGCCCTGTTCAGCGGTGCTTGACTTAAAGGGCCCTGTTCAGCGGTGCTTGACTTGAAGGGCCATGTTCAGCGGTTCTTCAGAAGGCGATGCCCTGTTCAGCGGTGCTTGACTTGAAGGGCCCTGTTCAGCGGTGCTTGACTTGAAGGGCCCTGTTCAGCGGTTCTTGAGACGGCGGTGCCCTGTTCAGCGGTGCTTGACTTGAAGGGCCCTGTTCAGCGGTTCTTGACTTGAAGGGCCCTGTTCAGCGGTGCTTTACTTGAAGGGCCCTGTTCAGCGGTCCTTGCCTTGAAGGGCCCTGTTCAGCGGTGCTTGACTTGAAGGGCCCTGATCAGCGGTTCTTGACTTGAAGGGCCCTGTTCAGCGGTGCTTGACTTGAAGGGCCCTGTTCAGCGGTCCTTGCCTTGAAAGGCCCTGTTCAGCGGTGCTTGACTTGAAGGGCCCTGTTCAGCGGTGCTTGACATGTGTGTCCAGGTCACCAGATCGGGCCAATACATGGGTTTCACTCGCCACCTGACATGTGGCTGCCGGGCCCTTCGTGCACATCTGTCTTCTCGCTTGCGGGGCCCTCCTGTGCTGCCATCCTGGGCCCGTGGGTGTCCTCCTGCACACCTGGAATAGGGCTGGTGGGGCCCTCCTGGGCAGCTCGCCTGCTGCCGGACTTGTCGGGCGTGCTGCCCTTGTCACCCTTCCCTGCTCGTCTGTGGCCCTTTCCTCCCTTTGGCGGTGTGCCAGGTGGCACCCCACTCCCTGACGGTGCCAGGGTAGTGCATTTGGAGCCTGCTGTCTTTGGCCTGTCGCGCCGGGCACTGGCTTTCTTGGCTTTTTTTTCAGGGGGTGGGCTGGCCGTCTCTTTACTCCTGGCAGAAGTAGCTGGCCTTGAAGGTGGTGGACTCCAAAATCCTTGGACAATTGTCTTTGTAGGTCCAGGTTTTGTGGTGGCTGAGGTGCTGATTGGAGTCTTAAGAGATGGAGGGGGTGGGTCAGTTGTTGGAAAGAGGTCAAGGTTGGAAAGGAAAATCAATTTAGAAAGACAGGGACGGGTAGTTGTAGTGGGTATGGGAGTGGAGGAAGAGGATGTGGTTGTAGGAGAGTGAAGTCTGGTGTCTTTGGGTGCAGGTGCTTGTGCTGGAGGCTGTCGTGAGGTGGATGGCTGTTGGGTGGGTGGCTGACTGCGTTTGTGTGGTTTGGAAAAGAGGGTGACAGACACACTGGGAGAGGACACGGGACGTGTAAATGGTAGTGGGGGTGGTGACTGCACGTGTGCGGAGTGTTCTGGTGGGTGTGCTGGTGATGGACGTAGTGGCTGAAGATGTGGTGCATGCAAGTGTGAGTGGAGACGTCACATGGAGGGAGGAGGGAGACGAGGAGGAGGGGGACACAGAGGAGGCAGTGGCTGTTGGCATGTCTGCATGTGGATGTTGCTTGGGTGAATGCTTGTGTGATGTGTGGTGCTTATGTCTGGATGAGCTTCCCTTGGGTGTTGAGGTGTGTGCAGGCTGGTCTGTAGGTGTGTCTGGGATAGGCAGAGGTACAGGGGAGTGGGACTGGGTTGAGGAAGTTGGAGGAGGGAGGCAGGAGACAGGGACAATTGCTGCCGTCAGTGCTGAGGCCAGAGCGTTGAACGATCGCTAATGGGCAGCCTGACCCGAATGAATGCCCTCCAGGTATGCATTACTCCTGTGCACCTCTCTTTCTACACCCTGGATGGCATTCAAAAGGGTAGACTGCCCAACAATGAGCGTCCTCAGGAAGTCTATGACCTCCTCACTGAGGGCAGCAGGGGTAACTGGGGCAGGGCCTGAGGTGCCTGGGGCGAAGGAGATGCCCACCTTCCTGGGTGAGCGGGCACAGGGCGAAGGCTGAGGGGCTGCTGGGAGGGCGGAGCTGGTGTGCTGGGTGGCGGCTGTACCTGTTGTTGCGGTGGGCACGGATGTTGCCGCCACCACAAGGGAGCTCCCTTCCGAGGACGTGTCTGTGTCGCTGGTGTCACCACGTGTCCCCGCTGTGGAGCTCCCCTCGCCCTCCGTCTCACTGGTGAAATCCGAGTCAGTTGCATGGCCCTCCATGGCCATGTGAGATGCAGCTCCCTCGTGCTCCGATGCCACTTCTCCTCCGCCTGCTGATGCTAATGCACACATGAACAGGAAGACCACCAAAAAAAGGGGTGGGGGAGAAACAAAGACATGTTGAGTGCATGCATTGGCGACACCGTTGGCGGAGGGGACAGACACAGAAGCCCCCTGCACTATGCCACGCACTTGGGGTACACTACTCAATCCGTGGGACATGGCCTACAAGCCTATGGACACCAACTCCACACATAGGTGACACAGGGCCATGAATAGCTGTACTAGGCAACCTACAGAGGTGGGGTGCGGGGGCACAGGGCCATGCCTAACGGAGGGGCCTAGCCTACAGAAATCGCCCTGGCCTAGGGATACCCACAGCCCTCCTACCCCACCCAGACACCTCCAATGTGCGCAAAATCAGCAGAATGTGCCTGTACTCACCCCTTGTGTCTGCTGTGATGTCCTCACGCGCCCATCCAAATCTGGATAGGCCACCGCCAGGATCCGGGACATCAGGGGGGTCAAGGTACGACTGGCACCCCTCCTACGTTGGGAGGCCATCCCCAGCAGAGCCTCCGCGGTCTTCCTGCTCCCACGGCGGATGTCCTCCCACCTCTTCCGCCAGTGGGTGCCCCGTCTGATGTGGACCCCCAGGGTCCAGACGTCCTTGGCGATGGCACGCCAAATGTTGATTTTCTGATGGGCGCTGACCTATGTGACATGTACAGGGGGAGAAAATAAAAAATCATCACCTTCTGCATGCTCGACGTGAGTGGCCCCCCATCCCCACCCTTGCCATGTGGCACATGCTCTCATCTGTCGTTCGATGCATGCCTCATTCGCTCCCCTCCCCACCATCTTTCATTCACCCCACTCAACCCAGGCATTGGCCACAAAGCATGGTCCCAGTGTACTTACCTGTTGGTCTGGAGGACCGTAGAGTAGCCGATACTGGGGGAGGACCCCATCCACGAGTTTCTCCAGTTCTTCTGAAGTGAAGGCAGGGGCCCTTTCCCCAGTCGCAGCAGCCATTGTCTCTTCCAGACCGAGGTCACAGCAGCACTTGCAGTATAGGTCCTCTCCTGTGGATGATCAGGTATCGAGTGATTAAGCAGATAGAAAATGGCGGTCACGCCCGCGGCGGGGCGTACCGCGACCGCCGGCGCACATCGTCATTGGCTCCTGACACCCATAGGGTTCAATGTTAACCAATGCGGCTTTGCACCGCGGTCTTCGACCGCCTACCACCACGGTGTGCCACGCCAGCACATTGACCTCACATCCCACTGTCGCACTTCACAGGTCAGGCAGCCGCCTTTTCAAGGGCCCCCATATCTTAATTTCTACTGCGTCACACATGCCTAGGCCTTGCATTAACACTCATACAAGCCATTCAATGCATTGAGAATCGTGTACTGTGCAAGCTGTGGGAACGTACCTGTGGGTTGATTGACTCTGTGCTCCATGTTGTCCTTCCTAGGCACCGTCCGCTGGGACTTGCGAGGAGATGGAGGAATCTTCCTGTGTACAGACCGCTGGTGGACCTGTCGACAATGGAAGAAAGACATGCCATACTGACATACAGGCTTGACAGAGCCACTATACAGGAACTGTGTGCCCAGCTGGAGCCAGACCTGATGTCACCCATCCGCCAACCCACAGGGATCCCCCCTCTAGTGCAGGTTCTGACAGTACTCCATTTTTTGGCAAGTGGGTCATTTCAAACAACAGTGGCCATTTCATCAGGGATGTCTCAGCCTATGTTTTCCAAGGTGTTGTCCAGAGTGTTGTCTGCCCTGCTGAAATACATGCGGAGCTACATTGTTTTCCCTGAGGTGGGCGATTTGGCTACAGTGAAGGGTGATTTCTATGCGCTTGGACATATTCCCAACATCATTGGTGCAATTGATGGGACACATGTTGCTTTGGTCCCCCCCAGCAGGAGTGAACAGGTGTACAGGAACAGAAAAAGTTATCATTCCATGAATGTCCAGGTGGGCTGACCAGTACATCTCCCATGTAAATGCCAAGTTCCCTGGGTCAGTGCATGACGCGTACATCATGCGAAATAGCAGCATCCCTTACGTGATGGAACTACTTCAGAGACACCGTGTATGGCTAATTGGTGACTCTGGTTACCCCAACCTGTCATGGCTACTGACCCCAGTGAGGAATCCCAGGACAAGGTCAGAGGAACGGTACAATGAGGCCCATGGGCGTACTAGGAGGGTGATCAAGCGGACCTTCGGGCTCCTAAAGGCCAGGTTTAGGTGCCTCCATATGACAGGTGGATCCCTAATGTACTCACCAAAGAAGGTGTGCCATATCATCGTGGCCTGCTGTATGCTTCACAACCTGGCTTTGCGACGCCAGGTGCCTTTCCTGCAGGAGGATGGTCCAGATGGTGATGTTGTGGCAGCTGTGGAGCCTGCGGAGAGTGAAAAGGAGGAAGACGAAGAGGACGACACAGACAACAGGGACACAGTAATACAGCAGTATTTTCAATGACATGCAGGTAAGAATCAACACCGGCATTTTACATTTTCTTAAAGTCTCCTGCCTCTCTACTGTCAGAGTTTCCCCCCAGTGTATGTTAACTGAGTTGTGACTTTCCCTTCCAATTTCAGAGATGTGGGCCCCACTCCGTGACCTCTGCTTTGTTTCCCCATGGACTACAGCTGTGTGACAGTGGTATGTTGTCATCACAATGTAGCTGGACATTTTGGCACGGTTCTGTGTAATACATTTGTTCAAAAATACAGGCAGACTCCAGATTATTTTTGTGCAATAAGTGTGTTTATTAAAGTGCTCAATTTTGGGTAATGGTTGCAATTTGGTGATGGGTGATGGTGGAGGAATGTCCATGGCAGAGTCCAGATTTTCAGTCTCACAGGTGCATTGTCCATATGCCTGTGGAAGGTGGAGCAGGGGCAGTTTAAGGTTGGACAGGGTGACAATGTGGGACAGTGGGATGACAATCAGGGGGTATCCTTTCCTGGCGGGGGTCCTGGCATCCTACTCTGTCTTCTTCCTAGATCTCAGGCACCGCTTGCGGGGTGGTTCTCCTTCTGCAGGGGGGGGGGTTCTGGTGGCCTGTTGTTCTTGTGTCGGGCCTCCTGTCCACTAGCGGAGGTGGTAGCCTGTTCTTGGTCCATGTTAGTGACAGGGGCCCTTTGTGGTGCCACATGGTCCCGCAATGTGCTGACAATCTGATTGAGAGCCACAACGATGGTGCCCATTGTGGAACTGATGTTTCTGAGTTCTTCCCTGAACCCCATAAACTGTTCCTCCTGCAGTACCTGGATCTCCTGGAACCTATCCAGGACCGTCGCCATCGTCTCCTGGGAGTGGTGGTATGCTCCCATGATGGAGGATAGGGCCTCGTGGAGAGTGGGTTCCCTGGGCCTGTCCCCCCCTTGTCGCACAGTAGCCCTCCCAGTTCCCCTGTTTCCCATGGGCCTCTGTCCCCTGCACCGTGTGCCCACTACCACTGCCCCCAGGTCCCTGTTGTTGTTGGGGTGGTGGGTTAACCTGGGTGCCCTGTAGTGGTGGACACACCGCTGATTGACGTGTCCTGGAGACAGAGGCATGGGCCCGCTGGGTGGGTGCTGTGCTGGTGTTCCCAGAGGGGGGTAGGTCTGCTGTGGCCTGTGGCTGTCCGAGGGGATCCGACTGTCCTGAGGTCCCCGATGGGCCTGGCTGGTCATCTGGGTCCAGGGAGACAGAGCTGCTGTCATCACTGTGGGCCTCTTCTGGGGGTGGAATGGACATTTCTGGACCCTCCTGGGCGGTGTCGTGGCGTTCGGGTCCTGCAGGGGTATAAGAGTATGGTTATTGCTTCTGTGTGTGCCATAGCGTGCAATGGGTGGCTGACCGTGTACCCCAGTGCTGGCATTCCCTTGTGGGGGCTGTGGGTGGGATGGGTATGTGCAGTGGGCATGCTTAGGTGATGGGTGTCCATGGTTTGTGGTCGCATGCAGGGCTTGGTGTTGGGATGGGTGGGTTGTGATGGTGAGACATTAGCAAGGAGGATGTGTGATGGGGGTGGGGGGAGGGTGGGGGTATGATTTGGCATGCCGGTGGGTGGGGGGGGATGAAGTAGTTGAGATTAGACTTACCAGAGTCCATTCCTCCGCCTACTCCTGCGAGGCCCTCAGGAAGCAGGATCGCCAAGACCTGTTCCTCCCAAGTTGTAAATTCTGGGGGTTGAGGTGGCGGTCCGCCGCCAGTCTTCTGCACCGCGATGTTGTGTCTAGATACCATGGAACGCACCTTCCCCCGTAGGTCGTTCCACCGCTTCCTGATGTCGTCCCGATTTCGTGGATGCTGACCCACAGCGTTGACCCTGTCCACTATTCTTTGCCATAGCTCCATCTTCCTGGCAATGGTGGTGTGCTGCACCTGTGTCCCGAAGAGCTGGGGCTCTACCTGAACTATTTCCTCCACCATGACCCTGAGTTCAGCGTCTGAAAACCTGGGGTGTCTTTGGGGTGCCATGGGGTGGTGTGGATGAGGTGTGGGGTGGTGTTTGTGGTGATGAGTGTGGTGAGTGTGGTGGTGTGTGGTGTTTTGTGCGTGGATGTTGTGTGAGTGATGGTGTAATGTGCCTGTGAATGCTCTGTACTAGCTGGTGGTGTCTCTCTCTGGCCTTAGTCAATAAATGGTGGTCGTAGGGGTTTGTGGGTGATGTGGGTGTGTGTTTTATATTGTGTTGGGTGTGTGAGAGTGGTGTTTGTATGTGTATCAGGTGTGTGTATTTCAAAATGTTCAATGTGGCAGTGTTTTGGAGCTGTGTGTGTATTTTGACCGCAGCGTTGTGTACCGCCAATGGAATACCGCGGTTGAAAGACCACCGCGTGGATTCGTGGGTCGGAATGGAATGGGCGTATTTCTGTTGGCGTGACGGTGGAGGTTTGGTCATCGCCAGTTTTTCGCTGGCCGTTGGTGTGGCGGACTTTTGTGGATGTCGGGTTTTTGGTGGTTTGCCTGTTGCGGGTCAGAATGACCGTGGCGGTTCACTGCGGCCGCGGCGGTGTTATGGCGGACTTCTGACCGGCGGTAAGCGCCTTTTACCTCTGAGGTCAGAATGACCCCCAATGTGTTTCTTCACAGGTAACCAGTGTAGTTGCCTCAGAGTAGCACTGGCCGAAGTGGAACAGGGGAGATTGAGATTTAGACGAGCAGCACTATTCTGGATAAGTTGAAGCTTACTGAGTGAAAGCTTGTCAATGTTAAGAAATAGTGCGTTGCAGTAGTCTATTGTCGAGATTACCAGGGCAAGGGACACCATTATTCTGAGCTTCTCTTGTAAACAGGGGAATATTTTTCTCAGAGTTTTCAATATACAGAAGCAGGTTTTGATGACAGAATTGACATGTGGCTTAAAAGATAAAGCAGTGTCAAAAACGACTCCCAAGTTCTTAGTAGAGCTAATCGGAACAGGTAGGTCTCCGCACACAGATGGCCACCAGCAGGCGCTCCATAAGTTTTTGCTAGAGCTAAATAGACGAATTTCAGTTTTGTCGCCGTTCATCTTAAGCCAATTCATGCTCATCCATTTATTAATCTCATACATACATTGGTGGAAATGGTCAGCGACTTCTTCCCAGTTCCCATCAATAGGAATGATTAGTTGAGTATCATCCGCATAAGATGTGGTCAAGAAACCAAAAGAGCAAATCAATCTGGACAATGGAGCCATTTACAAATTAAACAGGATAGGACTAAGTGAGGAACCCTGTGGTACACCGCATGGTAACTGATATGCAGGAGCTTTAAAATCTCCACAGGTTACTGTGGCAGATCTGTTTTCAAGAAAGGACTTCAATATGTATAAAGCTCCGCCCCTAATGTCTGCCTGATACAGGCGATGTGTCACAATTTGAGGGGAGATGGTATCAAACGCTGCTGACAAATCTAGAAGCACTAGAGTGGTACCAACTCCCTCATCAACTAGTTTCTGAATCATATCCGAGGTGGTAAGGAGAGCAGATTCAGCACTATGTTTTTTTCTGAAACCATGTTGAGCAGGATCTAGACTCCCTGAGTCATGAAGGAACACGACTAATTCTTTATTGTAATGTTTTTCCAAGATCTTTGGTTGGAAAGGCAATAAAGCAATAGGTCTTGAGATCATTAGATTTGCTACCTACTTTCTTTTTCAAGGGGATAACCGTTGCTTCCTTCCAAGAGGAGGGAAACACGCCCAAGGTCAGAACCTCCTGAAATATGGGGCAAGCACAGTAGAGACTAGATCTGGGACAAGCTGTAGGATGTAAGGTGGACAGGGATCAGTAGGGGACCCAGATTTAATGGTTGTCATAAGCTTTTTAATCTTCTCTGAACAGAGAGGCTGAAAATGTATCAATGTAAGGCTGTCATCTCTAATAAAGATGTTCGGAGATTCATGTAACTCACATGTGTCCATGGGTTGTGGAAAATCCGCCTGGATGTGTAAGATTTTACTTTCAAAATACGTTGCCACCTTATTACAGAAATCTTGAGAATTCTCAAAATCTGTGGGTGTATCAGAGGTGGTGAGAGAGCGTACTACTCTAAAAAGTTCTCTAGGGTTATAAACAGCTACCTCAATTCTGCTTGAGCAATATTCAATTTTAACAGTATTAATAGCGTTTTTATACAGACTAAGGATAGGTCTAAGTTTTGCCTTTTCCATGGGAGTAGGATCTAACCTCCAATTCCGTTCTTGTTTTTTTAAAAATTATTTTATTTATTGAGTATTTCACGATATAAAAAATACAACAAACAAACTTGCCAGTTATCGTCATTAGTGTGTTACATATAGTATGCTATTAAGTGTCATACAGAAAGGAACATATTACAATAGTCATCATGTCCACATCAATAGAGATTACAAGCTCCTAGACTGGGTACATGGGCTCGGAGGGTCACAACATTCTGCCTTAGTGTGCAGAGAGGGCAGCCGCGGAAGAAAACAGGGGTAGCGGTCAGGGTCATGCTAGTGTTACAGGCATTCCCTCCATGATGTGAGAGGAGAGGAGTGCGATGTATCCCCACCGTCACCCCCCTCCCAGGGATCATTCACTTAGGGAATCTCCCTCTGATTCCCTGCTCTGATGTTCCCGAGCCCAACTCACAAACGGATCCCAGATGTCACGGGGCCTAGATGCAGCCGGCATTAACTCCCAGAATGTGGTTAGTTGCGTGTGCCCGTAAGTTACATCCGCCAGCCAATCCCTCACCGTGGGCACCCTCGTCCTACCCCAGTGGATCGCCACTCGTCACTTAGCAAACAGTAAAAGTAATGCATGTAGCCTGCGCACTGCTGGCGGAGTGTTCCTGACATATCCTAGTAACCCAAGCAGAGGGGAAGGGACGTCCGAGCTGCCCACTATCTGGTTTACCGATACAAAAATCTGAGACCAATAACCCTTCAACTTCGGGCAGGACCACACTATATGTAAGAAAGAGGCCGAGGCCGACCCACATCGCCAACATTCATCCGTCTCCCTAAGTCCCATTCTTTTCAGGCTGATGGGGGTTCTGTAGAACCTATGCAGGTATTTAAAATGTATTTAACGCAGCTTGTAATTTGGCGAAAGCTCAGTAAGCTGCCCACAGCAGAACTCCCACTGTTCCTCAGAAATCTCAGGCTGGAGCTCCCCGTTCCAATACAGCATAGATTTAGGCGCCACCCCCGGTGTCATGTTTTGCATATGGCGATAAATACAAGTTACTAGCTTTTGGGGAGAAGGGGAGCCCACCACCGCCTCCAAAGCTGTAAAGACCGGTGGCTCATCAGGGAACCCCCCCGAATAGTGTCCGGCACGCCGCACGTAGTTTATGGTACAGAAATAGTTTGGAAAAGGGCACAGTACCCCCCTCCTCCGGCGCCGGGGGAGTCATAAACTTGCCACTGGGAAAAAGCTCCGCAAAGGTGCGGAGATGCATCCTGTCAATCAGGTGACCAGCTATCCCATCAGCCACACATGGCAGCATTGGGTTATGCATCAAAGGGAGCGATGGAGCATACAACAGTGGGACCCCGGCCCTCTTGCGCAACTCCTCCCATACCCACTGCAGCATCCTAGCCGTATCTACATCTGTTCTAGGACGCCTCGCCTTAGCGCATATCGCCACTCCAAGTGGAAGGGGCGCCACCACATCTCGTTCCACTGCCACGTGAGGCTGAAAAGGGACAGGGTGGGTCCAAAAATGCAAGAACTGAGCCTGAGCGCAGAGGGCATACAGTTTTATATCTGGGGCACCCAAACCTTCCTGTCGCAGCGGCAGTGCCAGCGTGTCCCACGCTACCCTGGCCTGTCCGCCCGCCCACACCAGCTCCACCAGGCCTGACCGCAGAGTGGTAAAGAAGTGTGCTGTAAGCGGTATAGGTATATTGACAAATAGATAAAGGAATTTGGGTAACACTATCATTTTTGTCAACGCGATCCGCCTAGTTAGTGATAAGGGCAGGGAAGCCCATAATTTCACTTTCTCGCTCAACCACATCATAGCCCTGCCAAAGTTAAGGCCCCAGATCTCCTGAAGGTCCCGGCTGATCCAAATCCCCAGATATTTGACTTTTTCCGCCTCCCAGCGCAGGGGGTATTCAGAGCACACCTCCGTAGTGCCGTCCGTGAGGGGGAAGATTACCGATTTAGACCAGTTAATGGAGATGCCTGCGAAACCCTCGAATCGGACAAATTCCCGCAGGATGGGATCCAAGTTGTCCACTGGATTGGTAAGATAAAGGGTCACATCGTCCGCGTATAGTGATATTAGAAGGTTTCTAGAACTGAATCCTATACCTCTTGCAGTATGATGTTGCCTAATCCTCGCTGCCAGCGGCTCCATAGCTATGGCAAATAGCAGTGGGGAGAGAGGACAAACCTGTCTAGTACCACGCAAGACAGGGAACGGTTCAGACACCAGGCCATTCACCCGCACTCTGGCTGTAAGTAAAGTGTAAAGTAAGCAAATTTTCTTAAGCAGCAACGTACTGAAACCCATCCTTTTTAATATATGGAATAAATATGGCCATTCAATTGTATCAAAGGCCTTAGTGGCATCTAAAAATACCACAGCAGCTCTGACCTCGGGGTGTAGGTAATGTAATGCAGCGAAGATCGTTCGCAGGTTGTGGCAAGTCGCCCTCCCTGGTATAAAACCGGATTGGTCACGGAGTGCGACCATCGACAACATTGGTTGCACCCGGTTAGCAAGCAGATTGGCTAAAATTTTCACATCTACATTAATCAGAGATAGGGGCCGGTATGAGTTTAGATCGTCAGCAGGTTTATCCGGCTTCAGCAGCTTGATAATCAGCGCTTCGCGCATAGTGGCAGGCAACACCCCTCTCTCCAGGGCCTCCTCGTACACTGCCAGCAACCGGGGCGACAGCTCATCTACGTATGCCTTATAGAAAGCTGTTGTCAGACCATCAGGTCCCGGCGCCTTATCAGGCGGCAGGCTCCTGATAACTTGTGCCACATCTCCGGCGTCTATCAGGAGGTCCATATATTCTCTGTGGTTATTGTTGAGCCATATCAATGCAATGGAATCTAGGTAAGAGAAAGACAGAGAAAAAAAACTTTTAAAACTTTTTAGAACTTTTTGGAAAATTAGAAGTACTTTTCACCACTTAGAAAAGAGTGAAAAGAGGAAATGCAAAACTTTTTGGCTATGTGTATATACACTGAACTTGTTTTGTATATTTTTCTCTTATGAAAAGTACAATGACAAGAGTGGTAAGTAGTCTCAAAGCACTTATCCCACTGCTGCACAACCAATATAGGAGGCTGGACTGGCTTCTAGTGAGTACCTAGGGGTACTTGCACCTTGCACCAGGCCCAGTTATCCCTTATTAGTGTATAGGGTGTCTAGCAGCATAGGCTGATAGATAATGGTAGCTTAGCAGAGCAGCTTAGGCTGAACTAGGAGACGTGTGAAGCTACTACAGTACCACCTAGTGTCATATGCACAATATCATAAGAAAACACAATACACAGTTATACTAAAAATAAAGGTACTTTATTTTTATGACAATATGCCAAAGTATCTCAGAGTGTACCCTCAGTGAGAGGATAGGAAATATACACAAGATATATATACACAATAGCAAAAATATGCAGTATAGTCTTAGAAAACAGTGCAAACAATGTATAGTTACAATAGGATGCAATGGGGACACATAGGGATAGGGGCAACACAAACCATATACTCCAAAAGTGGAATGCGAACCATGAATGGACCCCAAACCTATGTGACCTTGTAGAGGGTCGCTGGGACTATTAGAAAATAGTGAGAGTTAGAAAAATAACCCTCCCCAAGACCCTGAAAAGTGAGTGCAAAGTGCACTAAAGTTCCCCTAAGGATAAAGAAGTCGTGTTAGAGGAATAATGCAGGGAAGACACAAACCAACAATGCAACAACGATGGATTTCCAATCTAGGGTACCTGTGGAACAAGGGGACCAAGTCCAAAAGTCACAAGCAAGTCGGAGATGGGCATATGCCCAGGAAATGCCAGCTGTGGATGCAAAGAAGCTTCTACTGGACAGAAGAAGCTGAGGTTTCTGCAAGAACAAAAAGGGCTAGAGACTTCCCCTTTGGTGGACGGATCCCTCTCGCCGTGGAGAGTCGTGCAAAAGTGTTTTCCCGCCGAAAGAACGCCAACAAGCCTTGCTATCTGCAAATCGTGTGGTTAGTGTTTTTGGATGCTGCTGTGGCCCAGGAGGGACCAGGAGGTCGCAAATTGAACCAGGAGGTAGAGGGGACATCGAGCAAGACAAGGAGCCCTCTTAGCAGAAGGTAGCACCCGGAGAAGTGCCAGAAACAGGCCCTACAAGGATGCGTGAAATGGTGCTCACCCGAAGTTACACAAAGGAGTCCCACGTCGCCGGAGACCAACTTAGAAAGTCGTGCAATGCAGGTTAGAGTGCCGTGGACCCAGGCTTGGCTGTGCACAAAGGATTTCCGCCGGAAGTGCACAGGGGCCGGAGTAGCTGCAAAAGTCGCGGTTCCCAGCAATGCAGTCTAGCGAGGTGAGGCAAGGACTTACCTCCACCAAACTTGGACTGAAGAGTCACTGGACTGTGGGGGTCACTTGGACAGAGTTGCTGGATTCGAGGGACCTCGCTCGTCGTGCTGAGAGGAGACCCAAGGGACCGGTAATGCAGCTTTTTGGTGCCTGGGGTTGCAGGGGGAAGATTCCGTCGACCCACAGGAGATTTCTTCAGAGCTTCTAGTACAGAGAGGAGGCAGACTACCCCCACAGCATGCACCACCAGGAAAACAGTCGAGAAGGCGGCAGGATCAGCGTTACAGAGTTGCAGTAGTCGTCTTTGCTACTATGTTGCAGTTTTGCAGGCTTCCAGCGCGGTCAGCAGTCGATTCCTTGGCAGAAGGTGAAGAGAGAGATGCAGAGGAACTCGGATGAGCTCTTGCATTCGTTATCTAAAGTTTCCCCAGAGACAGAGACCCTAAATAGCCAGAAAAGAGGGTTTGGCTACCTAGGAGAGAGGATAGGCTAGCAACACCTGAAGGAGCCTATCACAAGGAGTCTCTGACGTCACCTGGTGGCACTGGCCACTCAGAGCAGTCCAGTGTGCCAGCAGCACCTCTGTTTCCAAGATGGCAGAGGTCTGGAGCACACTGGAGGAGCTCTGGACACCTCCCAGGGGAGGTGCAGGTCAGGGGAGTGGTCACTCCCCTTTCCTTTGTCCAGTTTCGCGCCAGAGCAGGGCTAAGGGGTCCCCTGAACCGGTGTAGACTGGCTTATGCAGAATTGGGCACATCTGTGCCCAAGAAAGCATTTCCAGAGGCTGGGGGAGGCTACTCCTCCCCTGCCTTCACACCATTTTCCAAAGGGAGAGGGTGTAACACCCTCTCTCAGAGGAAGTTCTTTGTTCTGCCATCCTGGGCCAGGCTTGGCTGGACCCCAGGAGGGCAGATACCTGTCTGAGAGGTTGGCAGCAGCAGCAGCTGCAGTGAAACCCCAGGAAAGGCAGTGTGGCAGTACCAGGGTCTTTGCTACAGACCACTGGGATCATGGGATTGTGCCAACCATGTTACATGGCCATATTCGGAGTTACCATTGTGAAGCTACATATAGGTAGTGACCTATATGTAGTGCACGCGTGTAATGGTGTCCCCGCACTCACAAAGTCCGGGGAATTGGCCCTGAACAATGTGGGGGCACCTTGGCTAGTGCCAGGGTGCCCTCACACTAAGTAACTTTGCACCTAACCTTTACCAGGTAAAGGTTAGACATATAGGTGACTTATAAGTTACTTAAGTGCAGTGTAAAATGGCTGTGAAATAACGTGGATGTTATTTCAGTCAGGCTGCAGTGGCAGGCCTGTGTAAGAATTGTCAGAGCTCCTTATGGGTGGCAAAAGAAATGCTGCAGCCCATAGGGAACTCCTGGAACCCCAATACCTTGGGTACCTCAGTACCATATACTAGGGAATTATAAGGGTGTTCCAGTAAGCCAATGTAAATTGGTAAAATTGGTCACTAGCCTGTTAGTGACAATTTGAAAGAAATCAGAGAGCATAACCACTGAGGTTCTGATTAGCAGAGCCTCAGTGAGACAGTTAGTCACTACACAGGTAACACATTCAGGCACACTTATGAGCACTGGGGCCCTGGAGAACAGGGTCCCAGTGACACATACAACTAAAACAACATATATACAGTGAAAAATGGGGGTAACATGCCAGGCAAGATGGTACTTTCCTACACTTCACCGGTCTTCCTCCTTCACCGTAGCGCCTCGCCTCCGCATATTTCCCCAGAAACCTGACCTCCCGCAACGCCTCCTCCTCATACTCCAATAATTTGGTTTTCAACAGCCCCGCCACCTCTGACTCCCCAGCCTCTAAAAAAGTGCTTTCGAGTCGTTTTATATCGGCTTCCAGTGCTACCAGAGTGCCTCGTATCGCCCTCAATATACCCGCCTGCCGGGCTATACATTGGCCTCTAAGACGACCTTGAAGGCCTCCCACAGAGTCGCCTCTGTGTCAACCGACCCCACATTACGCTCAAAATAGTCAGTGATATCAGTCCGTATCTCCTCTCTGAATGCAACATCAAGTAGTGCCTGGGGTGGGAGTCGCCACGAGAACGCCGGGGAAGGACCCCCAGGAAGTAGTAACCTCAGCATTCCTGGGCGCATGGTCGGACAGCGTGCGGGGCATGTGCTCTACCTGCGCCGTCCACAGTGCAACATCTCGCGACACCAGCCAGAAGTCCAGACGGGACCACGCATCACTATAGGTCGATATACAAGTGCCCTCCTTCAGGTCCCCATGTCTACCTCGCCATACATCAACCAGCGCGCCATCCAGCATTATTTCCCGCAGCGCGGAACCCGCCAACTGATTCAATGTGCGAGCTACCCCCTTCCTATCTACTTTGTCATCAAGTACTGCATTGAAATCACCTCCCCATACAATTGTATCGCATCCAGTGGCTTTCACTTGCCCCCAAAGCTTATGGAAGAAACCTGGAGAGTCAGCATTAGGCCCATACACGGCCACGAATACTACCGAAACACCGCACACAATGCCCTGTACCAAAACATATCTCCCCTCTGGGTCACATTGAACAGCGCCCTCCCGCCAGTCCAACCCGCGTCGTATCAGTATCGCCACCCCTCGGGCATAATTGGAGTAGATAGCTGAATAAACATGGCCCCATCTGGTGTGACGCAGTCTTTGGGCAGGGGCGGTGTTCAAATGAGTTTCCTGCAATAGGCAGACATCCACACCATGCCGCACCAAATATGCATGTACCAACCTAGCCTTCCTGTGGTCGTTGAGCCCCCTAACATTCCAGGTGAGACAGTTCAAGGTTTTATCCACTCTTGGCATTTCCCACGCACATTATATAAAGTGCAGTAAGACATGCTGACATTGACCAAGCTGTACGTTCAAGACACCATACAGATAGCATACAATAGATATTGGCAGTAAACAACAAAATAACAACCCCAAGCAGCCTCCCCCCACCCACTCCAACCCCCCAACCGGATCGTAGATTAGCCTTCCCCATAGTATCCCCAAAGCGACATTTTAATAAACAAGGGAACATTCCCGAGGGGGTGTGGCGATGCCGGCTACTTCCCCGTGTGAAACGGGGTGGCCGGAAGATCTGCAGGGGATCCTTGCCGCTCAAAACCTAATAGTTTAGATCTATCTAGAATGGCAGATGACAAAGATTGAACAATAGGCATCATAAATGCATCGCCCCCTCCAGCGGATAGAAGACACTTTTAAATAGGAGCCATTCCCCACAGGATATATTAGATTGGATCCGCGTTTACTCATTGTCGCAGAGCCTGCTATCCATTGTCTCCGCAGCATCCCTGGAATGTTGTGCGGATTTACGTCCCACATGTTTTGTGAACTTCATCGCCTCCTTGGCATCAGTGAATATGTGGGCAGACCCCTCGAAGGACACCTTTAATTTAGCCGGGTAGAGGAGGGAGTACGGGACCTGCGCCTGCAGAAGAAGTCGCTTTGCAGGCTGAAACTCCCGGCGGGCAGCCTGGACAGCCGGGGTGAAGTCAGGGTAAAAGGAGATGTTATTGCCCTTGTGCGTGATGGATCCTCTCCCCCTTGCCAGTTTAAGGATCAAATCTCGATCTTGGTAGTTCAGGATTCTCGCAATTATAGGCCTGGGCGGCGCTCCCACAGGGGGCCTCTGGCCCAGCGACCTATGCGCCCTCTCCACCGCAAACACCGCCGAGAGGCTAGGGTCAAACAGTTAGTGTAGGAGTTCAGTGATATATGTTTCCATCTTAGTTATGGCAGTGGTTTCTGGGATCCCCGTGATGCGTAGATTATTGCGCCGGGATCGCGCTTCCAAGTCCTCATTCTTCGCGTGGATTATTCCCAATAATTTGTCCATGTGCAGGAGCTGGTCCCTCGTTTCCACTTGAAACTCATGACACTCCGACTGGCGAGCCTCAAGCGTGTCCAACCTCGTCTCGTGTGTGGCCACCTGAGTTTTCACAGAGTCTAACTGACTGGTGAGATTGTCCAGTTTAGTATCAATATTACGGAG
This sequence comes from Pleurodeles waltl, assembly GCF_031143425.1. NCBI lineage: Eukaryota > Metazoa > Chordata > Amphibia > Caudata > Salamandridae > Pleurodeles > Pleurodeles waltl. The sequence goes on along the minus strand of NC_090446.1, from coordinate 612,591,315 downwards.
GCTGGAGCGCATCTCAAGCATCAATGTGCGCAAATCTTCACCCTGATCGTCAGCGGCCAGATCGCGCCTCTCCGCCGCCTGGGGCCCCTGCTCCAACTCTCCCTGACGCGTGGAGCGCTTATGATCAAAGTTCAGCTTCGGCTGCTTAGCATCATGCTTCCCCATTGCAGCGAGAAATCCACCTGGTCCTGCCGCTAGCCAACAGCCAAGGCCCGCAGCCACCTCCGTTCCCGAGTAGCCGCAGCAGGGCACCCCTACCTCCTTCACGGCGCTCTTGCTGACTGATTCTTCTCTAACAAGCCACGTTGTCGCCGTCAGCACCTCCACTGAGTTCCCTTAGATTGACTCTCTGCATTTGACCAACACCGTTGCCAGGGTGTAAGCAAATGTGCACTATACCATCCACTGGCGCAGGGCGGCGGGGTGGGAGGGACCTCCGTTCACCCCCCCACACTCACGAGACAACCGGACAGGCCCTAGCAGCACCTGTCCTTACTATCCACGTTTCGCCTTTTTCCTAGCTGTGTTTGCTCACAGGCTCCCAGTCGCCTCACCTCTGCATCATCGGAGCACGCCATTCGCGGCGCCGGGCAGACCAGGCACTTCCACCTTCTCCAAAGCTCCAATTTTCCTCCCTGTGGCGCCCTCGGCATCCGCGAGATTCCGCGCCGGTGCTCAGCCTCTCTACAGTCCGCGCACCACCTCACTTTGTCATCGGTGCTTTTGGCCTCAAAATGACGGCCGCCGCCTCCGAAATCTGTTACTCCGACCCCCGCCTCAGGCTCAGCAATGATGTTCAGCGGGCCACCTCCGTCCGTCGGAGTGCAGCCCAAATATCCCATGTATAGTTTTTATGGGGGTCCCACGTCTTGCCGGCGTCGTCTGAGCCCGTGAGCCGCGCTCCTAGCCCAGAGCCGCCACCCGGCCGCACAGCTCTTTGAGCTCCGCTCTTAGGCAGCCCAGGGGCCGCCTCAACACCCCAGCGCTGACAGGATCTCTTGGGTAGTTTTAGCAATGCCGGGACCTTTCCACGTCCCGGCGCTGCCCCAGCTTAGGCTCCGCCGCCAGCACACACCCACGGCCAGAGTCACGACTCCTCCACCAGCGAGCCCCAGCAGACGCCCCCGCCAGCTCCGCTCTCAGGCCATGCGGTCCCCCAGCTCCTCACGGGCAATAAAAAATGAGAGTCTCGTGCCTCCACCTGCATCGCTCCGTCATCCGCACGTTTCCTACAGGTTTTGGCAGCTTAGGCTCACCCCGATGTGTAGGATAATTGAAGGATTTCGATCCGGCTGGCGGAGCTCACTCAGAGAGCGGCCATCTCGCTGCTCAGCAGTCAACGCCCCCCCCAATTCCGTTCTTGTTGATGGTATTTTCTCTGCCAATTTTTAAGATTGTTTGTAAAACCAGGGGCAACTAGCCTTTTTCCTCCTCGAGAGCCGAGGTGGTTTGCAGGGGGCTAGTTGATCCATGGCGACCAAAGCCAGTCCTAGTTGGGACACTTTAATGCTGTTCCAGTGTCTGACTGGCTTCAGGGGGAGGGGGTTAGCTGTCTGAGAGGCAGAAAGATTAGTTGGTCGAAAACTAAGGAGATGGTGATCCATCCAGTCTAAAGGCCTGTTGTCTGTAATAACAAAATCATTGTTACGGGCAAATATTCCATCAAGTATATGACCCGCCCTGTGAGTGGCTGAAGTACCTTTGAGATTCCAGTCGAAATCTTCCATAAAATCAAGAAAATCATTAACGTGGGGATCCTGACTAGCATCAAAATGAATGTTAAAATCCCTCAGAACTATAGATCTAGGGTTCATAGTTATTGGCTCAATAATAGATGACCAATGGTGTAGAAAAGTAGAGTATGAACCTGGCGGTCTATAAATTAGCAGTCCTTCAAATAGCATAACGTTTTTCTGACAAATATTAAAGCAGGCACCCTTACAAATTTCTGATTCCACCTTTAAAGGTTCCCAGCAGCAGCTAAGAGTGGACATGAAAATCAGTGCCAGTCCCCCACGGCTCCCCGTAGTTCTATCCAATCTTAGAAAAAAAATTCCCGAGGGGTTGCTGCAATAAAATCAGGGCATGACTCTGCCTTAGGCCAGGTTTCTGTGACAAACAGGCAATCCAAATTGTCCTGGTAGATTAAATCTAATATTCCAGTCTTGTGCTTAATCAAAGAACGAACGTTAATTAAAGCATAGGTCATCGTATTGGACTCAGAAGGCTTTATTTCTTTACAATTCTCTTGTGTCCCTTGAGGAGAAGTTAAATACTGGTCTAGAAGTCCATTGACAATATGCACTTCTCCATCCTTCTAACTCTCTAGGGGAAACCTTCGCCTTATGCTTACAATTCTGCTTACCTTCCAATGCAAGAAGTGTATGAGTAGAATAGGAAATTCGATTTTTCTGAGGTTGAGGAGAGGTGTAGCCTATGGCCCCTGGACCCAAACGGGTGTGAATGGACTTGTCTTAGGCGCGCCTTTGGTGCACCAGTGGCGCGCCCGCTGCGTGCATCCGCTGCACGGCTGCTTCTCGGCTGAATAAATAATAGCCGGTTTGAGTCCCCTATGGCCTGAGGTTAGCAGCTAGACTGCTAACCTGAAAACCCTCCAAGGTGGCGAGTCCCTGGGAATTAGGGGGAGGGCTCTGACAGGCCAACACACCCAGCAGGAGAATCGCAAGGAAACAGAAAGCAACACTGCAATAAAATGTCGACCGCGTTGCTTGCAAGAAAAAATGCTCCCCCGTGTAAATATCAGAGGTGTAAAATATATTTAAGACCAAGTTAAAATGAGCCTGAAAAGCTAACAGTAGTCTGACATAATATAATATTAATTAAAATCACTTTCGGTAATAGTTTACACGTAGTAGACTCGGGCACTTACACAGTGTTCCCTGTGTTTTACATTCTGTCTCCAATCCATGTCTGGGTTGGGCTGGTTGACAGCTGCCTTGTGCATTTCACCCAGACAACCACAAACACAGGATACTCAGTCACACCTGCACTCATCTGCATACTGAATGGGTCTTCCTGGGCTGGACTGGTGGAGGGGCCTGACACTTACATTTCAAAGGCTAGTGGCCTGCTCTCACACAATGGACTGCCTAACCCCCTACTGGGACCCTGGCAGACAGACCTGTACTGAAAGGGGACCATGTGCACTTAAAAAACACACTTTGAGGTCTCCCCCACTTCAAAGGCACCTTTGGGTATATAAACTGGGTCCCTGACCCCACCAACTCAAACACTTCCTGGGACAGACACTGTGCACCAGATCCTGCAACTAGCCAAGAGGAGGTGCCTGGCTGCCCAAAGGAATCACCTGGGCTGCTTTGCTGTTACCCTGCTGCCTTGCTGGCCTCGAGCTCTGCTGAGAAGTGCTCTCCAAGGGCTTGGATTGAGCTTGCCTCCTGTTTCTGAAGTCTCAGGGCCAAAAAGACTTCTACTCTTCAAGGAAACCCCTTGTGTGGTGAAAATAGATGCACAGCCTCCCGGAATTGATGCACATCCTGCCCAGCAGTGAAAGAATCACCGCATAGCTGAACCAGAACGACGCAGCTCAGCTCTCCGAGTGGAGATTGATGCAGCGCCTGCGTTGCGACCGTAACTTAGAAGCACAGCCACTCTAGCTCGACACATCGCTGAGCTGGAACGCCACAGCCCAACTTCCTGTGTGAGGAATAGATGCAGTGCCTGCTGTGCAACAGAAACTCCGACGCATCGCCATACCGGATCGAAGCAGCACCTATGACTTCGTAGCCCAATGACCCCGTATCACAGTGAGGATCCAAGACTGCGTGCTGGAAATCGATGCGAAGCCCTTGCTGCGTGGAAGGAATTGATGCATCGTCTGTGTGCGTCAGGAAATCCGACGCCCACCTTCCTTTTTCCATGCATCTCCTCCTCTGTGGTCTTCGTGCATGTAATTTTGATGCATACTAAGTACTTTGAGCACACAAGAGACATTTGTTGATTTTTAAAGACTTAAGACTCTTTTTATGATTGCAAAAGTTGTATTTCAAATTGTGCTTATCAAATCTTGATTGTTTTGACCTTAATTTTCTCAGATAAATAGCTTATATTTTTCTAAACCTGTGTGGTGTATTTTTGTGATGTTTCACTGTGTTTTTGCATGATTTATTGCACAAATACTTTACACAATGCATTCTAAGTTAAGCCTGGCTGCTCAGTGCTAAACTACCAGAGGGTGGGCACAGGATAATTTGGATTGTGTGTGACTTACCCTGACTAGGATTGTGGTCCCTACTTGGACAAGGGTGTATGCCTCTGCTAACTAGAGACCCCATTTCTAACAGCTGTTGACTGAACTAAATGTGGGGTAGAACCTTTATGATGTTCTATGGCTCCTGTATAGAAATGTTCCTTTCTTGATTTTATTACTGGTACAGTTCTTTTTTGTTTTTCCTCTCTGCCATTGTGTGACTGTATGACAGTTCTGCTGTCCGATCACCCCAGAAGGGGTATCTGTGATCTTGCCCTTGACACAGCAATTAGGGGGGCAGCTTGAAATGAGAAAGAGGCAGCACAGGCTGGCAGTACACATACATGTGGCATGGTGCTGCAAGTACAGAAAACCTCTTCCAGCCCTTTGAATGCACACACAGACATGCAGTGCCTGCAGCAGCTTCTAGGTGGCACTGCACATGCATGTCCTTGTGTGTGGAGCAGCACATGGGCTTCAGGCTGGGCCAGGGGAGCAGCAATGTCGACACAGGAGTCAGAGAAGCCGGAAGCCGCAGCTGGGTTGACCTGTGGTTGAGTCGGGACTCAGCAACAGGTAAGGGCCCCTCCAATACTGGGGGCTGTCTGCTGTGGTAAGCAGTAGTCTTTGATTAGCTGCAAGCAGGCCATCTTCGTCGCTGTGCACAGACCGCCCGATGCGATATCAAATTACAGTGGGGCTCTCTCTGCCCGAGAAGGGTTGTCGCCGACCTCATCGCCAGTGTCGAGTTCATGGCCTGGTGGACGTATGATGGCGCAGCAGCAACAGCATGGTGCAGGACACAGTAAAGTGGACATGCTCAGTACAGTTGTCGACAATGGCCACAACTGACCTTTTGCCCATTTATTTATCTCCTCTCGCCACACCTGGCCCTCAGAGTAAAAATGGCAACATAGTATAGAAGAGGCTGGGTGGCACTTTACAGGGCTCTGAACCTGATCATGTCAAATAAAATGACATAAAACGAGTACAATAGTGCATTATGGCTGTCTTATCATGCCTAATAGATATATTTTACATCAGACATTCCATTGACTTACTGGTTAGCACTCCCTATCAGTATACCTCCAAGCACACCACAAACCAGTCTGATTACCCTGTCTGAAACATTCCTCCTCTTCATACACAGACTGGGCACTGCCCTTAAACAGCACACATAAGTCATGGTATCATTCATTAATAGCAGACACCAGTCAGGTTACCATGCCTGAAGAGCACTCAGCAGACAGACCCCCCCATAGCATAGCAGATAAAGCACAGCATGCAGCAGCCAGATGACTCTCTTTGAACACTGCATATAATACACACTCACCAGTCACGCTATCATCCATTAACGGCATACACCAATCAGGTCACCCAGATTCAACTTAAAACACCAATAGAGATATCGTCTCTGTAAAGCACATAATACTCAGGGCTGTATTCCTGAAGAGCACCACGAGTCAGGCTATCTTCTCTGTATAGCACATAGCACTCAGGGCACTCTCCATGAGCAGCACACACAACTGGTTACCCTGTCTGAATAGTTCATATACAAGTAATGGGTCCCTTTCTCCACAGCACACCTCATACAGCACTTACTAGTTAGGCACTCAACATTCACTGTACCTCTTCTGATTGAACATGTGTGAAGTCTAAAAAGGAAGAACGCAGCGGTGGCAGTAGATGTTTTGTCGTTTATTAATAATAACAAATGAAATCACGTAATCCCAAGCGACTCACGAAGAGAAGGCAGGAGCTCGTGGTGACAGCTGTATCCAGTCGATGAAAACAATCGCTGAATCTGCGTAGGACACAGCTGACACCATGACAATAGAACTTACCGGCAATAAGTTTAAAGCCAAACAATAAGAAGAAGAAATGCGCCTTATAAAACAAAAGATAGCATGCAACCTAATACAACACCTCCTTTCCTTAATAAAAAAAAAGAAGAAAACATCAATATGTGTAATAATCCTTACATTTTGAAGGCACTCCAATTTTCCTATGAAGAAAACATCAATACATGTAATAATCCTTAAATTTTAAAGGCATAACAATTTTCCTTTCCTTTCTCATGTTACGAGCTGTGGGATGAGCATCTTAAAAACATGCATCACTCGCAACATGTGTCATATCATTTATAGTGTTATCAATTTCAAAACGTTCATTGCTGTTGCCAATATGTGCACCATATTCCGTACAATCACTTAATATCTTATCCTTGTCCAGATCCCAAATGACAGAATCATTATTCACCTCTTTATATTTCTTATTTTCAAATATCTCCTTCTAAATGTTTTTTATATGCACTAGAGAACCATCAACTGTGATTTTTTAGTAAAACAGCAGAAGGCGTGACTCTGACAATCTGTGTAGGATTCGAAACATTAGCAACCCTTTTGGTTGCCTTACTGAGTTTCTTAATCAAGACTCTTTCACCTACTTTAAATTCTTTAACATGATATTTGTTGTCATTACTCGATTCATCAGGACCAGATTTATATCTGCATGCTAAAATATCTCTTACACACTCATCAATGCTGGAATAATCTTTGATGTTTCATCGATAACATTTTGTTTCTGTACCATGTCATTACCATTGCGGACATGGTGTTGTCCATTGATGGTGAAGACGGTAGAGTGAAGGGTCCCATTGGCTCCGTCATGATTGGTGTGATAAAATTGCCATTTACGGCTGATTCTGGTTCCCCCCTTACCCTGATCTCTGATAGGACATTTGATTCGAAGTGGCAAGATGTACGACTGCACGAGACGGATGTGAGTCCAAAGGCCTTCGGGGAACACGACATAGTGATGAAAGGTTACTTCTGGGACTCCCTCACCTTTCGAGGGCGCACTGTGAGAACAAAGATATATGTGGCTGAAAATGGGAGGAGCCTTGTGGGATGGAAGGACCTGGCGAAGCTAGGTGTGATGCTAGTCCCTGGGGCAGAAGATCCCATAGTTCTGAGAGATGACTGGGTCAATTATGTGCAGCCTGATGATTTACATGATGGATTAGCTGAGGTCCTCGAAATGTTTGACTCCGTTTTTGAAAACAAGGTAGGGTGTGTAAGAGGATTTGTGCATGCTATACGGTTAAAAAAGGGTGCCCTACCAATAAAACACAAAGTCAGAACGATTCCTCTTTCAGTAAGGGGGGAGCTTAAGGCTGTTCTTGATAAGCTGAAAAGGGAAGGAGTAATAGAGGAAGCAGGTGCATCAGAATGGGTGTCCGCAATCGTGGTGTCCAAGAAGAAGAGGACAGGGGACATTCGGTTGTGTGTAGACCTGTGGTCACTGAACAGAAATATCCTGGTGAACTGCCATCCACTGCCCAACATTCAGGAGATATTGTCGGCCACAGCAGGATCGAAGTTTTTCACCCTGATAGACCTGAAGTCTGCATACCACCAGGTATGTCTCACGGAGGAATCCAAGGAACTTACCACCTTTATTACCCCGTTTGGAGCATACAGGTACATCCGTCTTCCATTCGGCCTTGCATCGGCCTCGGGCGTCTTTCAAAAGCTAATGGACCACCTCTTCTGCGATATGAAGGGGGTTGAAGCATTTCAGGACGACATTCTGATACACACGGAAGACGAGAAGGGGCACTTAGAACTGCTGCGCAGAGTGTTGGAGGTGCTACAAAAAAGGGGGATGACAGTCTCCAAAGACAAGTGCAAATTCATGAAAGACAAGATAGAATACTTAGGGCACGTGCTTACCCCAAATGGCATCGCGCCGAAAGATGATTTAGTGAGGGCCATACGAGATGCCCCTTGCCCAGGAGACAAAGACGCCTTGCGATCGTTCCTGGGACTCAGCGAATACTATTCCAAGTTCATGCAAGGATATGCAACCACTGTGGAGCCTCTAAGGAAACTGCTACGGAAGAACGAAAAGTATACGTGGACACAGGAACAAAGCGCTGCCTTCGAATCCGTCAAACAGGCAATCGCCACGGCCCCAGTATTACGACCGTACAACAAGGACCTCCGGAATGTAATCACGGTTGACGCTAGTGCCAAGGGAATCGGTGCAGTATTTTGCCAATTCCAAGGGAAGAAGGAGAACACTGTTGCATTCATATCGCGGTCATTGAGCGAAGCAGAGAAGCACTACAGCACCATCGAGCGGGAGACGCTCGCGTGCGTCTGGGCCGTGGAGAAACTGAGAAATTATTTGTGGGGCAGGGAGTTCGAATTAGTCACCGACCACAAACCCTTGATATACATGATGGACGGTGAAGGACGTGGCAATGGCAAAGCCAGCTCTAGGCTCCTACGTCTACTGTCTAAGTTGCAAGAATATCACTTCACCATCAGACACATCAAAGGGGGCCTCAACTGCAGGGCGGATTGCCTATCTCGCATACCGATCCCGGATGAGGAGAATGATTCCCTGGACGACACGGAGTGCGTTGTGGCAATGGTTGACGCAACAGCCATGTGCGAGGGATCCATATCAGAGGAAGAATGGTTGACGGCTCAGGAGAAGGACGGGACTATGCGGAGGGTGATGGACCACATGAAGGCTCATTGGCCCCCTATCCGGAACTTGCACGGGGCACTCAGAAGTTTCCAACAGATTAGTCCCGAACTCACCATCGAAGGCGGCTTTGTGAAGAGACACGAGCTGTTTGTACCTCTGGAAAGTTTAAGAGACAAGCTAATCAGGATTGCCCATAAAGGCCATCCGGGCAATACCGCTACAAAGAATCTCCTCAAGCAGTACTACTGGTGGCCAGGGATGTGCAGCGATGTCAGCAGATTCATTGATCGGTGTGGACCGTGCTTAAGGGCCGATAAGCACTGGAAGACGACAAAAGGAGAGTTGCAGCTGGTGGACATACCTGCCGGCCCGTGGAACAAGATTGCCATTGATTTTGCGGGCCCATTTACAAGGCTACCTGACGAGTGTAGACATCTCATCGTCCTTACGGATTACTTCTCCAAATGGATTCACTACAAGTTCGTCAGGGAAGTTACCACTGAACGAGTGATCAAGGCATTGACGAAAATTTTCGCGATTGAGGGACAGCCGAAGATCATGGTGTCGGACAACGGCACCCAGCTAGTGTCCAGGCGGATGACGGATTTTCTGTCCAGGTTGGGGATTAAGCAGGAGAAAACCCCACTGTACAGCCCGAAGAGCAATGGGCAGGTTGAGCGTATGAATAGATTCCTCAAAGAGGGCGTGCAACAGGCGATCGCTTCCAACATGAATGTGAAAGCGTTTCTGGCGGACAAAGTGAACACTTTCCATAACACGCCCAGTGAGGTTACTGGACACACTCCGTTTTATTTGATGAGAGGGAGAAGATGCATGAGTGAGCTTACCCCCAAATTCAATAAGTGGTATGACATGAACCGGGAAATTGAGGCAGAATCTGATGAGAGATTGAGAGTCAAAGCAAGAATAGTGGCCAAACAGGAAAACAATAAGAGGTACGCTGACATGGTGAATAGAGCCAAAACTAAAAATATAGCGCAAGGGGATTGGGTATTGGTGAAGAAACCCAACAGGGTGATGAAGGGGGAGTCTGTGTTTCAAACCCCGGTGCGTGTGCAAGGAGTGACAAGAGGAGCAGTCTGTCTGGAAGGAGCGGGGTGGCGGAGCAAGGACGACATAGTTAGGCTCAAGGCTGGGCAAGAGAAAATCATCATGAAAGATGTCCGTGTGGATGGGGCCGAAGGCACGGATGATGTTGACGAGTGGCAAACTCACGTAGCCAGGGATGTAGTCATTGATGAGGAGGAATGTGTGAATACGCCTTCCAGTCCAGGAATGAGTGGACAGGGGAGTGCGGAGCGATGCGAGAAGGCATGGCGTGGCTTGACGGCTGCCTCAGGACAGAATGGTTGCAGGCCCGAATCTGTGGAGAGCGACAGTCACAATGTAATGGGGTCAAGCCTAGAGGATGCGTGCGCCGTCAAGGCGAATTCACTTCAGTATGTTACTCCGAGCAGGCCAATTAGGCGTATCCGAGCACCCAAGAGGTTCGAAGATTTTGTTATGAGGTGAAGTTCCTTAAGTTTCTTGTTCTGTTGAAAAGGGAGATGTCGTACGTGAGTTAACGCACGAGGCCGGAGGGACAGAACTAGTCTGTCTTCTATGTTTAGGCGCCTCATGACGCCACGACCAATCTGTAACGAGGACGGTCGTGACGTCAGGGGGCGGCGCGGCGGAGAGGCAGAGGCGCGAACAAAGCGCGGTGTTGCGGCCGGCCGGCTGCTCGTGGGCCTTATTTCTTGTGGCAAGAATAAAAGATATTAACATGAAATTTGTCTCCATCGCATCCTTCATACCTGCCACTACAGAGACCCTCCTTAGCCAGCACACACGAGGGTTTCACAATCCCGTCTCTAAGTAGTTCAGAATGAACTAGGATTATTCTCAGGTGTGTTTGAACAGTATTGTCCCTAACACCTTGGCTTCCACTACCCGAGTCATATTTGAGTAATCTAATCTCAGGTTGAAAGGCAATAGGGTCGGCTATTGGTTCAAATCACCCCCTTTCTGAAGTTGATGGCAAAAGCCATTGGGGTGTAGGCGCTACTCTGTGTTAGTCCAGGGTTTCCCAACGAATGAATGTGAGAGAAGGCAGAGGAGAGAGTGGTTTTAATGGAAGCCAAAGAGGAATAGAGGTTGGTTTTATGGTTTCCAGTTTTTGTGTTGTAGTAAATACCCCAGTCAGTGTTTTAGGTTTATATCTCCATGTTTAATTCTTGAATTTATTTATGCCATGTTCAGTAATTGCTGATGGTTTGCTAATTGAGCTTAATGCAACCACACTGACTTTAGCCAGGTGGATTAGAGATTTTATTAGTTAGGTTGTTGTAGACGACTAGGGCGATAGGTAGACATGTGGGCTGAGGGAGGGCAAACAAGACAAATGTGATGCTACAAAAATGTTAAAGGTCAGTAAAAGTACCCAATGACGTATACAAACATGCACCCAAATACTTTTTTGAAGTGGTAGGGATGAGAGAGTCAGGGGGTTGAGTTCCTTGGATTGAGAAAATGGAATGAGGTTTAGCTGCTGCTGTAGCTAAAACCTTACAAAGTTTTCCAACTTGAATTACTGGCTGTAACATCGACTCAGGTTCTCTTACATCTAAAAAAAACGGATGTAAAAAAATGACCCACTTGCAACCAGGTGGATTGACATTCCATGAGGTAATTCTGAGCCGTCTGACTCATTATCAGCCACTATTAGTCCATTCATTAGAGAAATGTGCTGAAATAGTTTCAGATATCTGATGAATATGATAAGGTCTACAGAGACAATCAAAGTAATCTGTGTCGATGACACCAATAGCATCTTAACATTTTACTACTTAATGCCAAAATAATAAAGAAAAGTAAATTGACCCCCTCTCCCTACATTTATAAATTTTCAATTTTCCTGAAGTTTTTAGAAAACAAATTGTGATGTCTTTCTCTTGGCCCCGGGGCAGTCAGTAGCTACTCCACTGTATCAGTGGAAGGTGCTATGTTTACCTCAGATATCGCAGAACTCAGTTAAAATCCCGATCCAATTGGAGAACCAAGTTACTTCATACATAGCAGGCTACATTACAAAGTGAAGATTTATAGGAGGTGGTAAATGCTTTTTGTTGGACCTGGCCCTTTTTTGTAGAGTCTCCCCAAGAGTTTTGCCTTTTGTTGCTTAACCTGTTTTTATTGGCATTGGGAATGCACTTTTTCCCTGGTAACCAGTAGAAAAGTGCTGGTGCTCTCTCCTTAAAACATGATACAATTAATATATACAGGATTGGTATATATACTTGACTTGTAAGACACAAGTAAAAGGTACTACATGTACCCAGAGCCTGTAAATTAAATCCTGCTAGTGAGTCTGCAGCACTCATTGTGTCACTCACTAAAGTAGCCTTTTAAAACAGGTCTCAGCCCTGGCACTGCAGCCTGTAATGCAGTTTTGAACTGCCATTTCGACCTGACAAAATAAACTTTTGCCAGGCCTAAGACTTCTGTTTTTAATGCATATAGCTCACCCCTAAGATAGGCCCTAACTGCTCATAGGGCCGAGTGTATTGTATTTAAAAAGTAGGACACATTCTTAAGCTTTACATGTCCCGGGAGTGAAATACTCTTAAAGTTGTTTTTCACTGCTGCAAGGCCTCTCTCTCCCATTGACTAATGCTGGGTTACCTTATTATAATTAGTAAGTGATCACTTTTGTTGGTAGTGGTAACAATATAGGGTTTACACTCAAATGAATTGTAATTTAAAATCATCTCCAACTGTAAAGTCAGATTTTAAGTCTCAATTCTGAAAATGCCACTTTTAAAAAGTTGACTTTTTCTTGCCCTAACCATTTGTCCCTTCTGCCAGTGTGCTGGGTCACTTGACTGTGAATGGCTCTGCTGCTGGTGTTTGTGTATTTCTCACAGACAGTGACACAAAAAGGGATGAGGTGTGGGCAGGATGGGCCATCCTGCCAGGATGGCTGGGAGCGTAGCTGTTTCCTCCCCCCCTTGCTCTTCAAAGGGCTTGCCTCCAACACACACATAGGAACTTGGCACTAGTCTTTTGTCAGCATAGACTTCTTGGAGCTTTGGCAGGGGACTGGAAGAGCATTCCAGAACCAGGTGTAGGGGTAGCATGGGGAGTCCCACCACATCAGAGGCTGGCACCAGATATAAATATTAGACCATAAGAATCTGAGGGGAGTGGAATCCTAATGCTTAGATGCAGAGCAAAGACATTGGAGTAAGTGCACAGATCGGGTTGACACTCTCGATGAATGTGTGACTACAGGGACTGCCCACCTCCTACAAGCCCTGTGGGTACCCGATAAACCCCTGATTAAGGTATCTGGCCAATGTACCCAGGAAACTTGTAAGGTATTATACTTGCACAAGCTATTAGCCTCACTTAGGACATCATGCTCACTTAAAAACCACAGAGTGATGACTGATATAATAAGTATAGGAAGTAACTCCAACACAGAGGGATCTGTTATTAACAGGTTCTGAGGGAAGCCATGAGATCAGGTGACTGAAACGTATACCAGGTTCACTTAGAGGATGTTGAAGGTCGTTATTCCCCCCAAGTACATCACCTTCCATTTTTACACCTACCGAGGTTCCTAGAAACAATAAATAAAATCTTATTGGGATATTCAAGGTCATTTTAATTCATACGTTTACAGAGCCTACCAAAATTTCCTTTAGAAGTGCTCTACCCCTTCAGGGGGTTGAGCCTACTTCATCTCTAATTAGTGTCTGAGTGATGATTTGAAGATAAAGCATGCCACCAGATAATTAAGGTGGGTGAGGTTCTCTTAAAAACCACATTAAGTAAGGTGCTGTTGGGATTCCTCTCCCCTCTGATCCTTATGTATCAATCTATTACTGGAATTTGAGTGGTTTTATCCCTAAAAACGTTTATCTCCCCCCTTTCCTTTATATTGGTGTAGAAATTGGATCTCCAAAGCCACTCTTCAGCACACTCCTGGACCTGTGGACACTACAGGAGAATGACTGGCTTGTTCCCCAGTTGACTGCCCAGCTGCTAGCAGAGGACTGCCCTGCTGCTTAAGGCTATTCTGATCTCTGAAAAGGAAGACTAGACTTGCTCACTTCATCCCAGATTAACTGGAGTGACTTCAAGGGTCAGTTGGCAGACCTTTTGTTTGCCATCAACCAAAACCTCCAGCAGTAACCATTTGTGATGCTGACCGGATTATCATGCTACAGGGATGACTGTCCATGACATCAGGCCTGCTCTTTTTGCTACAGTGTTGAACATCCGCAACACTCACCCAGCCCCTCATGGCCTCCAAACCCTTTGCGTCAAACTTTGGGAAGGTACGTTTTACAAAGGGACTAACCTAGTCCCTGTATCCAGCTCGCAGTCCATCATGGTCGGCCTTAACTTGTGAATTTCCCTGGGTTAGCATCACCAGATGGCCCTGAGTCGTGCTTGGCTCTTTTAGGTACTATACTTACCTAAACCTTTGAAATTCAATATCTGTGGTTCACCTGATTGGATATTTGTCTTTTTGGTCTCATTTTATTTCTTAAAATGTACTCTTTTTCTGAGTTGGTTTGTTTTTTTTTCTTATGTTTTGTGTTTTCAATTTATTACTGTTTGTGTGCTGCATACATACTTTACACATTGCCTCTAGGTTAAGCTTGACTTTTGTGCTAAGCTATTAAGTACTTGTTAATTTAGTGACTTTCGTGGTTCACCTTGACAAGGATTGTGGTTGTTGATTTGGTAGGGTTTCCACCCCCTCAACCAATAACCCAATTTCTTACTGTTTTTAACTCTGAGACATTCTAACACAGTAATAATAGATAATGAAAGCAACTTCTCACATATCCTCAGAAATCTCTGATCTTTTAATCTGGCTTTGTTTACATATCCAATCCAATGAAAGAAGGTACATTATTGAATATCACACAAATGCTATCATACATATGGCCTTTGACCTAGTTTATCAGTTCTCATTTTGCTAATACAGTGGGTCTGATTCCATGCAGCTGAGAACCAGCATGTCCGCATAAAACCAGGAAAACTCTGACCATCTTCTCATCATTAACTGCAGAAGAACTTCTAATTATGTTATGGCATGAAATGAAAATAGATGTCCTTTGATAAAGGTAGATTGTTGATGAGAACATATTCCCTGCTACATAAGCTTCTATACTCCTGAATGTTGGTAGACAGTATGTTCATTTCCTAAAACACATAAACGACCTTTTGCCTTGTATTGAGAGAATACTCGTGAACCACATAACAAACATGTAATATTTCTGAAACGTTTCTAGTGTGGTGCTTTACACCTACTAAGAGAAGTATGTTACTTAAAATGAACATTCTGATGAAGGAGACCCATAATTATATGGAGTTCTGAAACATCAACTACTGATATGACATAGGACATTGATATAATATGATCAAGAATAATATGAAACAATAAGGCCAAAAACGTATTGTTTATAAACATTGAGAGGGCATTGACTTCAGAACTGATAGGCCACCAGTCTTTTGACATATGATGTAACTAAAGTAGAGCTATGAATAAATTGATTAGTATGTTTATTTCAGCTAGAAATGCTCATGTATTCTGTATTCTACAATGACATTTTACATTTTGTGAAAAATAATTGTTGAGTAAAATATTATCATGATCGTGGATAAGGTTAAAGATGAATGCAGAAGTGGACTCATAGGCTGCAATAAAACAAAATAGAATCTTGCTGAAAAATGCCTTAACACACTTCTGTTGCAGGAATTTGTTAGCAGTCATGCCTCATCCAAGATGGTGGTGGTTGTGGACAAGTATGCCACAAAGTGAATGTGACGAAAACAGTGAGAGAGGGCCCTTCTAAATCTATCACCAAGGGGACAGGACACCATAAACAAGGGAAAGAGAAAATCCCCAAAGACTGCAAAAATCAATCAAATCGACCTTCAACTGCACTCATAAGGTCGTAGATACACATCAGACACTCACATCCACTCAACACTATAGTGATGAATCTCCAACAAAAGGATCAGTACAAATGGTAATTTAATGAATAAAATAAAATCATACCCCATTCATATAATTAATCCATAAAATCCCCATCCACCTACAACGTGTAAATGCAACAATGCTAAGTAAAAATAAAAATAAAACCCAACATTAAAACCACATATAAGAGAAACAAAAGGGGATCAGTGATCATCTGATGTCTTAGAGCTGTCCAAAATTTTTATTTTTACTTAACATTTTTGCATTTACATGTCGTAGGTGGATGGGGATTTTATGGATTAATTATATGAATGGGGCATGATTTTATTTTATTTATTAAATTACCATTTGTACTGATCCTTTTGTTGGAGATTCATCACTATAGTGTTGAGTGGATGTGAGTGTTTGGTGTGTATCTACGACCTTATGAGTGCAGTGAAGGTCGATTTGATTGATTTTTGCAGTCTTTGGGGATTTTCTCTTTCCCTTGTTTACAAAGTGAATGTGAAACTAAACCGTAATATTGCTAAATTTGGAAATATCATCTTGTGAGATTTCTTGGTAACTGCAATCTTGAATTTTCAGTATTAAAGGAGAAAGGAAAATAAATCAAATCACTTCCCAAACTTGCCATTGGAGTCCTGGAAAGCCTGGAGTTTTTAGAGCCATATTTTGTTCTTCATGTTATCTTGAATGCCTGCTTCTCATGCCCCTACTACTGGTCTTGGGAGTGTGGTAGGAGGGTGTATCATGATTGGCTTTTCCTGAACTCCAATAATCTCTTGCAATTATTTGCTTGTGAATCTATTCACCCTATGGAATGAAAATTGCTGAAATGTGAATCATTTTATGCAAAGTCAAAGGCTGAACTCTGCATAGTTTGTGGACTTTTCTGGGTTGTGAGTGATGCTATTTCACCTCCTATGATAATGTGACATTTAATTTGTTTTGTTAGAGAGTGTTAGAAGTAGGGTGAGTTTTTAACATGCATTTTTTACTATTTCTGCTATAGAGGATGTCAGCATAGAAAGCAATCATTGTGATAATTTTTGTATATTTTTTGTTTATAGATACTCATATGCTATAAGAAATTTAAGGAGAGTAGTTGGGAAAGAGGAATTAGCAACCAGGTATTAGTTCACTTTAACCACATGATACTAGAATCTAGCATATGTGAATAATCAAAAGAAAGTCGATAAGTTACATTTCTGTTGTAGACCAGAATTCGGAAGTTACGCTTACTGTAATCTGTCTGATGTGAAGAAAGCCTTGCAGCAGCTATTTTTTGTCTCTTATCCCCTTCCCCTTCCTCCCTGGGTATTTGTGATTCCCAATGAATTCACGTGTTTCTGGGTTTCCTTTTGGGAGAGTTATAACAAGTCTCAGTGTATTCATGGTGCTTTTGCTAAACAGGGACTTCTGGTAAGTCACCAGAGTTCATGACAAATATAGTTTAAATTATTCAAATGTTATGTGCTACTACTATCCCATGTTGGTTACATCTTGTATCCTAAATGTGAAGACATGAGTGAAAGTATTTAATTGTACACATTTTTTTATTTATAATTGGAGTGTTATGCTGCTGACATTTGTGGTAAACCTGTGTTTACAGCTAAAAAGGCTCTAATTAAAGGTGTCAAATATCAACTGTAGGATACTAAGTAGGCATGATCGGCTTTATTACTGCGTAAATTCATACAATTATGCAGTTGTATGCATTAGTAAGACCCATATAAGGGGCAAGGAGTTTGAAGATTACTGTGTTTTGTTTGCACTAAGAGTTTATGAATGCCCAACACCTCATAATTACTCCAACAGAGGGCTAGAATAAGTCTTCATCCATTTTGAGTAGCGGAACAGACCTAAACCTTTCAAGGCTGCAGGGAAATATATCACCATCATTGCATTTTTATGCTGAGAGGTTGTTAGGCCTTATGTTAATCATTTAGTCAGTCGGAACCAATTAACATCTATGGGTGAATATGTAAGCTATCATGGCACCCTTTGTTGGAGTTCAATAGTTCAAAATCCCAGCTCAGTGTTCTGGGTTTACTCTAGTTTCTGTGTCCACGTTACAGTCAATGAATATCCCACTGTATCTCTGTTCTCAGGCCATCTAGGTTGGACTTCTTGACAGTGGAATAGTGCTCTCCAAAGTAAAACAGGGTGGTTACCTTGTGCTAGTGCAATTATTCCACAGCTCACCCAACACCCGCACCAAAGTCAAAGTAGGAGTAATTGGGTTTTTGAACTAGAAAGGAAAGCCATCTCAGAAAGGTAAAGTCCTGGAGTCTCCTTGCAACTGACAAAGGAATAGGACTTGCATTCAAGGGATGAATTAGGGGTCGAAGAGGTCATGGTGTGGGTTAAGGTATCAAGGGAAGTGCTGGGATGGTCAAAGGGCCTCCCAGAGTTCAAGGTTTCTTGACAATTTCATGGGCCTGTATAGCTATTACTCGTGGCCTTTGTAAAGATTTTCCAGTTTAATTTGACCCACAAGACTGGGCCACACACTAGGCTGGCAGACACCCTGGTTTAGAGTGATGCCAAAATCTTTGAGTGGCAATGCTTTGGCACACATAAATCATAGTGTGATGGTTCCGGCAAGACACTTCAGGCAAAATGCCTATGGCATGGAGAAACAGCTTGACAAAACAGTGGGACAACCTCCACACGGTTATGTCAAGCTGTTTCTCCATCCCATGGGCATTTGGTCTAAATTGCTTTATGTTTTCATTGATTGGGATTTTACACTGTGTGAGTCCGCTGGAAGCGCAGCCACATTCAATAAAAGCTGTTCAACTGCTGAGACTAGCTGACGGTAGTACACTCAGTACACACAACCATAGCATGGTGGTTTTCGTCCCCTCTTACCAGGCTATGAAGGGCGCTGACAGTGGGACAGCTGAGTAGTATTTCAGGGTACAGTCCTTTGACCTGCACCCTTCTTCGATTCTCTTCTAATCTGCCCTATTCTTCTCTATTCCAAAAGCAGTTATAAAGCGCAGCAATTACCCAAAAAGGCGATTGCCATCTGGAGAAGCTGCCATCCGGCCCTTACCCTATAACGATCTAAAGAAAGTCCCACAACTGGGGTCTGTGCCCTTCATTCATATGTGCAATGCACGTGTTTGCTTTACATGGTTCCAGAATGGTGGCTGTCCATTTGGAACGCAGTAAGAAAGGTTACACAAGATGGTGATCTCCCTGCAGGTTTCCATTACCATGTTGAACACAACAGCCTGCCTGTTCCTTTGTTAAACGCTCCCATACTCTGACATTGCTTTTCCTGGCATTCTGAAAATAGGTTTGGCATGAGCACAGCAATACCCGTTACACAACCTACAGTGATCTTGTACAAAACAACTTGGAATGAGGAGGTGGGGAAATTACCGCACATACTAGAGGGTGGGAGAACATTGAAAGATACATCCCCCTTTGGTGCTCCTTCTAAAGTGTAACTGATAACAA
This sequence comes from Pleurodeles waltl, assembly GCF_031143425.1. Lineage (NCBI taxonomy): Eukaryota > Metazoa > Chordata > Amphibia > Caudata > Salamandridae > Pleurodeles > Pleurodeles waltl. The sequence goes on along the minus strand of NC_090446.1, from coordinate 612,572,116 downwards.
ATATGCCGAATTGTTACTCGAGGACTAATTAAGGAGTTTGTAAGGAGCACTGTTTGTGTCGCATATAAATTTGTAGAACCGCGTGTATATTATTCTAATGATTTGACATAAACCTTGCAAACAAACATTAACCGCCAGAATTATTTTTTTAAATAATAATGTTACTTTATCCACAATGTAATCAGCTAGCACACAAAAAAAAACATATTTACAAAATAATAATTTTGCTTTCCTCCATTACCAAATCTACATACAGCTCTCTCATAAACTTTCTCTCAGGCGCATTGCATTTTAGCAATGAATACAGTCATCCCATTTAGATATCATTGTACAAGGCTCGATCTGAATTAATTTTGAACCCAAAGACAAAGTTAGCTTGTGCTGCCAAGACAGTATTGTCACCTGCCTTCCAGACATTAAGGGGCATATTAACAAGAAAGTGGCCCTTCATAGATAAAGTGCCACTTTTCTTGCGCCCCATTAACGGCACCTAACGACACCATGGTTGCGCCATATTTACAATACCGCACACTGTGGCTGTCATTAGCACAATAGCACCAAACTTTTTGCTGCTATTGTGGCACTTTGCTACACTAGTGTCAAAAGTGTTGACGCTAGTGCAGCAAAGCACAGGGGCGTCATTATAACGCCTGCTCTGAGCAGGCATTAAAAATGATGGAAAAAATGGCACAGTGAAATGTTGTCAATTTCACTGTGCCATTTTTTCGGGCCTTCCTGTGCTGGAAGGCCCCAGTGCATACATTATGCCTCACGCAGACATAATGTGGTGCAAGGGGTTGCAAAGTGGTGCAATGCAAACTAATTATACTATGTTCCAATTTATTACAATTCAGCCTATATTATCTGTATGTCTAAAAGAGGCATGCATATGTTTGTCAATACATTTAAGCAAAAATAAAAATCGCCCATAGCAAAAATAATTTTAAAAAAACATGAATAGTAAGCTGAGGCTGGGATTGACTTGTCGGCCCTGGTCCTGAAGTTGACTACTTTTAGATGTGCTTGCAAATGTGTACAAGCAAAATAGCGTAATTTACAATGATGGATGCAGTTTACTATGAATCCTTTGGAAAACATACAGCTGGCAAACTCGCACAAGCGAGCTCTAAGCCAGACCTAAAGAAGCACTACATTGGATTCCTCCTATTGCCCTTCAGGAAAATGGAGAGGAAGTTAGTTTCCCTCATAGAAGAAATTACTATACAGCGGCTCTTTAAAAAGAAATGCCAGAGTTAGAAAATATGCAACATCACTACAATCGGAAGTGGGGAGTTTGTGCCAGATTAACAAGCGATGCCGCTATAATTTTATGTTATTTCTTTAACTTCCTCGTCCATCCTACCAGATCATTTTGTGCTGCTCAAGTAGTAATCTGTTTAGTGCTTGTGAGGCTATTACTGGCACTGACAAGAACAGCTAGGGTGACAGAATAGAGGGACAAGGGGAGAAGAGACAGACAGCGGAGAAGGAGGGTGGTTGTCACAAAGGAGATAGTGATGAGATTATGCAGAAGAAAGACCTGTGGGTGGGACAATGAGGCATAGTACACACAGGAACCAGAACAGTGGCAGGGAGAGACACACTGCTGAGAGAGAGATTATCAGTGAAGTGACAAATAGAGACTCTAGAGAGAAAATCTAGGCGAGAGAGACAAAGTCTAAAGAGGGGTTGTAGAGGAGATACATTAGGCAATTAGGCAAAAAGAAATAATACTCAGGCACAGGCTGTCAAGGCGAAGGTTAGGAAAAGTCTGAAAAGGCAGACCACAGAGAGAAATGCTAGCAAAGCAACAGAGGTAGATACACTGCAAATACGAAGGACTACGTTGAGAGGGGAGCAGAGAGGACTGAAGGTTAGAGGTAGAGAGACAAACTCGGAGTTGCAGGACCTTATAGAGAAACTTGACCTTTGGCCTCGTTCGTCATGGAACCTCTCTGTGACTTGAGATACCCTCATAATGTATGGCAATGTGTACTTTATCCCATATGCATCCAACCCAAAAACATTCTGGATCTTTTTAAAAGCAGTTACCGAGAACTCAGTTCATGCCAATTAAACGATGTGGGCCTGATTCACAAAGGTAAACGTAGACCAAAAGTCTAAGTTTAGACCAAAAGTCTAATTTTACTACTAGTAAATTTAGACTTTTGTTCTAAGTTTAAACTTTTGGTATAAGTTTAGAACAAAAGTCTAACTTTACTACTAGTAAAGTTAGACTTTTGGTATAAACTTAGACTTCAGTTCTAAACTTAGGCCCAAATGTAAGGGTGGCATTGCGCCATTTAATACCACAGCGTCATTTTTCTGATGCTAATGTAGCGTTAGATTGCCAAAACGCAGCGCCATATCTACAAAGTGATGCAATGCATGCATTGCGCCACTTTGCAACCCTCTACGCCACATTATGCGTGCGCCCTGCATAATGCATGCAAAGGGGGTGTTCTGGTGCAAATGTTGACGCTATTGTGCTAACGACCACCATGGTGCACTGTATTGTAAATATGGCACAACCATGGTGTCATTTGGTGGGGTAGGGGTGACGCAAGAAAAGTGGCGCATCTGGACGATGCACCACTTTCTTGTAAATCTGCCCCAACACGTTTTTTTTAAGACAGTGAATACACATTCAGCACAACCTATTGAAAATGTATCTCACCAACTTGCAGTGATTTTTGTCATATATGGAAGCACAACTACCCCGTTTCATTACCTCTGCCCCATTTTAACTCCAAGATTAAAATAGTTTGTGTGAAACACCCAATGCTGCACTGGGCAGTAGATGAGATTGAATGTATACACATCATGGAATAAAAGGTTTGCCTCTTTTATTCCGTGCTTCTGGGTTATATTTAAGAACCGGTCTTTGGTGTTTCTTTTATTCTTTGTACACACAAGAGGTGACACCAATGAACAGCACCTTACATTCTACATGTGTAATATAAGCATCTCGCTAGGGGGCAGTGTCGGAACATCGACTTCAGTATTGCTGTAGTCTGTTAGTCTTTGCACTTTATTCGCATGGTACAGCCCTTATAAGTGGACATTGGCACTGCCTTTGTTGCCAGGGGCGAAGGAAGCTGCTCTGTTAATGATTGCTGGGGTTGGGGGGTGGAAGGAGTATCCTGAGGTGATAATATGCGGGCAGGTGACAAAGGTCTGTGAGAGAAAGACTTGTGGGATTACCTGAACCCAAAGCACGGTAGCTCGCGAGACCGGCTGTCCAGGCGGACAAACGAGACCAGGTACGTCGAGGCTTGGGGGGAAGTGGACATCTGAAGGGACAGGGCATCCATGTGTATTAAATACTAGAGGGGGGCGACCCACTGCCTCAGCTCCACGCCCTTATGAAAGGAACTTGGACCAAAAACCGCGCAGTCTTCATGCGGTTTCTGCTGCCCCCTCTTACCTTAGGCAACATTTTCAGAAATAAGTTTCAAGCTGATTTATTATTTATCACATGTATTTGTTTAACACATTGTACTGGTGTGCTCATCTGAGATTTAAGGACAAAACGTGTTAAACGACAGGGAGAGATACCCACCTAGTGGTTGAATTGCAGAACCTTGACATCTGGGATGAATCCGGGCTTCACTTCATTCGGAAAATGTGTGATTCTAGGCAATTTGCTTTATTTGACCGTGCCTCCTTTTTCTTTAGCATCACTTTGAGAGTACTTTGAAATGCATCAGTTCAGGATGTAAGGTGTATAAAACATCTCTTGCAAACGTTTTTGAAAGACTTAAATATTGCGTCATATTTAAGAAGCTAGGCCAGCTATAAAATACACATGGCAACTGATTTGCCTCTTATATCAACAATGGCATCATCGTCAGGGCGGGGAGGATGGCATGGATGTTTCTAAGTTCATGTTTAGAAGGTATCACTCCTAAAAAATGTTACTTGGTGCAGGGGTTCAGTTTAATGTTTTAAAGTGAAAACGCTTACGTTAATGCCGAGGTGTCTTTTTCCTATAGTTATATGTAGTTTGTTGCAGGATTTACATTCTAAATATGTCGGTGGCTCGGCTTGCTTTATGGCTTTTAGAGTCAAGCTAGGCCTTTATTCGTCTCTCAGTGTTAATTTGCTGGCTCGCTCCCCTTTATTAAATGCCTGCATAGTGTTACTCTCGCCACCCTTTGCCCTCCTCACCTGTCCCTGCTTATCCATCACATCACTCCATTCACTCGCCATAGATCTTCATGTGAAAGAGATGTGGTAGGTACGTATTCCTCCTGCACTTATGTTCACAAGCTTGGCGAGTCAAAGCGTTGTAACTGACAAGTGTGTTTTTGACTTTGCTCATTGGTTCACATCTTATTGGCACATGAACGGCTAAGTCGATGCAATGTGACTTAAACCCGTTGGTAGCCGGAGCACTTTTCAGCAACAGAGGGATGGCAGATTAAGTCATCATTCTGTCTGGAGGACTCAGCTGCCGCCATGCATAGGTGTCATTTTGGGTTCGCATTTGCGACCCCTGGCCTGCCTCCTGCGACCCATGGCACTATCTTTGCGACCCAAGAGCCCAGAATGCAAGGGTAGCACCAGAAACAGCGGAAACAAGACATCTTCTTCTGAAAATAAAATCAACTTTGGATTTAAACATCAGTTTAAGTCTGCTTTGTTGGAGACAAGCCGCAATTGAAACTTGCAACTATTTGAATATGTCCCATCAGATAAGGGATTGCCAAGGTGTTGCCTAGCAACATATCCATGATCCCCCGACAGGCCCAAGACTCTACCAGGAAGGACCACGCTTCACTTGCAGACTCACTGGACAGCATGAGAGGAGTTAGGACTCCTAACAGTAGTCTGCGCCCCTCTTCCTGTGACGCTGCCCCCCAATTGTTCCTTTGGGTTTGTGTAACCAGTGCTGCCAACAATCTTATAGAAGATTACAGTAGGTACTTCTATTATTTCCATTTACAGTAGCTATGCTTTGAAATTGCTAATGTGTCACATGTCCATTTTCAGTGTGTTTTAAGTGTGTCATTTATTTGTCTTGTGTGTGGCACTTTGCCATTCAATTGTAAGTACAATTAATCATTTGTGCCTTGTTAGCAAAGTAAATTACAGAAAATAGCCCTCTACCCTTCCCCAACCTTTGTTATGATTTGAGGGAGCATGTTGCTTTCCGGGTCATACGTGTTTTCTATTTATATGAGTTCTTGGTTTAAAAACCGTGAACATGATGAAAGTGTGTCACTTTTAGCACATATAAGAAGGTTAATAAAATCTGAGGCCCACAAGTGGATGTGGGAGTTGCTCACCCGAGGGTGGACAGTGTTGCGTTTTGATCTGTGGACAAGTGAGTGTAGTAATGCACATTTTGACACCTCTTAAAATTAATGTTTGACTGGGTTTCTCTATGGTGAACACGGGGCTCCATGGGGCTACAACTTACAAAATCACAGTTTTAACCACAGAGTGGCTTTTTTGGTATGTACTAAACCCATTTTATGATTCAGTAACAAGTTATAGAATTATAAAATGGGTTTAAAAATGCATGACTAATTGCGGCTTGAAAGGGGCATGTTTGGGCCCCGCATCCATACTGCAGTTCACAGTGCAATGTCTCATGTTTTGTGGCTGTACTCCTGTTGCAAAACATTGAACAGTTACTGACACCTCATTTGGGCTGGTATTTTATTAGCAAAAGTGAAGAGGACATCTTCCCTTTTGAGATGGTCCCTGGAACCACTGCCTACTCTCAAACTATTAAAAACAATGTATTTTTTTAAATGCTGCCTCCTTTACGTTAAGAAATGTGGGTTGCATTAAAAAAGTGATCATAGACATAGTGGTTTACTGACCCCAGTAGGACAGTAACCCTAAGATGGCTACCAATCGGATGAGTCACAATTTGCGACTTACTTTATGAATATTAATGAGGAAGCTTACATTGCAACCCATTTCGAATGGACATTTAGCAAGCCAACCTATTAGTAAATAGGTCAATTAGTCAAAGGTTGGTCCACAATTTGCGACCATTTTTTTGTGAACAGAGTTTATGTGCAGCTGGCCTACTATGTTTCATGTTTTCAGTGGGAAAGGTTCGTGCTTTTGCTGTTGTCTTAGTAACTAGGACAACTCTGTAGGTGTTTTATGTTACAGGTTAGCAGCCCAGGCTGCAGGAATTGCTAGAATTAATAATTTCTAAGTGGAGTAAACTGGGTTATTTCTCAGGAATGATGGCTAAGTGGTAGACAACTGGTTAGTGGAGCTGCTTATCTGGCACACTCAGGCACTACAGATAACACTGCCAAAGACTTGGTGCCATGCTCTGCTGTCTTTTCCGGTTCATGTGGCAGATCATTGTGGGTAGATGGCCCATCTGTCACCATGAGGTCAAAGGAGCCCCCATACCAGGCAGTCAGGCCTTGCAGAGCACTCTCATTGTGTTGTGAAGCAGGATCAGTCACAATACGTCTGAAGCTTGACAATTGCTGCCAGGCTCAACTGCCTAATGTAATCTGAGAGTGCACCGAGCAGTAAGTTACACGTTTTGAAGGACAACACTCTGGTAGAGGCGGAGAAAGGGCTGTAATAACAGTGACTATCTGTTGATGGTCAATCAGATGCCCCTCCAGTCCACACAAAACCCTTTCTTACATTAAAGGGACCTTTCCTTATGGTGGCCGGGCAGAGCCATTTGTCATCTTGTCCCACTGGCCTGACTCCACAGACGGTGAAGACTATTCTTGGTAATAAGGCAGACTCTCCACTCTTCCATAGTTATTTCCTCCCACCATTGTCTAGTCCCTTAGTGGTGGCTGAACAGCACCACACTTGTGTTGATGGGTCAATGTAGAAACAATGATCACTTAATGAATGCAGATGGAGGAATCTAAGATTGTAGAATAGTGGTCCATTTACAGTTGAGCCCGAAACTAATTGCACTGAATCTTGCCATAATCACGACACAGTTTCATGCTTGGTCTCAGCAGCCATGATGTGTCTCTACACTGTTGTATTCTTATGAAGCTCCTGCAGTTCTATATTTCTGTTTGGGATTGAGTGTAACATTTTATTGATTCAATTGTGCCTACGTGTGATGTTACAATTTGTTGCATTTCACACATTGGGGGCCACTTTATCACTACAGGTGTGAGACATTGTGAAGATGAGCAACACACAGATTCACTTAAATGTTTTTTAAGTAGAAGTAAAGCAGGTCATCTCCAACAATGGGAGACATCTTAACTGCAAGTAGGCCCCTTGAGCCGCTCTGTCACCATGCACTCATGCTTCCTTGAAGCTGGAAATCTCACACTAAGAGGTAGCATTCCCAGCAACCAAGACTACCCATGAGCTTCAAAGGGCTAATATGAGACCTGTTTGACAGCCCTTCAGGCTGCCGTGCATCACAGGCTAGTTAACAATTTGGCAGTTTTCACCCACCCAGTTTTGGTGTGCTGATGGCAGCCCAGGCTCACTTGTTCCCAGATCTGGGAATGGCAATGTTACCAATACATAGTTGCTGCTTGTGTCATCACTGATGTGAAGTCTCGCCTTGCATAGGCGGGGAGGGCCACACCAAATTTAATCAGCCTGTTGTCTATTTAAGCCCAATGTTTAGGAGGGCTGGGCCGGACCCACGTGCACTGGTCATCCCAGCGTGGCCTACCTGGCACCTTGAAGTTTAGAGTGGTGAATTTAAAGCTGAGAGGGTCATCTTAGCTTGAAAGGAGTAGAACTGAGCCTGGCACTCCTCGCTTGATGAGCTTAGCCCAGTGGTTCCCAAACTGGGAGCCGCGGCTCCCTGGTGCGCCATTAAAACTAGCCAGGGGTGCCGTACACAGTTTGGGGACCACTTAGCTATTTCCAGTTCAGACACAATAAAACTACAGCCAGTGGTTCTCAGACTGTGTGCGGCGTCCCTGGCTAGTTTTGATGGCGCACCAGGGATCCACTGACTGCTGCCAACTGAGTGCATTATAGTGCCAGATACCATGTTCATTTTGTATTACAAACACTTACTGCACTACTCCCCCATTCCATTAATCATTTTCCTTTCTCTCTGGCATTAGCCACTTTTTCTTTGCTTGCACATTGTGTCCTTCTTACCCCTTTATTGTTTTATCCCCCGTCCCGTGTCCACCTCTAGAATCCTCTTTTCTTTTTTCTTGTCCTTCTGTCTCTTCTTGTTCTATCCTTGTGTTCTATCATTTTTCTGTGCTCATGTTAACCTCTTACCTTCTTTCACTCTCCCTTTTCGCCCTTTCTCTAATTGTGTCATTCTCTTTCTGCCTTTCTTGCCCAATACCATTATTTTTCTATGTTCTCCCACCACCTTCTGCTTTTCTCCTTGCTCATTTACCTCTCTCATAATTCTTACAACTTGGGCCTCTCTTCCTCACTTTCCCTTTCTCTGCTGTCTCCTTTCTCAGTGTCTCTGAGCCACCTGTATCCCAATATGTACCCATCTGTCTAACAGCCCTTTTGTCTCCCTGCCTCACATAAACATAACTAGCATTCGTGCAGCAAGTGCGATGGCACCAGAGCCCAGTGATATTGAGAGACCCTTGTACTGCTACTTTTGCTTTCTTTTACTGTCGAGCAGGTAAATGGTTACCCAATCTACTTACTTCCATTAGGGTCCATTGAACACGTCCTGTGTCACTTGGTGACTTGATGGTGATCTTCAGCTTGACCTATGTGTTTATTAGCCGATAGCATGTAGCAAAGGTACAAGTTCATGAATTCTTTGGCAAAAAACAGGTTAAGGAGATGGACACTTTGAGATTTTTTTTAACTGTGATCACCATACAGCATACATAGGAAACGATTGCATATTTGCATCATGTGACATAGCAATGGTGAAATACAATTGCAGAGAAGTGTTAATAGTTGATTCAGCTATGGGGCTTTTACGGCCTATCATGATAATCAGAACAGTCCTGACTAGCCATTATGCAGGAGCATTCTAGGTTTCCATTCCCCCTCTTCAAAAACATCCCCCATCCATAGCCCCTGTACTCTCGCCAGGCACCCCCCACTTTTTCCCATTTTTTGGGTAAGCCTGTACCCTGATGAATCACTTCCTCTGCCATCTGACAGCAATCTAAGTCCGACTCTAATTCCTCAATTTCTTGAGGGTGCCCTCCCCCAAGCCCTTGCTATATTCCATTTGGCCACCCCTGCGGTACTGTGAGACCAAAGTATCTTTTACTTTCAGTGCTCCACACCTTTCCAAATAGATTCTCAGTCATATTATGACTGAAAACTTACTTGGAAAGTTCATAATGTGAAATAAGTAGGACATTGAAGGTAAAACAGGAGTTAGGTGCTTTATATTTTATGGAAAACAATAAGGCATGTCAACCTGCAATCATTCTTGTGAGTTCTTAGGAGATGTTATGTTGTGTGTATTTGTAAAGAGCACTATCACCCGCAATGGAATCCTGGCGCTGAGCAGGTGTGTGTGCCTAGCCTCGCTTGTTGTAGATTGATTAATTGAAAAGCCAAGGAATCAAGGGGAAAGGAGGAGGCTATGGTGTGGAGTGGGAGGTCATTCCATGCTTTAGGAGCTATGTAGGAGAACACCTTTCCTCCAGATCTGGTTCTGTGTATGCACTGGATGTGTGCGAGTAGGAGTACTGGGGAGTGAAGGTGATTGTGTGATTGGTAGAAGGAGATGCAACAGTTCAGGAAGGTGGTGGTTAATTTGTGCAGTGTCTTGAATGTGTGTGTGAGGAGTTCAAATTGAGCATGTTTGTGCCTCAGTAGCCATTGTAGTTCCCAGAGGTATGATACGATGTGAGTTATGTGTGAAAGATTGAGGACAAGTCTGGCTGCTGAGATCTGGATGGTTTATTGTCTTTTAGTGAGTTTCTTGGTGATCTTGGCGTAGAGGTGTTCTCATTGCTCAACTTGCTGGTGACTAGGGGGTGAGTGACAGTTTTTGTATTGTTGCTTGGGAAGCATTAGAAGATTTTCCTCAGCATCTTCAGGGTGTGGAAGCAGGGTGCAGTGATGGTGTTGACTTGTGCGGTCATGTTCAGTTTGCTAGTGATGATTATTTCATGGTTCTTGGCATGGGTTATGGGTGTCGGTCTGAGTTCATCCAGCCAGCAGTTGGAGTTCCATGTTGAGGTGTTCTTGCCAAAGATCACATCTGTCTTGTCGGTGTTGAGCTTGAGACAGTTGGCTTTCATCCAGTTAGTGAATTTGTTTATGCAGGCGGTAAACTTGTTTCCTTTGTTGGGGGCCTTGTTCGAGAAGGTTAGTATGAGTTGAAAATTGTATGCATGGAAAATTGTTGTTTTCATTTGTGTTGAAGTAAAGTAATTGAACAGGTAGATATAAGTTAGTACTATGTGCATGTTACATGCAAGATTATGTGCTACAGCAACTTTGCTATTAGCAACTTTTGTGCTAGGAGCCCATGTTTCTTTCTCCCCGGTGTACCGAATTCTCCTCTGTTTCCCAGAGCACGGCTGGATCGCTGTTCCACATCTTAGACATCCCCTCCAGTCCAGCCCGGCCACCCCCCCACCTTCGCTCCCTAGTTTCAACATCCACCACCATGGACGCTGTCTGCCTGTGCACCATTGTTGTGCCTCTGTGCTGATTGGTCTGCCAAGTAGAGGTCAAATGGGATCCATATGTCTTGTGGCCTGCTAGTGACTGGCACTAGCAGTCAATGCTCCATCAATTGTTCCCGGCAGTACGCCACATCTGTGATCCAGTCATCCACTTTGGGTACAGCTGCTCTTCCCCTGTGTCGTGCTGTCTGATGTTTTACCATCAAGAACAACATTGCAGCAAGTCTATGCATCCCAGGTGATATGTCTGCCACGTAGCCTAGCAGAGCCACCAAGGAGATGGCAGGTATTACAGTGCCAGTAATGGCTTTAATTGTCCTCTAGACATATTTCCAGTAGTCTCTAATTTGGAGGCAGATTCATGCCAAGTAGAGAAAGTCAACCTCGCCCTCTCCACATCTAGTGAATTTCATATTGCTGGTGGGGACCAAGTTATACGATTGGAGGGGCATGAAATATAATCTATGCAAATATTTTTAAATGAATGAGGCAGAGTCTATATTTCAGGGGTTATGCCCTCATTTGTGAACAGCAGTAATGCCACTGTTGGTCAGGTATTTCTTTGGCTAAAACCCGTTGCTAGTCTCCTCACACTCTAGGCTTGGTGACTGGGACTGTTGCCTGCTTAGTATTATAGAGCCGTGTGATAAGGTTCTTTGGGAAGGGCATATTCAGGAGGTCGTTGTTCTGCTTTCCTTCTCTTATCTTATGACTGAGCTTACAAAACCTCTCTGGAATGCACTTCTTAGTTTAAAGAAGACATTTATTGTTATTATTACTTCACCACGAGGTTCCTGAGAGATGAAATTAGTAGAATGGAAGCACACGTTTAAAGGTAGTCGCAGCAATGAAAGCAAAATATATCAAAGTACTTCTCAGTTGCAATGTACACAGCAAATACATGTGATTATATTATTACATAACTTCAAAGCAAAGCATAAAAGTCAAAATTGCATCACAGAAGGGTCTATCACTGCTTCATCTTTCTGGGACCTGCAAGTTGATGACTCCGGTTCAACTGCGAGAAAGAGATTTTCTAGCCAAACGGGGACAGGCAACTGACGTCCGTTCCTGTCTGAAGACAAGATATTTCTCCTCTCGCTGTTGCCCAGGGCCATCGTTCCAAAAACGTGCCCCCTCCTCTCAGACTTGGGAAAGGAAGGCAAGCCTTAGGAGACTGTCCAGATCTCCTAGACCCCTCCTATTCCCAAGGCTGAGCCGAAAGGAAAACACCAAATGTACGCTCTCTTATCAGCTAGACTTTGGTGTGAAAAACACAGCTTGGTCTATCATGTGGAAAAACACAGCTTGGAAAAACACAGCTCATCTGCAATGTCTCAACTGCAATGTCTAACTCCACATTAAAGCCAATAGGCAGCTAACCTAAATACCAAATGTAATGTCTAACTCCACATTAAAGCCAATATGCAGCTAACCTAAATACCAAATGTAATGTCTAATGCCATGTTAAAGCCAATAGGCAGCTAAACTGAATACAGAATGTAATGGCTAATGCCATGTTAAAGCCAATAGGCAGCTAAACTGAATACCAAATGTAATGTCTAATGCCACGGTAAAGCCAATAGGCAGCTAAACTGAATACAACATGTAATGTGCTACTGGTGAACATTGAGTAACTAATATGCACAGTGGTGAAACACAAGTCATTGGTCAAACACAATTAATAGCATCACACTCCACCCTATGACCAATGAATTTTTGTTTACATACCTCTAATTAAAAAATAAAAAAAACATCAACACAAAAAACATTCTAAGCAAATCAGATTTGAATGATAAAAGCAATCACTGTAAAGCAATGGAAGTGGATTAACATATTGATCTCATAACCTTTCACATCAGATACATCTACAATGAAAATACTGAAGCTTATGTACTCTGATTGGGATAATAACTGATTGAACAGTGTCTCTAAAACAGCGAGTGGATGTAGCATGAGTTCTACTCATGTAAAGGTACACGGTCCACATGAAAGGTTTGCTGGAATGTAAGCGAAAGTCAGAGTTCCACACAAAAAAACACAGATTGGTCCCAGGTAGAACTTGAACTGAAGGCGCCAGTTGCGCAAAATGGATCCATAGGGTTTGTACTTTAATCAATCAGGTTCAGGTTGGGGTTTCGGTCCCTTCCCCGACCCCACACCCGAAGGGAGACCACACAGCACACTCATGGTCAGTGGCGAGTCGTGGTAGGATCTGCAAAAGAAAAAAGTATGACTTTTCTTGCACATAACATTTGTCATCTGAAATGTGCCCTCCTTCTTCCTTTCCTTGTTTTATAATCAGCAGGACGTTTTTGGGGCCCTTTGTTATAATTTCTGCATGTTCTGGGGGGTCATTTGGGGCTTCAACCCACACCTTAGCGCTGAGGTTTTTATCTGCTGCACCACAGCTTCCCTTTCCTTGCACTGTCAGAAGGGCTGGGGGAGACTCCTTCTTTACCAAACCTCCATTCACTGCACTTTTGACAAGTTGGGCAATTCTGTCTGCAATCTGTATGAATAAATCAGATTATTTTCTAGTTATCAGCATAATTTTGATTTCTCCTTGGTAATCTGCAGCAATCACTCCCCCTAAAACCTGATCAATTTGCCATATCTGTCCTGGTAACTTTCCTTTCCCCAACTGATCTTTGACTGTTTATGGGACAGATCTCTGTTGTGCGTGCTGACAAATAGGACAGTGCAAAATCACAGTTTTTATCAAATCTAGGGGAATGTGCATCTCTCTAATCTCTGCCCACCTGTAAGTGGCTTTTTCTCCCAGCTGTCCACATTTCTGGTGCACCCACTTAGCCATCCCCACTAAGTCAGAATTCTTGGTGGACACTTCAGACTCTGAATTTTTCTCTTTAACATCTGCAAGGGAATTGAACCAGTTATGTACAAGCCATGTGGAAAACCAAACGGCTAAACCATTGGCGGTGAACCAAGAATCAGTGTAAAAATGACACATCTCAAGCAGCTCTTCTTTTAAAGTCTGCCACATTGTACAAATCTTAATCAACTGTCAGACAAACATGCTTTTTATCCTCAGGGGACACAAATTCAAATGGTGCACCCAATTTTATTGGTGACTCTTTTACCTGTGGCACTCCCTGCACCCTCTCCTCATCCCGAAAAGGGGCATGTGACACCTGTTCATGTAGGGCTGCAGTGACTCTAGCCCTGTCTTGCATGTACCAGATCCAGTATATGATATTAGCCTCCTTTGCCTGTCCTATACTGTGAGAGTTAGGTGAACTCATCACCCACTGCATGCTTGATATTTCAGGTTTCAGAATTACATTATCATTTAATGTCAAGTGCTCAGTATTCACTAGAGCCCAATAAAAGTCAAAAGCTTACTCCAAAGTTCCAGGGGCACTCTTGTCCTCCCCTGTTCCTGATTTACATGTAAATCAGTGTTTCCCTCTTGCACTGCGCAGAAACCTAAAGTCTGAATTATTTCATTTGCCAAATCAAAAGGGCGCAACTGCTCATGTTTTTTCCTAGTTACTTTGTACCAAAGTGTTAAGATTTCATCCAGATGAGGGCTATACTGTTTCCAAAAATCAAACAAGCTCATGAAACTCTGTGTCTTTTGCTTAGTGCAAATAGTAAGAAACTCTAAAATCTTTTGTTTTACTTGTGACAACTTCTGTCTATTTTCTGGGTTCCACTGAATGCCCAGTAACTGCACATTTTGCGACAGTACTTCTGCCTTGTCTGAATTAATTTTAAACATCGTACTTTGTAAAAGCGGTCTGTAAATCAAATTCCTAACTCTGTTCTCAGTATTATCTGTTAAGGAATGCACTTCAACTGACAAAAACTGTGGCTGCTCTGCGCTACGCTCTGCTCACACTGAGGCTCAGACTGGCCCACAGCTGTTTTAACCTCCTCATTACTGGAATGGGAAAAGCCAAATTCTTCTAAAACAGCAGTTTTATAGATTTCAGCATTATCTTGCAATAATGTGTTCTGGCTAATTTGCTCACGTAAATTCTTATTTTCATGTTCTAAGTGCCTACATTTCTCCTGCATTTTTCTGTAAGCAGACAAAAGTATCCAAACCCTTCTGTCAAGAACAAAAGGAACATCATTTCTTTCAAAATGCACAGTTTCTAAATATGCTTCTAAACACTCATCCCAAGACTCACACAGTCCTGATAAATAAGAAAACATGTTTCTCGCACCATAAGGCAGTTTAACTTCACATGCATTTTCAAACATGGTCTGCCGTGCTTCTTTCATTCTCTAAACAACAAAAAAGCAATTACACTTTTAAATAGTGCACTTCCAATCTCCAACTCCGACTCCCAAGACTGCCGACTAACGACAAAATGTTCTGCTTTCCTTCTCTAATCTTATGACCGAGCTTACAAAACCTCTCTGGAATGCACTTCTTAGTTTAAAGAAGACATTTATTGTTATTATTACTTCACCACGAGGTTCCTGAGAGATATAATTAGTAGGTTGGAAGCACACATTTAAATGTAGTCGCAGCAATGAAAGCAAAATATATCAAAGTACTTCTCAGTTGCAATGTACACAGCAATACATGTGATTATATCATAGCATAACTTCAAAGCAAAGCATAAAAGTCAAAATTGCATCACAGTAGGGCCAATCACTGCTTCATCTTTCTGGGACCTGCAAGTTGATGACTCCGGTTCAACTGCGAGAAAGAGATTTTCTACCCAAACGGGGACAGGCAACTGACGTCCGTTCCTGTCTGAAGTCAAGATATTTCTCCTCTTGCTGTTACCCAGGGCCATCGTTCCAAAAACGTGCCCCCTCCTCTCAGACTCGGGAAAGGAAGGCAAGCCTTTGGAGACTGGCCAGATCTCCTAGACCCCTCCTCTTCCCAAGGCTGAGCAGAAAGGAAAACACCAAATGTATGCTCTCTTATCAGCTAGACTTTGGTGTGAAAAACACAGCTTGGTTTATCATGTGGAAAAACACAGCTTGGAAAAACACAGCTCATCTGCAATGTCTCAACTGCAATATCTAACTCCACGTTAAAGCCAATAGGAAGCTAACCTAAATACCAAATGTAATGTCTAACTCCACGTTAAGGACAATAGGCAGCTAACCTAAATACCAAATGTAATGTCTAATGCCATGTTAAAGCCAATAGGCAGCTAAAATGAATACAGAATGTAATGGCTAATGCCATGTTAAAGCCAATAGGCAGCTAAACTGAATACCAAATGCAATGTCTAATGCCACGTTACAGCCAATAGGCAGCTAAACCGAATACAACATGTAATGTGCTACTGGTGAACATTGAGCAACTAATATGCGCAGTGGTGAAACACAAAGTCATTGGTCAAACACAATTAATAGCATCACAGTCATTTACTACAGATAGCCTGATTGGCTTCTGAGGGACAGTCAGGCGTGCCTTCCAGCACACAGCACACATTTGGTAATAGAGAAAGATGACTACATGCGTTTGGTAGTGGGCTCCAAGTGTCCATATCTAAGAAGGTCGCTTTAGTGTCTTCCCCAGCCTGGGTACTCACCAGTGACCACACAAAGAGCTATGTATTACAGGTCTTTATTCCTCTCTGTGTAACCACAAATTCAACATTCAAAACCTGCTTTGACTTCAGCACGTTCTAACACTTACATCATGGTTCTATGGAGTCCTTCAGGAGCCAAAAGAGTTCCATCATTCATACTCCCACGTTGAATACAAATTTCAATTTTTTACAAACATATGCACAATAATAGCTCTTCGATGAGCCTTTTTGGTGATCTGATTACAAATTCTGATCGTGTTTTCGGAAACTGGGAATCAGCAACAGGAGTGTCCATGGACTTTGTTGGCGATGCAGGAACAACAGCAGTCTGGGATTTTCTAATTGTCCTTTCTGAACCAGTCTCTATGTTGACATTAGTATCTGATGAGTGACATTTCTGAAATGTGAGGAATCTTGTTTAGTGGATTTCCCAGGACGTTGGGCAGTCCACATGTGTTCTTTGCTGATTACAGCATGAAATGGATCAGCTTCAAATGGAGCATCAGAATTATGTTTTCTTGACTGACAAACAAGCATTTGATCTCCAATTGTGAAGACAATGTTGTCTGTTGTCTCCACAGGCCTTCATTTTCTTTCAACGATCCAAGTCCTTCATACAGGTTTCTTCTACAGTTCTTGACCTTGGATTGGTCCATTGAGGTAACTCAGTCATCGTTGCTCTCCTGAACATCAGTGTTGCAGGGCTTTCACCTTTGGTCAACTGAAGAGTCAAACAGTAAGTTTGTAGGGTAGAATTCAAGACAGTCTTGAAGTTGAGCATTTCCAATGCAGCACACTGAACAGCTCTCTTTGATGAACTCATGAAATGTTCTACATGGCCATTAGCCTGTGGCCACGTAGGTGTGTTCCTCTGATGCTTCACGTTAAGCAGATTGAGAAAGTCTCTGAATTCTCAACTATTGGAAGGTGGGCCATTGTCATATTTTTAAATTGCAGGAATACCCCTTGTTGCAAAGATACTGTCTAAACTCTTGATGACTCTGTTGTCCTGAGTGATAGATGAGCGGTCTTCTATTATTGGAAAACAGGAGTATTCATCCAGAATCACCATCAGGTGATGTCCATTGTCAAGCAGACTGAAAAAGCCAACAGCAATTCTTTCCCATGCTTGCTCTGGCAACTTTGACATGTTTAAAGTGTGCTGAGTGATTTTTGATGACAGGCAGTTGCATAGATGACAGGTCTTTAACTCTCTTTCAACTCTTTCATCAAGATTAGAAAACCAAACTAGATATCGGAGAGCTAGTTTTGTGGCAACAGTTCTACAAAGCCATTCATGGGCCACTTCAATTATCTGTTGTCGCAGACTCTCTGGAATGACGATTCTCCAACCTCTCAGGATAATGCTTTCTTGCATCATGGACAGGTCATCTTTGACATTTTTAAACCTCTCTCTCACTGTCACTGGCAAGAGGTTGAGTATGTTGCTTCCATGACGGATGTGTAATAATGTCTTTCAGTTTTAACATGCCACTATCTTGATTCATGACAGTGACATGACTGACAATTTGTTCCAACTCAATGGTAGCAAGCATGTTCGATTTAACAATGAAGTTTATGTAGGTTTCAGCTTTCTTAGACACTGTGTAGGAGCTCTGGAGAAATAGTCGGCAGGGTTTTGATCTTTCCCCAGATTATGCACGACTGTGTAGTTGTACTCTTGTAATCGTAGACCCCAAAGTTCAATGTGAGTAGGCTCCTTGGCCTTTGGGTTGCCAAAGATGGTCAGCAACGCTTGAAGATCTATCACAAGCGTAAGAGGTTTTCCATTTGGGAACACGTGGAAATGTTCACAAGCCCACAACTCTGCTTAACTTTCTTTTTCAGGCTGTGAATAAGCACATTCAGTCTGGGATAAACTTTTGCTTGCATATGCCAGTGTATGTCTTCAAGCATGTGGGTGTCTGCTGTGCTGTGCAAAAATAGCGCCTAGCCTTTCTGGGCTAGCATGAACAACAACTTCTGTATGGAGCTTTCGATCAAAATATACCATTTCAGTAGCTTTTTCAGTAGCTTGTTTGATTCTGTTAAAGTTTTGTTTGCTTGCATTGATGTGACCAGTGAAATGGAACATTCTTTTTCATCAACTCTCTCAATGGAGCACTTACAGTGGCAAAGCCTTGTATGTATCTGGAACAGTAACTGGCCATGACAAGGAATGAATGTAACATGAGAACATCTTGTAGGAGGCTGGTAGTTGACAACGCTGGTACTTTAGCTGGATCTGGTGTCATCCCCCCATCAGAAAAGATATGGCCAAGCATTTTAGCTTTGTACTATTGAATTCACATTTCTCAGCATTCAATGTTAAACCTGCATCAATAAGTAAACAACACACTTGCCTAAGACCTTTATCATGCTCCTTCTGTGTAGCTACAAAAACAAATATGTCATTGCTATAGTTGAAAGCATTCATGACAGGCTGTATGATATGTCGAATGACATCTTGAAAAATCTCTGCAGCTGATGACACACTGAAACTCAGGGGGTCATTCCGACTTCGGCGGTCCTTTTACAGGACCGCCGAAGCCGCTGCAGACAAAAGACCACCAGTACTGGAGGTCTTTTGCCCACCATATTAGGAGTGTTTCGCCAGTGCGGGTGGCGAAAACAGCATTTTCGCCCACTGGCCCAGCGGAACACTCACCACAACATTGACGCCGGCTCGTAATTGAGCCGCCGGCAATGGTGTGGTGCGTCGGATGCGACATCACCCATTGTGCATTTCGCTGCCCGTACGCGCGATGTGGCTGTGCATGGGGGCCCTCGACACCCCCATTCCACCAGCCTTTCCATTGCGGTGTTAACTGCCATGGAAAGGCTGGTGGATGGGGACTCGTGATCACCAGGGCAGTGCTGCCCTGGCGGATTACAACCACCGGGACTGCCAGGTTGCAGGCTGGCTGCAGCCTGGCGGTATTGACGGTTGGACAGTGGCGGCTCCGCCATGGTCATAATAGGGCAGTTGGACCACCCTGTCTGCTGTGGTCTGACCGCAACGCGGGCCTGGAGGTCTTCAATGACCCCCTTAGTCTTTTGTATCGAAACAGACCATTATGTGTAGAAAAGGTTGTAAAGTACCTTCTATTCTCCTCAAGTTCCAATTGATGATATCCTTTATTTAAATCAAGGCGAGAGCAGACCTTCGCACCATTCAGTTGTGTTATCATGTCAGAAATGTGCGTACTTGGATGTCGTTCTCTTGCAGTTGCTTTGCTCGCTTCATACATATCCACGCAGATGCATACAGCTCCTTCACTCTTCTTTTGATTAGTACCACTACGGGAGAACCCATGGCATCGGACCACTAGAACGCTCAATTATATTATGTTTAAGTAATGATTCAAGTTCCTTTTCGATAACTTCTTGTAAATCAAATTCTGCTGTGTCCTCAATGATTTGCAATTGTACTTTCATTGTCTTAAAATTTCCTAACACATGAAACAACAAAAGGAACTGACTTACTATTTCTTGATGAGCATTCGTGTTGCAGTGCACTGACATCAATCCCATATCAGCAGTTGTGCAGAAATGGAGTAAACAGGCACTTGACACCGTACCTTGAAGCACTGAAGCACATGAAAGGGCACTTGCACTTTTGTTTTCTTGTGTTTCATTGTTGCTACAAATGAACCTTTACTTTTTAATGGTGTTGATGCAGCCCATGTATACACTTTAGTTTTCAATGGCGTCAACGTGGCAATGGAGATAGTTCATTATATTTTGCCCCAAGCATAATATTTATCGACACACCACTGTCAATAATGAAAGGTATTGAACAACCGTTTGTTTTCAGTATAATCTTTGGATAATGTTTGAATGACTTTGATGCTTTTTCATGTTGATTTTTCTTTGACTGGTATTTTTCTTCAGATGTGGCCAGTCCATCATGTGCACATTTTTCTGAGGTAAACATCAACATTGCACAATCATCATCTTAACTTTCACTTGATATATTCATACTGACAAACTTTTTGATGATGATTTTGATGACGATCAACTTGGTTTGGTGCAAATTTGTCTCAACTGATGTTGTCGCTTGGCTTTGTGGACATACATCAAACGATGCTTCTTGAATGTTCGATCTGCCGTTTTGTCTTCTTGATGTGATGCACTTACTTTTTCCTTCACCTTGCAAATTTCCCACAGCCTTTGCATATCTGTCTGATGGTTGGACAATGCATTGTGTGGAAACGACAATCCATATCTGAAACATAACTTCCCTTTTCACAGAAACATTTCTTTGTGTTCTTCAGCTTTGTGTTTCTGCTTGCTTTTCATGTTCATGACTGATTTACTTTAGTCACCTCCAGCCTTCATGTCAGCAACTTGTTGATCGGCACACTCTTCAGCTCCGGCAGCCAAGAGAAGTCACTCCAGACTGAGAGTTTCTCTCAACATTCATTGTCTGAATGAATAGTACAGGCATCCATCAGTAACTCTGAGACGTATTACTTTCTAATCAATAAATTAATTAAACTTACAGTGTTTGGTGAGCATATCCAATCTCTCAACAAATCTGTTTATAGTTTGACCATCTGTTTGTCATTTTTGACTGAAAATGTACCTTTCTTAATCTACATTTGGCATTGAATGGAACTTGAGATTCAAGGCGTCTTTAATTTGACAGTGCGTAACTTCATCAGCTTGCAGCATTTTCTTTATGACTTCTTTTACACCTTCACCAGCAAAATTCTTCAGGCATTTGATAATTGTTTTGTTATCGGTTTCTTCTAGCTCATCAATGAATTTATCAAATGTCTGTATCCAAGCAGTCCATCTATTGCCAATATTTTGCTGTTTGGTAGTGGTTTCAAGTAGGCGTCATTACAACAATTTGTGGAACTTACTGATATTGATTTAAATGTTCTGTCGAGTTTCATCTGCTGTCCATCAGGACCTGTTCCATTCATACCTTCAGCCAGGTCCTGTAAAGTGCTGGCCTCAGGATCATCGTGCCTGCGCTCTGTCTGTGAGGCACGGCCTTCTTCTTTAACACTGAGTAAAGGCTTTGATTCTTGCAAGGGTTCTTCACCCTTATTGCACCATACATTGGATATACTGCACCTGGTTTTCAATGACTTTAGTGTTTCTTAGAATCAGGCATTCTTTTGTGCTTTTGACAATCCGGTTGATCTCTTCCTCGCAGTGATTCAGACCATGGCATTGTTGTATAATTTGCTGTCTCTATTTGCTGCACTTTAAAAAACTGGTTGTATTTACCTTCTGTATTAGCGCTCTGTGTACTGTATAGCTTTATGCTGCAAAGTAGCAGAGTACCTCTCTGTATGGCCTTGTCAGCAGGTTCTTAGCCAACAATGTGTAGACTTCTCAATGAAGCTTTCTTTATCTTCAAACGCTTCACACTGGCTGGAGCTGTGCTTTGACTCTACATACGGCAAACATCGATTCTCCTTTTCCTTGAGTATGGGGGGAAAAGTCTGATTTTGTACCAGTGGTAGTGTGGGTGAATAGAGGACTGGTAGATGGGTCCTTGTGCAGAGTGTAACTCACCTTTTCCCTATGCTCCATTCAATCATTGCTGATTATTATTAGCTACTTACCTTCTGCTTTCTCATAAAATTGCTCTCACTTAGATCTCTGCCTCGCCTGCCCTACTTCCCTCAATTGGTCCTTCAATAGTGCATTGTGAGGGTGGAGCAATGACACTGTTTGGGGTCTAGCCACTCTACCTCTACCTCTGCAACATTTTTTCTTCCTTCAATAACAAACCTTTTACCGACCTTAATCTACACCTTATCTTTGTAATTTAATTCCCCAGCATTTGCTGAAAGAAACCTAGTCTATTATCTTCTGAAGAGGTCGCTGCAAGGTTTTTACAACTCTGAAATACACAATAAACTACTTCTATTTAATGGCTTTAATCTTGCCCACTTTTTCCCTTTTTTTTTAATCGCCATAAAATACACAAATTGGGTTTGGGATCATGTGGCTCTGGTGAATGGCTCTGCTTCTCTTGCCTTGTATCATTCCACTGATGCTTTCACTATCTTGATTATTCATGTTTCTGTTCTTTAACCTTTCATTCTTAAATTGACCCTTATCTTGTCTTGGTCCCCTTTCTGTTTCCTTCTTAGAGATACATTTTTCCTTTTTTCCTAGAGTTGATATTTGTTTGTGTCAATCTTCCAGTCCCTTGAATATTTGTTCTTTTGGGTGACCACTATTAGTGCTTTTATCCATCAAATGCCTTCTGTGTTTATGGGAGTTTTACTCTTTTTTTGGCCGGGATTAAATTTTTCTTTTTTTACTCAACCCTCTGCCTACACCATATGACAAACCTTTCTTATAGAACCTAGGATCCCCTCATTTTTAAATCAAAATAGTGACACAAAGACTGATTCTTGCTCTTTTGCATGTGAGGCATTTGATTCTGGTGTGATTCTAACCAGCCTAACCAAAAAGCGCATACATTTCTTTCTTTCTTTCAACTCTGTTGCTATGGACTGTAATAATCTTTTCTGATTTTTTATTGTGTAATTATTCAGTGACACTGCTGCCAAAATTCAGTGAAGAGTTTTCTGCATAAATAAAGTAATATCAGGGACCGTGACTAGCGGCCGATGCGGTGAGACGCTTCTCTCCTGGCCTCCACCTGGTGGTCCCCCATCCCTGGCCATCCTGACTTCACAATAGCCCCACTAGCCCGCTGCATGCCGTAAACCCCCCTGACCCGAACTGGCCCTAACTTGACCCTCTAGTTGCAGCGCAAATAAGGAGACAAAGGAGGAGGGCCACATCTTCACTGCTATTGAGGTCGTCCCCTCACTGCGGCCCATTTCGGTGCTGTGGTGGCAGCACCTGCAGCCTGAGCAGCATATGAGGGCCTCGGCTGCCTGACACAAGGGGGTCTCAAGATGGCGGCATCCAGGCAACCCCCCTCGCATGGGGTGAGCGGGATGGGTACCTGAAACTACCTCTGCAGGCACTGGTCTGACTTTGCGGGCTCCAGAAGCGTGGGAAAGCCTGGCCCTCCAACCCCTGGAACTGTTGGGGACATTGGCTCTATATATTAGAGCTGGAATGACTGTGTAGTGGGAAGTATACTCACAGGCCCTCGGGGGGTACGCCTTATTGATATGATGAGCACTCGACTGGTGCAGTGCATATCTGAGACAGGCACATAACTCTACGAGAGGTGAGCTGGAGGGGCCCACAGACTAAATCATGATGCTGAGTAGCGAACAGCTAAATAGGAGTGCAAAGCCTGTCCTTGAGGCCCACACCAGGCGCGTTGTGATGACCTGGATTTCAGGAAGCCGGCTTGGCTTGTCGCACTGGATCCCATGCTGTGGTGGATGCTGAGGAGCTGACTGGCAGAAGGGGTAGCGCAAACAGGGATTGATGAGCACTGCCAGAGGCGAGGGGGTCCTGGGATGCTGAACTCCCCCAGCTGTGCGCACCAGTGAGTACTAGCAAAACATGATCTGTGCAGGCTCTGCTATGAAATTGCCATATTTGAGGCTAAGTTGCCTGCATCTCAACTCCATAGTTGCAACTGGAATTGAACAATAGTAGCTACCAGTACGGGGATCTGCTCCTGATGCTTTAACAATAGCTTCTGCAGACCAGGCAACAAATAAAAAGCACTACGCTTACAGTAAAGACACCCTTTGCGGGACCCCTACGGAGTTACGCAAAATCAATGAGGAATTTCCCACCTGAGGATACAAAGACGGAAGCACAGTGGCTCCCACCGTGATCGGCGGGCTGGGAGCAGGACCTAGGAGAAGAGCTGGACTGGCAGGAGTGTGCCTGGAAAATAGCGCTCTGAAAGGCCTCTAGCAAGCTACCCATGCCTGGGCGAGGTGCACTCACCAGTATGGGCAAAGTATAGAGGTAAAGAGATTGTTACAACAGAAGCAACCAACAGCGGAGTGCTAACCTTGGGAGGGATGGCAATCCTTACAGGAGAGCTCCTGCAGGGCCCAATGCTGAAGGACATCCTACAAGCTATTATAGCCACTAGAAAAGCACTGGAAACTAAGATAGATGCGCTGTGTGCGGACCTCAGCATCTTTAAGGATGATCACAGGAGGTTGAGAGAAAGATTCACCACAACGGAAAGAACACTTTCAGTGCAGGCCAGACTGGTGACAATTGAGGCTGAGGTAAGGAACTTCGCACAGAAGACAGCAAGAAAAGGTTGCGGAAAAATAACATCCACATACTAGGCCTGCCTGAACAAATGGAGTGAAAGAACGCACTGACTTTTTTTGAGAGATGGTTATGGGATGAGATAGTTCTAGAAGGGCTCGCCCCCTTTTATGCATTAGAGCATGCTCATAGGTTCCCAGCCAGGCCACCACCTGCTGGGACGGCCTATTGTGGCTCAACTCCTGCAGTTCTGAGACAGTGACCACATATTGGCGAGTGCACAAACAAAGGGTGAAATCACAGTAGATAATCACAAGGTGAGGATTTTTCCAGACTTTACTAAAACCATACAGAAGCAGAGAGCATCATTTCCTGAAGCAACGAATAGGCTATGGCATCTGAACATGAAATAGCCATGCTCTTTCCTACTTGTCTGCAGGTCTCAATCTCTGAAGGGACGCACTTTTTTAGACACCCCGGTAGGTGTGGGACTGGCTGGGCCTGCATGCGCCGGCTGGGCCCACTGAGAGCCTCCTTTGGAAACGAGACCACAAACGAAGAGGAAAAAGAGAGACAGGTGGGCCCCAGAGGAGGCACGCCATCTGAGATGGAGGTTATGAGAGACCGACATAGGGCATTAGAGCCAATGGTGGCAATGAGTAAGAGGACAGGAGAAGAAGCCGTTAAGATGGTGGAGAACAATGCTATTGATACCGCCTTGTCCAGTAATAACAGTTTTTCTGTTCACTCGGATGAACACTTGCCCAGAGTCACCCCAGGGACAGCAGATGAGTTATTTTGAGGACAATTGAGAAAGCAGTGTTGGTGGCATGATGTTTAACTAACCTAGGAAGGAGTTCCCAACACCTGTCGAGCTGTGGGGAGGTATCATGATATCCCTTTTTATTCAGTTGCAGGGGACAGCTAGGGATTTACACTTCTCATCTGTCAGTTGAAAATCTGTGTGCTTTGCATGACTCAATTATGTTAACCACAGCTAAGAGGGCTGGGCGGGCTGGACTCAATGCCGTACTAGTGCCAGTGGGTGGGGGAACCAGGTGAGACACGACTTGCTATCCACAACCACCTTTCCTTAGCTCATTGGTGGCTGCTCCCACCAGTTATTGAAAGAAGTTTGCATGGGGGGGAAGGACTACTTCTCCTGGGGTGGGGGATTAGTTGAGATTTTTGTTTTCAGTTATGGAGTTTTGGGGAGTTGTATGTCCTAGATTGCTGTTCTGCAGTCTTGCTACTTGAGGGATGCACAAAACCTGAATTGGGTTGGGTACTTTTTAGCTGGAGGTTAGATCGCTAGAGACAAGATTACCCATGGCAACCACCACAGCGTACAAGATAGCCACCTGGAATATTCTGGGATGCATACTATGGCCAAGCGATATAAAGTCCACTCCTACCTACAGCTACGAGGGGTCCAGATCGCCCTCATGCAGGAAACACATCTAACTATCAAATAAAGTCTAGCTTTACAATGCAGATGGCGAAGCAAAATCTATTACACTACATACCCCACATATGTGCCTGGGGTACTGGTCTGGGTATGGAGGGAGTCCCCTTTCAGCACACAGGCAATATGATTGACCTGGCTGGCCAATATGTGGTCATGACGGGCCGTCTGGATAGCTGAGATATAGTGCTGGGTAGTATTTATGGTCCCAATGTAGATCAAATGCATTTCTTCACAGAACTATCCCGGGTACTAGCACCCCACTTGATGGGCTCCATCGTTGGGGGTAGATTATGATTGTGTAGCGGATTTGAGGTAGAACCAATCACATCCCCAGCTTTCAGGGACCCAGACCAAGCGAGTAGCCCACTTCTTCTTGTGCTGGCAGACTAAATGGGGGCTCATGAATGCCTGGTGGCTCCACCAGCCCAGTGACGGCACATATTCTTTTTGTTCCACCATGTCGGATCTCTATTTAAGACTAGATACCTTCATCTGCTCCCTAGACATCCATGCACAGGTTCATATCACTGCGTATCTCTCCCGCACCATATTTAATCATAATCCCTTGTTGCTGTATTTTCATTAGGGAAGCGTGCGTCCCAGCATATAGACATGGCGTCTATGACCAGAGACTCTAGAGGATCCAGTTTCCTGAGACACTATTGGCCTAGCCATCACCCAGTATTTTGCAGACAACATAGGAACGGCTGAGTGCCCATTGTCAGAATGGGATGCATTTAAAACCGTGATAAGGGAGAGGTGCATCTCGGAAGCAGTGGGAATCAGGGAGACCTTGTTGCAGGAGGTTCTAATGGCCAAAGACCCAGTAGGTGAGACTGAGAAGTGACTTCCTGGCCACCAGGAGCCGCAACAGGAGCTTCTAAACACAAAAAGAAACAGTGTGCGTCAAAGTTGAGCGGTTATGTTGCTTCGATTACTGAAACTATATAATACATGCACACGCCGAGAGGGACCGCTTGGGCCCGCTATTAGCGTGGCTGGTGAACCCTGCAAAATGAGGATCGGTTATCGTGTAGATAGGGGCCCAGCATGGATCGAGGGGGTACCCTAACAAAGATATTAATACTAAATTCTATGAGTACTATGCCCAGCTCTACAAGATGAGAACAGACCTCCCATTGGCAAATATAGAGGACTTTTTGGCCCCTCTACAATTACCATGATTGTCACCAGAGCAAGCAGAGGCTTTGGGGGCTGAAATTTCAGTTCAAGGAACTGACAGAATCCCATAGAGTTTTATGCTACATACGGAAGCCTTAGCCCCTCCAACTCGCTACCATGTTTATCACGGCTAAAGACTTCGGCTTACTACCGATATCTACTCAGGATGCCCTGATTGTACCCTTACTAAAACCACGCAAAGAGCCCTGTGGCAAGTGAGCCTATCTATCACTTTCAATGTTAAATACTGATTATAAAATACTAATTAGGCTCCTGGCCAAACACCTTCTGCCCCATATTCTTTTCCTGATTCAAGCTTGATTTATTCTGGGGAGAAGCACAGCCTATAATATCTGGCATCATTGTGCAATAGTGAGTGCCAAAACCTATGAAAAAGAGTCAGCTGCAATCCTAGCAGTGGATATAAAGAAGGCCTTCAATAGCTTAGAATGGCCCTTTCTGTATGGTACTATGGCATGCTTGGCAGTGAATTTATATCCTGGACTCACCTACTCTACACAAAGTCAACAGCTAGAATCTTCATGGGGCGTCAGAAAGCTGCAGCCTATAAGATGAAGAGGGGCACCAGAAAGGGGTGTTCCTTATCACCCCTGTTGTTCTCTCTAGCCTTGGAGCCAAAGGCGCAATAAGCCCAAAGGGGGAAAGCATACCAGGGTCTGGAAGTAGATGGTAAAGAGCAGTATATTGCACTTTATGTAGATGAACTGCTCCAGCACAACCTGAAAGTGCTCAGGCTCTGCTGGAACCGGGCTCCAGGTCAATTGATGCAAATCTTGTTTCTTCCCTGCGCAGACCGGTAGTGCACTCGGCTGAACTGGGTACTTTAGTCTGGCATCCAAGCTCTCCATATTTAAGGGTTCATATATAGATAACCATACAGAGGACCTACTTGATGGGAATTTGGGAAGGGCCATCAGAGCTCTAAGAGCAGTTACCTTTTTTTGGACCACCTTGCTGATCTCCGCGGAAGGCAGATTGGCCCTTTTAAAAATGGTGGCACTCTCCAGACTATTATACTATTTTACAACACTTCCCCTTTGGGTCCCTAAGGTGTACATTAGGGATATTGCAAAAAAAGTCACAAGTTTAATTTTGGGCTCGGGTCAGAGATGGGTGGCTCTAGCTACGCTTCAGTGACCGACAACGGAAGGGGGCCTGGTGGTTCCCGATTTCGAAGCATACTACGCTGCCCAGTCACAGTGGCTCATGCAATGGATAGCTGGGAGATGGATATTGGGCAGGGAGGTTCCTCTCTTGGTTCCTGAGCTTATGCGGCTGACTAGAGCTGTACTTAGGCTCCCAATCACTGGTACTACTGACAACCCTGTATTTCTGATCTTGCAGCGATGTTTGGCGCAATACCTCTGTAAGACGCAATCAAAAGCCCTGTATTCCCCAAACATCCCAATCGGATTCATAGAGGAGCTCCCCCATGGCAGGTCTTAGAGCGGTTTTGCAACATGGCGGGATGCGGATGCCACCATGATAGGAATGCTCAACAAAAATGTACTACTCCTCCTTTTCGAGGAATTTAGCACCCAATAGATCTGCCTCGAGGTCACTTTCTTCTGCACGGTGCAATCACAGCAGCTATTCGGAGACATTGGAGGGCTGGCCTGATAGAACCCGCCATTTAACTAGTTGCCAATATTTATTAGTGGCGTCTGGGACGTTTAAGGTGGTGACCAGCCTCTATAGGAGATTGCAAGGAGACATTATAGGACCCCTGACTGGACTAAAGGACCGATGGGCAGCAGACCTCGGCAAGCCAATTGGAGACAAGGACTGGGAGAACATCCAGAACAACATTGGAAATGCCACTAGGAATGCTAGATTTTAGTTAATCAACTTCTATGTGATGCACAGAGCATATCTTACCCGGGGAAAGTGAATAGGGAGTATCAGTCAGCTACTGCTCAAAACACTTGATGTGGTGAAGGAAGCGCTGAATTTTTCCATATGTTCTGGGATTGCCCAGAGTTAAATGGGTTCTGGGCAAGATCACAGAGACAGTGTAGAACATCATTCAGTGGGAGGTCCCGTGCTCAGTGGATTACTGTCTCTTTGGCTTGTTCCCACATACAACCAAGAACAAGGT
The DNA here is from genome assembly GCF_031143425.1 of Pleurodeles waltl. NCBI lineage: Eukaryota > Metazoa > Chordata > Amphibia > Caudata > Salamandridae > Pleurodeles > Pleurodeles waltl. The sequence goes on along the minus strand of NC_090446.1, from coordinate 612,543,112 downwards.
CACTAGTCGATTTCAGGACTTGACTTTTGTCCTTAGAAAGAGGGAAATAGCCTGGAACTGGAAGAGTACGAGGGGCCCTGCATAACTACTTGGTGGAAGGAGTTTAGCAAATGGGCGAGCTATGAGTCTGATGTTAGACTTCAGGAGGCTAAGAGGGGGCGGAGCTCAATTGAGGGGGCAAGGGAATGGGCGGCCCTGTCAAAAGCAGTGAGGGACCAGGTGGCCTAAGTCATGGAATTTCCTCTGTGTCCCCTATATTTAAGCCTATTCCTAGGTCTTAATAAGGTCCCTCTGAGGATCGTCTCAAGCATCCCCACTAGGGGGCTGCAGGCCACATTCACTACCACTCATGGCTTTCTTCCTGTGCATATTATCAGAGGTACCAACTCTTACTTGCTATCACCTCATATGTTTACTGTGGATCACGCTAATCTTAGGACACACCCTAAAGGAGGGTGGGGGGAGTTATGGGGTTTGCATGTTATGAAAGTTTTGCATGCATGGTACAAAATTCTGGTCTGTACTTATTGAGTAGAGCCTAGAGAGCCTATAAACAATTGGGAAAAAATGGACAATTGATGAATGTTCTATTACTCTGGTGATTAGAACTGAATCATACGAGAGAATATAATTGGCCTACTGATACACGGCTTGATGATGTACCGTACTTGAATGTGGTTATGAAACATGCAAAAACATTTGTTAAAAAAAAAAAAAAAGTAAAGTGACATCCAGTATTGAGGAGGATGAGCTGGCCGAGGTATAGGGCAAGGAATGAAGTAAGTCTCCATTTTCCTTTGCATGTAGCCCCTTTAATTCTCTCAACTCTCCACCCCTGCCCTCCCCCAGTTCAAGATAACTTATTTGTTTGGGAGATATACAGATTGATGGATCAGCAATGTTATTTGGTCCACTATTATTTATACCACGTTTCTCACACTCATTGTACCACTCACATAATGTGCCATATGTCAGATTCGGAGAGGAGGACAGTCTGGGTTCTGAAAGCAATGCCTCAGTAATTGCATCATGTACAGATAATGAAACAGTTTGTGAGTGCTCATTAATCTCACTTGGCAATTCAGCACTAAGGAGAGCATAAGACTGGCCCGCCTTGAAATGCCTCCCCACAAATTGTTTGATGTGGCCAGGGAGCATATCCGAGGGCGACATCATCCCACCATCTCCCCTCTGTGAGATTGGAGAGCCTTTCCCATTTGAGCTGTTTGCATGCCCACCCGACAATATGGCTGCCAACATTGAACCCTCCAGCCTCCTAATTAGGGAGGGGCAGTTGCTCTTTGCTTTCCTCATTTCCTCTTCCATGGAGGGCCTCCATTCATTGCAACCCTAGGCTGTCTTGCTGATTATTACTTTACTACCTGCATCCTTTCCAACTTGAATAATTAGCCAAAACGCTGAAGATCCGCCCTCCTAGGTGAAGGAGTTTATATCTCACACTTTTCATTTATTTGTGTTTTATATTCTAAAGGTTAGAAAATTCCTTTTAGTGACTGGACATCGGCTACAGATAACTCTTGCCCAGTCTTCCCTGGTGTGGCTGGAGACACACCACTCCCAAGGATCTACCAAGGTCCTGTGTTTAGCTGTCCATCTATTATTTAAAATTACCAATAGTTGCTGTTAAAAAAATAAGTACAAAAAAAGTACCTTCTCCCACGCTTGATCGCTGTCAGGCTGTTGCCGCCTGCACACAATACGCCTCTAGTAGCATGCTTTAGTCCATTCACCAGGGTATACACTTAGAATCACAAAAATGAGAGGACTTAGCAAGTAAATCTGGCTGTTCATTGTTTTCTTTGGCCTCCTAATCAGGTTGATTCATCAAGGCATACCCACGCCCTGTACATACCCAACCCAGCGCTCCCCTCTGGGAATGGGCACAGTGGCTGTGGACCACCAAGCAAGCCTAACTATGATTTTGCCAGTCCAAAAAGGCCTGTAAAATATGAAAAAAACGAAAATAGGGTGGCAGGCCTGACTAAACAAAAGGCTGGTGCATGTATACTCCCTGCGTGCACACCTCAGCATGCCCGCACGGCCTAACATTGGAGCCTCTGGTCCTGACTTAATCCTTACACCTGCCACAACCACAAGGACAACCGCAACTTCAGAATCGACCACAGGTTTCCTATGCTCCTGAAAACAGTTTTACGGGCACAAGCACAGCAGTATTCATGTCAATGTCACAGTGAGAGGAGAACTCAACAGAATTTGTCCTCCAGTGGAGTGGGTGGGTTTGATAACGTGCTGTGTGAGGCCAATGTAATGTGGTGGGTGAGCCCAAAGTTTCTGAGGTTTTCTAGAATTGCCTTTGAGTTTGGGTTGGTGCGGGCTTCTGCATGAAAGTTAAGGTCTCTGATGAGGATGAAGATGCTGGCGATGATGATGAGGGCTGCAACAAAGTCTGTGATGTTGTTGGCAAAATTAGTGCGGGCCCTGGTGGTCTGTATACAAGGGTTCCGCCCAGGGAGACATGGGCTGAGATGTACATTTTGAAAATGAAGCATTCCATGTATCTGGTGGGGGTGTCCATGTAAGAGGTGCAACTGATGGTATCTTTAAATATGATTTCGATGCCACCTCCTGGCTTGTGTTGAAGGTCTTGTCTAATGATCTTGTAGCATGCAGGAATGGCTGTAGTCATGTCTGGTGCTGAGGTTGAGTTTAGCCATGTTTCCATGAGAATGGGCCGATCCGGAGATTGGTCGTGCAGTAGGTCCCTTATCTCCAGGGCATGTTTGGTGAGCGAGAGGGTTTTGAGGCACATGCATGCAAGTGTGGCGTGTTGTTAAAGAGGAATTTGAACTATGTGAGCATGAGCTGCTGTGGCTTCTCGCACCACAAGGGTGGTGATATTTGCAGTTGTAAATCCCACTGATATGAGCCCCTCTAGAATCACCATATACTCATGTAAGCCCTTGGTTCCCACGTACAGCCTATAATGCCCAGGCAAAGCCATCATAAGCCATTAACAGCCATATTCACCTGTTGATGGACGTTGATGACCCGGATGCCGGTTTAGGACAGGTTCGAAGGACAGGTACCTTTTTCAAATATAGCAATAAAGACAATGTCTGCTATTTACACTTTTGGAGGTTTGTAATTTAACAACATCTCCTGAAGTGGAAATGCTGTCGTCATTGACAGAGTCCCTAATGATCTCTACTGTACAAACGCCATACAGAAATGTGAGGTATACACATTTTAAAACACGTTAATGTTCTGATACACACTATGCTGTTCCGCAGCCAAGGCATGAAGCTGAAAGATTTCTCATCTGTTAAGAAATGTGATGTAATGACCCTGTAGATAATGGCTCGTGAGTTTAATTTATTTCCTCCAATAGATCTCTGGTAAATAACTGCTCTTAAGGCTAGACGAACTGATGTGTTTTAATAATCTTATGGTATGGTACCAAAATACCATAGCCTAAATATCGTCTGACAAAAATATTGTGTCCTATTGTGTCAGTTTCTAAAAATACCTATGTTCTGTTGGAATTAATAATATAAAGTGTGCGCCCAATGGAGCGATATTTTTGAACATTATATGTATGCCATAATATTTATGTCAGGCAATATCTTTGCTATTGATATTTTACCATACTACCATCTTTATATTTCGTGTTTCCAGGCAGGGATTTGCACTATTGACCAAGGACTGTGCCTGAACTGGCTATTTGCTGAACATGTTATTCTGGAGAAAACACCCAAATAAAGTGCTTTTGTAGATCTGAAGTGCACCTTCAGCAGTATCCCAAGATGTAAGCTTCGACCTGTACTCAAGGGTGGAGGAGTTTTGTCCAACCTGTAGGAAGCACTAAGACTGATCTATATGAAAAATTTTGCAAGGGTGAGGTGGGGCATAATGGAAGAAACAACAGAAAAGTTTGAGGAAGAGGAGTTAGGCAAGACTGTGTGCTCTCGAATGCCATGTTTTGCTCATATATTTAATCTATCTACCTAATCTTTTAATTAGTTTGTTGACTCTGCTCTTATATCTAAGACTCCCATGGAACTTTATAATCAACTGCATAAGCTTTAATTTTTTTGTTATGAAATGAGTTTGGGTACTAATAAAAGTAAACCCAAATAAAGAACCCTTAATAATTAATGTTCTCCTTCTGTCAGTTATTTCCCGTATTTCTCACCCCCTCCTTTCTTCCTCTTCAGCATTTATCTTTTACTCTGGGTTAAGGTCTGATGATGAAAAATAAGCCTGGATCACAAAAACGAATGCTGGTAGCCACCACCTTCAACTACCACCATAAATTTAAGCATTGAGTAATACTCCTGAAAACCTACAGAAAAATATATTTCCAGAAATGTACCTTTGAGGGATGTGGGCAGCACTGACCTTTCAGCTACATGCCCACACTTAATCTGGAAGCCATAATAGGCAAGAGCTTGTCAGCCACTTGTGCCTTTGCCTGTGGATTACTCTTTTACTCAGTGGCGGCCCATTAATGTGGGTGTCGGTGCTCTAGGTAGATGTTTCAATGCATGTTTGGGTATACGTGTGTATGTATGAATGTATGTGTATTCGCATGTGAATGGGTGGGTGTAAGTGTATGTGAGTGTTAATGCTTGTGAAGGATGGGTGTGAGTATGTGCACTGTTTATTACACTGATATCAAAAAGCAAATGCAACCTATTGACCTTTTCAGAAAAGCCACAAATGGGCTTCATGTGGACACCAGCCTAGACTTCGGGCTCTGGGTAAGGTTGAAATATGTTTTTCTTAGTCTACAGAGCTTGCATACCCTAGGGTTTTAGTGTTACATAAACTACACAGAAACTGGATTGAATACATGAAACGGTTATATTAAATACGCAAAACTAATCTCAGTAGTCAACAATAACCAATAATATTGGGCACACCACTAACCTTGTGTTCTGAAGCAGATTGCTGCCAGGCGTAAATCTCTTCAACGCCTTGTCAGGTGTAGTAAGTGCTATATAAATTCAATTTACAATTAGAATTACAGAAAAATTATCATGCTGTATCCTATATCATCACACCGAAGGAGGACCTGTTTTGGCAAATCGGGATCGACTGTTCCTATTGGGGTAGGGTCAAAACTGATTTGCATATGGCTGGGCCCAAACTGAGGTGGCATGGTGTGAAAAAAAACGATGGAATGGGATGCTGCCTGAGTAATTAGCAGTGCCTCAGAATAATTCTGATGAGTCTTAATAAGGGCAAACCGGTCTTGGGTTGCTTGTCTTTCAATTCTGGGAGGACCTGGCCTGGCAGTTTGAGCTGGACTGTTCCCACTGGAGCAGGGTCAAGCCAGATTTGCATCTTCCTGGGTTCAAACTTAGGTGGCATGGTGTGCAGTCAATCAGAGACATCTAAGGTCAGCTTTGCTGAATTGACTTCTTCTCCAATTTGTCAAAGTAAGCACTTTGAAAGTCAATCAATTCATATCCAAAAGACTGCCATTTGAAATTCTTGTTTCCTCTCACCAGGCTTTATGGAACTGCATCACAACCCATCTATTCCTGCTCAGCACTGTTTGAAATACACCACGAGTTGAGGCCAAAACTTGCTTCTCGTCTGGCCGATTCAGAGCAGGGTCCCTAGTATACTTTTTGCCCTGGGGGTGCAACAGGTGCCTGCATTGTGCACTCCCAGGGTACAGTGGTATTATGGATTGGGCCGCAGAGACTTGTGCGGCCCCTTCTGTAATGCTAATAGGGCTTCTTCACATGTAGCAGCAGCATTTTCATGAGAGGACATTCCCTTATTTCCCTTATTTGCACAGGGCATGTGCCATTGTGTCATTGCAAATGAGGAAATCTCTCTTTGTCTCTGCACCCTCAGAGTATCATAGATGTGGGCAGTGCTTAATTTGTAAAAGAATGAGTGCCAGTACCCAGTGCTTAATTTCTAAAAAACAGTATGTGCCAGGGTCCTTGTCGGGAGGCTACTGTAGCCTACATCACCAATTGCCCTGCCAGCACTGCCAATAGCAGCAGCAATTGAGCCACTAACCATTGCACTCCTACAAGTTTGACAATTCAGCCTATTCTAGGCCATTCAAAGCTATTATAATGGCATGAGCGTCAGGTAAGGCAATTTTATTTTTGTTAATGTATGTTAACTTATTAAATTAATATTGTTGTGCTCATCTAAAATTAGACAGGTAGTGCTACCATGTGGTGGACTGTCACTATAGTTGGTGCTGACAATTAAATGCTGGTGCTGAGCACCAGAAACCACCGGCTTAAGTTAAGCACTGCCAATACCTGAAGCTCTGCTAAAAAGCCTGCAGCAAGCACCATTATATGTCAGCATGCAGAATGGCAAGGCTGCATAGTCTGCAATCCACCTCATGCCTACTTAAGATACACACGTCCCCTTTATCTCACTCCTGCAGGTTCCTGCTTTCTCTCTTTGGGACTGATTTTCTGTTTTTCCATTCCTCCTTCTTTTCCTAATGTGTGTTTTCCCTCTCTTGCTCTTGGGAAGTGTCCTATGAGAAAAAATAAGTTCTGGGTTTTAAAAAAGGGTGCTGGTGGGCCTCAAATTAAGCACAGGACTTGGGTGTATATACAGGTAGGCCCTTGTGAGGCACACTCACAGTGCACCACATAAAGGCAGCATTCTGTCAGTGCACCTTCTGAAAGCACCCCTCTTGAAGGTTGAAAGAGGGTCCTATGGACACTGAGATATCCCCTGCAGATACAAGCACTCACTCACCAGAGCCGCGTGCGGGGATCTCCCTGCCCTATTTAAAGTGCAGGCAGCACACAAACAGCACTGTGAAACATTGTGCGGCTTCGAAGCAGCCACTCTGTTTTTCACTGAGCGCGCTGCCCCTAGAGCACGACAAGTTCATGGCTACCTTGGTGGAAGCACATTAATTGTAAGAGGGTGCACTGACCATGTTTGGGCCCAGTGCACAGGGAAAGTGCGTCCTATAAGTAATACAGCCCCAAGAGCCCAGTCAGCTTGAATAATTTCTCTAGCACGTTCCCCTTTCCTAAACACTTTCAAAGAGTTGCTAAATGGTGTTAGTGCAATACAGCACAACAACAATAAATAAAATTAATATAGCATTTTGTAAAACTCAGTTATGGTTTATCAGGCGGTAACATATTGTCCTCTCCAAAGCATGCGTTGTACCAGGTTTTCATTTGAATTTCTTAACTTCTTATCAAATCCCATAATTACATAATTAAAAAAAAAAAAAACGTTTGTGTCACATGCTTTCGCAAAATTGCGGTGAATAGTATGCACCTTCTTTCTCAGATCCATTTTTACCTGTGTACTCAAAACTAGAAGCTGATTGGCAGAGGAAGAACAATTCCCATTTCAATGGAAATTCAAATAAATTATGCTGTGACGTTTACCACTGAATTTCTAAACACCGTGCAGTTCAGTTTCACAGATGATAGGCATTCTCGTTTGTGTTTGCCATCTTCTTAAAGAGCAATGCCACCTTAGCATTTCATCTTCATTCAGCACACAAAATTGGATTAATCTTTTAAGAATGTTAGCTTATTAAGAAATATTTTGTAGATACAGTCTGATCCCAGGGGCATATTGAGGTTAAACCTCTCAGTCTGTTTACTTGTTTCCTTCTGACTCAGCAAAATCGCATGTTGAAGTCTTTCTTTGAAAAGCCCATGAGACACTGGAGGAAGTGTATTAGGCATTGATTGAAAAGGACGTCATTAAAGACCTCTCCTTTTCCCTCTCATCACTAATATTATCTCTAGAATCATCAGTTCTCGAAATACTTTAGAAACGTCTTGGGATTGACGGCATTGTTCTTGCTAAAGTTACCAGATGATTCTAAGCCACATGGGATGCAGTGCTAAAATGTTTTAATTTAAGAACCTAATGCATTGTTGGAGCTGAAATGGATGAAATTGTACTATCACGCCTAAAAACCAAGGCTTTCTAAAAGAAAGGTGAGGCGCTGGGGCACTGAATGCTGGCTTAGGTGGGATTATCTAGCACCCTTAGTTCTGGGCTATCCTCGCTGATACCTGATGTCCTTTTGTGGGGTAACGTACACACGTTATTATCAATCAGTACATCAAAAGGGGGAAAACACGCGGAGGCCTAAGCTCAGCCCCTGGAAACCAACTCTTAGCATGGGTAGGGCTCTAGTGTGTGGAAAGACTGATCTTTGATCACAATAATAAGTGATCACCTGATTTTTCTATCTATGCAAACCAGCAATTGGCAGTTGGAGTTTGGCATCAGGTAAACAACATGAGACACGATAGAGTGAGTTCATTGTTAAATATATGCTGCGTCATAGGGGAACCATGGGAGATAACGAGAGGTGAAAGAGGAAGTAGGAGCATCCAGGGGACATAATATAGAAGGAAGACGCAGATTGAAATTGAAAGTTTGGGATCAGAGCGCTAAGATATTGAAGACCTGAGATGTGGGGATTGCTCTTTACTATGGTGGTGTGCAAACTTCTGATCTAAATGCACTTCCGAACAATTCACCTTACTACTATAATCTAATTTGCCAAAGTGTATCCAGACCCCTTTTTAGCACTGGTGTGTGTTTCTCTGTGTTTACAGTGGTTCTATAGCTTGTGTCATTAGCAAAGAATGGACATTCTGCCTCACAATGATCTCCAAAGAGTATGAAAATGTGTAAAAGCATTTACCCCACGTAGACCCTCGTGGGAATCCACTAGTACCAAACATACTACACAAAACTACAATACTACAAAGCTGCTAGTCTTTTCAGTAAAGGGCCACCCACCCCCCTTCTATGTAATGTGGGAAGCAGCCCTATATAAAGCACTATGTCGAATGCTTTTGCAAAATCCATCTGTATAAATCTCTCTTTCTTTTATAATTTTCCCACATTTGGCTACTTTCTCATTTCTCAGGCAGGTTCATTTAGCAAGCTCTTGCACTACAAAGCCATGCTGATTCCTCATAACTACCGTGCTACCCAGATGTTCAACAATAGCTCCCTTGAATACGATTAGACTGAGTAATAACAATACCTGCTTTTTACAGTGCTTAGAAACGACAACAGCTGTGGCATGAGGCACTATATAAGACAAGTTATTATTATAGCTAATACTACTGACAAAACGACAATGATACCACTACTAATAACTACTATTCCCATTCCCATTTTTATAGTAATAATAATAATTTTAATAATAATATTATGTTTTCACATTACTAATACTAACAATATTAATAATCATCATTGCTATTATTATTAGTACAATACTAATAATGGACTCCACAGAGTCACCTTAAAGAGATATGAGAGATAAAGGTCTAGCTGTCAGGTCCTGGCGCTGCCCCTTCTTACAGTCTGCTACCACTTCCGCCTTCCGTTGCTCTCCAGCTTCAGATATTGCACTGTTATAGCATCCACGAACTCCTCAGAACATCTAGCTCCTTAGGAGCAATCCGACGGATCTTCCCTCGCCCCCTGACCTTCACCCTTTTCATGTTAAATGCTTCGTTGCTTCCTCCTGTGTAATGTATGCACTTGTTATCTCTATAAACATCCCCTCTTTAAATAAAGGGTGTTTGATAAGTAACAATCAGAAAATAAAACTCAAAAAGTCTGCTCCCTCCCTCTCAGGTGTAACCTTTTTACTAGCCAATGATACAACTTTACAGCCGCATCACCCGCTTTAGGTTGTCTGTCAATTAGGGTCTTGACAGAAGCTGCCCCTAGCCAGCCCTTTAGTGCCCTGGCAAAGCCCTTCCTATCCCTGGTTCAGAGATCCCAAAGCCAGGGCACTCCAAAAGGTGCGCCTCCGGTCAGTGATTAGTGCCCCCTGTCTCCCTTTAAGGGCCTCAGGGTATGAAAGGCAAAACAGCCCCTCACACACATCACCTGGGAGTTAATAGGAACCCACCAACCATTCCCAGCTGAAAACACCAATACATCTGGTTTTCAGAGAGGCGCTGTAGCTAACCCTCTGAAGGGCCTTTTTAGTTAAACAGCTGAAAGGTAAAAAGTCGGCCATTCGTGTTATTAAGGTTCTTCGATTATTTGATTCTCCAGTGCAGTGGTATGTGGACAGCCCCTGAGTCAGAGGTTGGAAATTGAGTAGAGCTGACATCACGTATTTAACATTTTAGGGTTGATAAGATCAAGAAAATGTGTTGACATTGACCCCTGATAATAGCAGAACAAACCCACAGTATGGCGACAGCAAGTGCTATGTAAACATGGGATTTAGCATTTGCTTTGGAACATATACAGTGCCCCTTAATATATAATTATACTGCCTTTATATTGAAAATATGTATAAATACAATTTAGTTCATAACTGATTCAGAGAGCTTTGGATTTTCATTTTTATGGAAATATGTCTTACAGTTGTCTGACATTGTGTTACGTAACTACAAGAGTATACTATGATCAGGGCAAAGCTGGCACTTCTGTTTAGGGTTTGCTTGGCCGCTTTACTAAGTTATGCACTAACGATTCTGAAGGTTGCTTGTCCAGTTTACCTTACCTTGTGTCTCTCCTACAGGCCAACCTATCTTTTCATTGGTATCTCTTGATGTAGAATGCCACGTGCATGCACAGATACCAGGTTTGGCAAAGAACATGATGTTACCAAACCAAGGATTCACTACACAACCAGCCAATCAGTACACAGCAGATAGACACTACCAACACAAACCCAATATACCTACCGCAAAGCTTCTCTCTCACGACACATTTTACTCACATTTTGATAAAGCTTGCTTAAACATACTGATCATCATACACAGAAGAAGTCATAATGTCTATATAACTTGGAGGTTGTGTCTCCCCAGAAACCAGTCTGCATAGGCTGAGCAATGAATCACTTGCCACCCAGTTCACCGATGAATGGCAGTATCCATCGACAGCCCAGCCACACACATAATACATTACAATGGTCTTTGGGCCTGGACACGACCTTGGAGGAGGGGATTACTCCATCACAAACATGACGGATAACTCGTCCGCCGTATTACAAGTTCCATAGGATATAATGGAACTTGTAATACAGCAGACAGGATATCCGTCACGTTTGTGAAGGAGTAATCCCCTTCGCCAAGGTCGTGATCAGGCCCTTTATCGGGATCAAATTTATATTAGTTCTGTATTACCCAAAGGAAACATTTAGTTTGCTATGTTTTTAATAAACATATCTCTACTAACCACATACAGTCAAACAACCATACCCAACCAGTACACGGAAATCCCACAACTGTACAAAATGGCAGCCCGTTCAAGAAAGCTGCAACATCCCATAATGAATGGTTGAAACCCCTGTACAAAAGTGGCTAAGATAACATAACATAACTTAACATAACAAAGTATTCTTTAGTGATCCGTACTAGCAGGAGTGAATAGAGAGCCAAAATTAAGCAACCATTAGCAAAGCCAGTAGGTCTGATGTTAGCTGCCAGCCTTTTTGCTTTGTCAATGCTTATTTCATTTTCTCATTGTTTTAGCAAAACTTTATTGTTGGTGAAGCTGTTGGCCCCTTGTCAAGCTTAAATAACATTACATAAAAGTACAAATTGTTTTTGGTCTCAAAAAGCACATATTGATAAAGCAATCCTGGCACTAACGTGAGCTATTTTCCATATGGATGTGCTTGTGCTGCTTGTGATAGGGCAAAATGCTGTCACTCTCAGTGAAGTTAGCTAATGGCTGAAGTGGATTGTCCCACTGCTCCATACAGTATGCTACAATGGGCAGAAGAAAAATGACACAATAACACATCGATGGATGAAGATAATTAAAATATACATATATATATATATATATATATATATATATATATATATATATATATATATATATATATATATATAAAATACGTGGGAACTCGCAATAATAAAACAATCTCTAGTTTCCTTATTACAGGCAATTTGTGACGTCTGTAGTTGGCTGTAATAAAGAAATGAGATAGCTGTTCAACTGTAATAACATTTCAGTTGAGTTCTAAAGTCAAAATACCTTCTGCTGGAGCCATCACCCGACGAAAAGACAGGTCACACAGCTTAATTACAGCTGCACTTTAAAGAGCGAAAATTAAACATTGCTTTTCCTTTTTCTGCTCTGTTTTTCTAGATGGTCAGTGATAAGAAGAAATGAGTTATTTTATGTAACACATTTCGTTTTCCCACCCTTCAGGAATTTTTAGGAAATATAAACTCTCTCTCTCTCTGTTTCTACACATTCTGAGCTATACCGTTTTTTGTAATCTGACTTGTAAGCTGATTCTAAAATCTTTTGGCAACAAATACCTAGCTGCTTTGTGGTGTGTTTAATTTTCTACTAGAGATTTTAATTTTATTCTTAATGTTTGCAAACATTCTCCTTCATATGAAAGAGCAGCACACCAAGGTCCTCGTGTACAAAGATTCCTTTTAACAAATCATAAATTGTGACATTTCATGTGTCACAATTGTGATTCCTTAACAGTAATGTACAAAATGGATTTGGTAAAAACACACCAACTTTTATTGAACAGTATTGGGTTTTGCCAACCAACCGATGTATTATTAGGTTGGTTCCCAAAACACAAAATCATAGTGGGTCGGAATTTGACCGACCTCATTACTACGCATGAGGTTGGTTGTAGATTGTGTCACACTATGATGGTCCAGCGCCACCATGCCAGCAGGACTCTGCCAAGCCGTATTACGGCAGAGTCCTGCTGCCGTGGCGGTGCTGGTGATGCACCCGCCTCTGCACCGCTGACTGCCAGCACGAGTGCTGGCGACTTTCTGCCACAAATATGGTGGACGGCTGCCAGCACTCCAAGTATGGCGGTCCGCAGACCGCCAGCACTGGTGGTCTAGTGCGGGTTTGGCTGTGGCGGTCAGGGAAATTGCCCGCCAAAGTCAAAATGAGGGCCATGGTTTGCTTGGTAATCCGTTTATATAGTCTGTGAGCGGGAATGATGAAGAATCAAGGGGACCCAGACACTTCCCTCCCCCCTCCCCACCTGAAGCTGATTTCCTCTCCTGACTGCAAAAGGCATTCTTTGCTGCCTTTTGCAGGGTATAAAACATTCCTTGTCAGAAGAAAACGCATCTGAGATTTTTGTGATTTGGGAAGTGTAGTGAGCCACCCGGCCATATGATGGGGACGGTCTTGGCTATGGTATAAGCAGGGCCAATTGAATTATGCGGCTTGGTTGACTAAATTATGCGCCAAGAAAAGAGAAAGTGATGAGGCATAATTCAGCACACATTTTGATAGTGTTAATTCGTTATTTTGTAATGTGTACACATGGTAATACTGTCTGGCAAAGATGTCACCTCATTTGTATCAGTTTAACAACCAAATATAGAAATAAGCAAATGATGGATGACTCTTTGCGAACGGCCTTCCACTACACTCCAACACAGTTGCCTTGTTTTTATTAACTTTTGGTTCATTTTATGTAGAAACAGCATGTGTTTGGTTAAAATATGCAGTAGATGACGGATTATTCGCTAATACGGCAAATCCATAATTATGGGAAAATAGCCACAGCGCCAGAATCGCGTAATTCCATGGGCCGGGTTTTAGTAAAATGACGTGCCACTCGTCGTGGCCTAGATCATAACAAAACTGCAGGTTGTGTGCGCATTATTGGTGCCTATATGGAGATTGCCCGATCCGAACAGCCTTCCCTCAGCTACACCAGTGCTTAATTTGTGCTTGTTGTTTCCGGTGCTGAGCACCGGCACTTGTTTTTGAGGGCCAGCGCTTAGTCTTCTGCCTCAAGCATTTACTGAGAGCAAAAGACACGTTTGGGAAAGACGGAGGAAAACAAAAAAGAAAAAAGCGTCACATGAGAGAAAGCAAAAAGCAGCCGCTGTGAGCTGAAGGGACAGGGAGTGGTTTTAAATGAATTGAAGAGGCCCGAGATGGCTTCGGGATTACGCCGCCTCAGTATTTTGTCCTTGCACATTTAATTTCAGAAGCCGCGTGTTCAGGGGAGAGCTTTGGGCACCGGCACCTTTTTATTTACAAATTAACCACTGAGCTACACGAAAGGAAGGGAGTGCTACACATTTTGCCCTTCCGAGAATGAAATGTAAATACACAGTCGGGCATTGACAATGGGAGGCTCCATTTCAGAGCCACACATCTTGGCTCCAGAAGAACGGGGACCGTTTTGTTCTGGTGACACTGCTGGCTCTTGGTTTGGTTCAACTGAACCTGGAATCCGCAAAATAATTTACGGAAACGGGAATCTTGGTTAGCGGAACCATAACAAACATCAAACAGACGGCTCGGGTAGACTCCGCCGTGACTGCATTCAGTATTGGCACGGCTAGATTTAGGGCGCTGCGACCGGTGCAGCTGCACCTGGCGCTGACTTTGTAGGGAGTCGCTGGGTTTAAATATAACGTATGGGTTTCAATGCAAGTGAACTTCCTTGTGCCAGCAGTTTCCAGGCAACAGTAAAAATGTCAAGATAACTCTGGTGATGGATGTCCCTACTGGTGAGAGACCGGTTTTTTGTCTAGCGGCAGTTTTGTCTTATAAAGCAGGGAAGAGGGTTATTGTGCAGAACACAGAACTGAGCGAGTGAAGTATGAGTAGTGAAATGTATGTCAGAGAGGGGCTCTGAAGAGATGAGGGGCACTGTTGCAGAGTGGTAGTGAAGGAAACCTTGGAGAAGGAGTTCGTGGTGGGGTGTGGCGCCAAAAGAAAAAAAACAGACAGTCGCACGGTCCACCAGCGCTAAACCCGGCCCTGAATATTGGCTACTCTGGTTAATATGTAATCACCTAATTTTTCCGTCAGTGAACAGCGGCAATTAGCAGGGCCCGCCCTTCGGCAGATAACACCGACGTGAGTTCCCAGATCCTGCAATAAAACAAACGGGGACGTAGGTGATGACGAAGGGAAAGAGAGACACGGGTGGCTGAGGGCAGAAGTCGACCTCCGTGTCTGATACGAGGCAGGAGTCTCATCAGTGTCCCAAAGGAGACAGAGAAGGTCAGTGAAGTTAGATAAGCCATTGATGAGGAGCATTTTGTACTTCAGTGATACCTGGTCGATAGGAATCTCAATAAAGAAATATTCTGCCTCACTGTAAACAATCGCATTCATGGGCTGACACCCATGCTCTCGGTTGACCTCCAGTTAGGTTCATACAAATATGCATATATATTCATACATAATGCAATATTCAGATCTTGGCAGAATACTGCTAACAGAAGTCAATGTAGTTAAATAGGCATTTTACGATAAAGGATGGTAGTGCGATTTTTTGAACATATGTTATTGGCATTTGGTGAACAAAACACAATTGCTGGTACAACATATCACATGGATTTGTTCGACTGCAGTTAATAAAGTCACGTTCTCAGCAATATAGCCATCCAGAAACAAAAATTCCCACCTATTCCCCCACCCCCGTCCCTGGGTGCGCCCTGAACTTTACTGGCTGCCACATCGGTATGTACGGGTGGCTCTGGAAGCAAGTGTCTCCCTTCCTCTGTAAGTTGGGTTAGGGGTCTTTACGGAATTCCAACCGTAGACCTATTTCTTTGTTAAATCTAGGGTTAATCCTGGAGATGTTAATGAGTCTAGGGGATGCCAGGTGCTCCCTCTGGTGTTGAGGGGTCACGATGTGTAAGGAATCTGTTAGGGTCTCCCAAGATGTAGCCATGTCTAAGGAGCCTAGTCTGCGCCTGGCTTCACGGAATGGTATTATGCTTTCCTAGCCTGCTCATCTCTCGAGTTCCCTTTTCCAGGTGACCGCCGGGGTCCTCCTGGGGCCCTCCAATTTCTAGTAATCTCTCACTTTGCTAGAACAAATGTTAAATTCTGAAATTTTCTCTTAGTTTTTGTTTTGGCTGTCTGCGGGAACCAGCTTAGAAAGCAATGCTTGGACGTTACAGGGAATCTATCTATAACCTCAGTTAGTACTCTAATGATTTCTTCCCAATTGTCCCTAAGCTCTTAGTAAAACATGTGCAGAAACTCAGCACCCAATTCCCCACACATTGGGCAGTGTGCCGCTCCTATTGCAAAGTGCCTATTTATTCTGCCGGTGGTAAGGTACGCCCGATGTAGTACGTAAAAGTTAATGAGCTTGAACTAGCATTCCTTGAGGCCTTAGGGGTCCTGTCTACTATATGTGCCCAATCTTCTTCCAGTATGGGGGCCCTTAGATCCACCTCCCAGTGGGCTCTAAGTGCACTCAGGAGTAGTGTGTGTAGGAAAGTACCATCTTGCCTGGCATGTTACCCCCATTTTTCACTGTATATATGTTGTTTTAGTTGTATGTGTCACTGGGACCCTGGTAACCCAGGGCCCCAGTGCTCATAAGTGTGCCTGAATGTGTTACCTGTGTAGTGACTAACTGTCTCACTGAGGCTCTGCTAATCAGAACCTCAGTGGTTATGCTCTCTCATTTCTTTCCAAATTGTCACTAACAGGCTAGTGACCATTTTTACCAATTTACATTGGCTTACTGGAACACCCTTATAATTCCCTAGTATATGGTACTGAGGTACCCAGGGTATTGGGGTTCCAGGAGATCCCTATGGGCTGCAGCATTTCTTTTGCCACCCATAGGGAGCTCTGACAATCCTTACAAAGGCCTGCCACTGCAGCCTGAGTGAAATAACGTCCACGTTATTTCACAGTCATTTTACACTGCACTTAAGTAACTTATAAGTCACCTATATGTCTAACCTTTACCTGGTAAAGGTTAGGTGCAAAGTTACTTAGTGTGAGGGCACCCTGGCACTAGCCAAGGTGCCCCCACATTGTTCAGAGCCAATTCCCTGTACTTTGTGAGTGCGGGGACACCATTACACGTGTGCACTACATATAGGTCACTACCTATATGTAGCTTCACAATGGTAACTCCGAATATGGCCATGTAACATGTCTATGATCATGGAATTGCCCCCTCTATGCCATCCTGGCATAGTTGGCACAATCCCATGATCCCAGTGGTCTGTAGCACAGACCCTGGTACTGCCAAACTGCCCTTCCTGGGGTTTCACTGCAGCTGCTGCTGCTGCCAACCCCTCAGACAGGCATCTGCCCTCCTGGGGTCCAGCCAGGCCTGGCCCAGGATGGCAGAACAAAGAACTTCCTCTGAGAGAGGGTGTGACACCCTCTCCCTTTGGAAAATGGTGTGAAGGCAGGGGAGGAGTAGCCTCCCCCAGCCTCTGGAAATGCTCTCTTGGGCACAGATGTGCCCAATTCTGCATAAGCCAGTCTACACCGGTTCAGGGACCCCTTAGCCCCTGCTCTGGCGCGAAACTGGACAAAGGAAAGGAGAGTGACCACTCCCCTGACCTGCACCTCCCCTGGGAGGTGTCCAGAGCTCCTCCAGTGTGCTCTAGACCTCTGCCATCTTGGAAACAGAGGTGCTGCTGGCACACTGGACTGCTCTGAGTGGCCAGTGCCACCAGGTGACGTCAGAGACTCCTGCTGATAGGCTCCTTCAGGTGTTACTAGCCTATCCTCTCTCCTAGGTAGCCAAACCCTCTTTTCTGGCTATTTAGGGTCTCTGTCTCTGGGGAAACTTTAGATAACGAATGCAAGAGCTCATCCGAGTTCCTCTGCATCTCCCTCTTCACCTTCTGATAAGGAATCGACTGCTGACCGCGCTGGAAGCCTGCAAACCTGCAACATAGTAGCAAAGACGACTACTGCAACTCTGTAACGCTGATCCTGCCGCCTTCTCGACTGTTTTCCTGCTTGTGCATGCTGTGGGGGTAGCCTGCCTCCTCTCTGCACCAGAAGCTCCGAAGAAATCTCCCGTGGGTCGACGGAATCTTCCCCCTGCAACCGCAGGCACCAAAAAGCTGCATTACCGGTCCCTTGGGTCTCCTCTCAGCACGACGAGCGAGGTCCCTCGTATCCAGCGACTCTGTCCAAGTGACCTCCACAGTCCAGTGACTCTTCAGTCCAAGTTTGGTGGAGGTAAGTCCTTGCCTCACCTCGCTGGGCTGCATTGCTGGGAACCGCGACTTTGCAGCTACTCCGGCCCCTGTGCACTTCCGGCAGAAATCCTTTGTGCACAGCCAAGCCTGGGTCCACGGCACTCTAACCTGCATTGCACGACTTTCTAAGTTGGTCTCCGGCGACGTGGGACTCCTTTGTGCAACTTCGGCGAGCACCGTTTCACGCATCCTTCTAGTGCCTGTTTCTGGCACTTCTCCGGGTGCTACTGGCTTCAGGGAGGGCTCCTTGTCTTGCTCGACGTCCCCTCTCTCTGCTGGTTCAATTTGCGACCTCCTGGTCCCTCCTGAGCTCCAGCAGCGTCCAAAAACGCCAAATGCACGATTTGCGGCTAGCAAGGCTTGTTGGCGTCCTTTCGGCGGGAAAACACTTCTGCACGACTCTCCAAGGCAAGAAGGATCCGTCCACCAAAGGGGAAGTCTCTAGCCCTTTTCGGTCCTGCAGAAACCTCAGCTTCTTCTGTCCAGTAGAAGCTTCTTTGCACCCGCAGCTGGCATTTCCTGGGCATCTGCCCATCTCCGACTTGCTTGTGACTTTTGGACTTGGTCCCCTTGTTCCACAGGTACCCTAGATTGGAAATCCACAGTTGTTGCATTTCTGGTTTGTGTCTTTCCTGCATTATTCCTCTAACACGACTATTTTGTCCTTAGGGGAACTTTAGTGCACTTTGCACTCACTTTCAGGGTCTTGGGGAGGGTTATTTTTCTAACTCTCACTATTTTCTAATAGTCCCAGCGACCCTCTACAAGGTCACATAGGTTTGGGGTCCATTCGTGGCTCGCATTCCACTTTTGGAGTATATGGTTTGTGTTGCCCCTATCCCTATGTTTCCCCATTGCATCCTATTGTAACTATACATTGTTTGCACTGTTTTCTAAGACTATACTGCATATTTTTGCTATTGTGTATATATATCTTGTGTATATTTCCTATCCTCTCACTGAGGGTACACTCTAAGATACTTTGGCATATTGTCATAAAAATAAAGTACCTTTATTTTTAGTATAACTGTGTATTGTGTTTTCTTATGATATTGTGCATATGACACTAAGTGGTACTGTAGTAGCTTCACACGTCTCCTAGTTCAGCCTAAGCTGCTCTGCTAAGCTACCATTATCTATCAGCCTAAGCTGCTAGACACCCTATACACTAATAAGGGATAACTGGGCCTGGTGCAAGGTGCAAGTACCCCTTGGTACTCACTACAAGCCAGTCCAGCCTCCTACATTGGTTGTGCAGTGGTGGGATAAGTGCTTGAGACTACTTACCACTCTTGTCATTGTACTTTTCATAAGAGAAAAATATACAAAACAAGGTCAGTGTATATACACATAGCCAAAAAAGTTTTGCATTTTCTCTTTTCACTCTTTTCTAAGTGCTGAAAAGTACTTCTAAACTTTCAAAAAGTTCTTAAAAGTTTAAAAAGTTTTTTCTGTCTTTCCAAAAAGTTCTGAAAACTTTTTTCTCTTTTTCTATCACTTTAACTCTCTCTAAAAAATGTCTGGCACAGGCCAAAATGTTGATCTGTCCAAACTTGCATATGACAACCTTAGCTGGAAAAGAGCAAGGAGTCTCTGTATAGAGAGAGGTTTGAGTGTAGGGAAGAATCCTTCCTTGGAACTGTTACTTAACATGCTTAGAGAACAGGATAAGGCCATAGGTGCCTCATCTGTTGAAAAAGTACCTAATAGTTCATAATCTGATTCAGGGACTCCCCCAGGAAAAGATTCAGGAAAGAAACTTCCTAGCCTGCCCATTACTAGACAGTCTAGCATAGTTGGTAATGATGATGAGCCACACCATATAAATAGTGTTGTCTCACATCATAGCAAAAGCATTTATTCTCACCATACTGGTAGTAATGTTTCTGTTAACCAAGCTGTTAGGGTGGCTTCTGTAAGGGACAGGTCTCCTTCTGTTCATTCCCATCATAGCTCTGTTTCTAGGAATGTCCCTCCCACCAACCCTGATGACAGAATGTTAGAGAGGGAACTCAATAAGTTGAGGGTGGAACAAACCAGACTGAAGCTTAAAAAGCAACAGCTGGATTTGGATAGACAGTCTTTTGAATTAGAGAAGGAAAGACAGAAGTTGGGTTTAGATACCCATGGTGGCAGCAGCAGTATTCCCCATAGTCATCCTGCAAAAGAGCATGATTCCAGGAATCTGCACAAGATAGTTCCCCCTTATAAGGAGGGGGATGACATTAACAAGTGGTTTGCCTCACTTGAGAGGGCCTGTGTTGTACAGGATATCCCTCAAAGGCAGTGGGCTGCTATCCTATGGCTATCATTTAGTGGAAAAGGTAGGGATAGGCTCCTTACTGTGAAAGAAAATGATGCTAATAATTTCCAAGTTCTTAAGAATGCACTCCTGGATGGTTATGGCTTAACCACTGAACAGTACAGGATAAAGTTCAGAGAGACCAAAAAGGAGTCTTCACAAGACTGGGTTGATTTCATTGACCATTCAGTGAAGGCCTTGGAGGGGTGGTTACATGGCAGTAAAGTTACTGATTATGACAGCCTGTATAACTTAATCCTGAGAGAGCATATTCTTAATAATTGTGTGTCTGATTTGTTGCACCAGTACTTGGTGGACTCTGATCTGACCTCTCCCCAAGAATTGGGAAAGAAGGCAGACAAATGGGTCAGAACAAGAGTGAACAGAAAAGTTCATACAGGGGGTGACAAAGATGGCAACAAAAAGAAGGATGGTAAGTCTTCTGACAAGGGTGGGGACAAATCTAAAAATGAGTCTTCATCAGGCCCACAAAAACACTCTGGTGGGGGTGGTGGGTCCAAATCCTCCTTTAATCAGAACAAGGAAAAGAAACCACGGTGCTATTTATGTAAAATAAAAGGCCATTGGACAACAGATCCCAGTTGTCCAAAGAAAGGCACCACTGCTCCTACCACTACAACCCCTACTGCTACACCTAGTGTCCCTACTAATAGCAGTGGTGGTGGGAGCAAACCTACTAATAGCCAATCCAAGGGAGTAGCTGGGCTCACTTTTGGTAACTTAGTTGGGGTTGGTCTGATTAGGGAGACCACAGAGGCTACTTTAGTCTCTGAAGGGGCTATTGATTTAGCCACTTTGGTTGCTTGCCCCCATAACTTGGAGAAGTACAAGCAACTAACCCTAATAAATGGTGTTGAGGTCCAGGCCTACAGGGACACAGGTGCCAGTGTCACAATGGTGATTGAGAAACTGGTGCACCCTGAACAACACATACTTGGACACCAGTACCAAGTAACCGATGCTCACAACATAACACAAAGCCACCCCATGGCTGTTGTAAATCTCAACTGGGGGGGGGGGTAACTGGTCCAAAGAAAGTTGTGGTAGCTTCAGATTTACCTGTAGACTGTCTATTAGGGAATGATTTGGAGACATCAGCTTGGTCAGATGTGGAGTTGGAGGCCCATGCAGCAATGCTGGGCATCCCAGGGCATATTTTTGCTTTGACAAGGGCTCAGGCCAAAAAGCAAAAAGGACAGGGAAGCTTGGATCCTGGAACAATGGACCAAGTGCTCCCTAAAGCTAGGGCTAGTAGAAGCAAACCACTTCCTACTATCCCTCCCTCTACAGTGGATTCAACTTCTGAGGAAGAAGAATTCCCTCCCTGTGCAGAACCTACACCAGAGGAGCTGGAAGCAGACACTGCTGAGCTTTTGGGTGAAGGGGGGCCTGCCAGAGAGGAGCTGAGTGTGGCACAGCAAACCTGTCCCACATTAGAGGGTCTCAGACAGCAAGCTGTCAAACAGGCTAATGGGGATGTCAGTGACTCTCACAGAGTTTACTGGGAGGACAACCTCTTGTACACTGAGCATAGGGATCCTAAACCTGGAGCTGCCAGGAGATTAGTGATTCCTCAGGAGTATAGAAAGTTCCTCCTAACACTGGCACATGACATTCCCTTAGCTGGGCACCTAGGACAAATGAAAACTTGGGACAGGCTTGTTCCCCTGTTTCATTGGCCTAGGATGTCTGAGGACACAAAGGAATTTTGTAAGTCCTGTGAAACCTGTCAAGCCAGTGGCAAGACAGGTGGCACCCCAAAGGCACCCCTTATCCCACTGCCTGTGGTTGGGGTTCCCTTTGAAAGGGTAGGGGTTGACATAGTTGGCCCCCTTGACCCTCCTACTGCTTCAGGCAATATGTTTATCTTGGTGGTAGTGGACCATGCCACAAGATATCCTGAAGCAATTCCTTTAAGGACCACTACAGCTCCTGCAGTGGCAAAGGCCCTCCTGGGAATATTTTCCAGGGTGGGCTTCCCAAAGGAAGTAGTATCAGACAGAGGAAGCAATTTCATGTCTGCATACTTAAAGGCCATGTGGAAGGAGTGTGGTGTAACGTACAAGTTCACAACACCCTATCATCCACAAACAAATGGACTGGTAGAGAGATTTAATAAAACTCTCAAAGGCATGATTATGGGTCTCCCTGAAAAACTCCGCAGGAGATGGGATATCCTTCTACCATGCCTCCTTTTTGCCTACAGGGAGGTACCCCAGAAAGGAGTGGGCTTCAGCCCCTTTGAACTTCTTTTTGGACACCCTGTTAGGGGTCCACTCACACTTGTAAAGGAGGGTTGGGAACAACCTTTAAAAGCTCCTAAGCAGGATATTGTGGATTATGTACTTGGCCTCAGATCAAGGATGGCTGAGTACATGAAAAAGGCCAGTAAAAACCTTCAGGCCAGCCAAGAGCTCCAGAAGCAATGGCATGATCAGAAGGCTGTTTTGGTTCAGTACCAACCAGGGCAGAAAGTGTGGGTCTTGGAGCCTGTGGCCCCAAGAGCACTCCAAGATAAATGGAGTGGACCCCACACAATTGTTGAAAAGAAGGGTGAAGTCACCTACTTGGTTGACTTAGGCACTGCCAGGAGTCCCCTTAGGGTGCTCCATGTCAACCGCCTGAAACCCTACTATGACAGGGCTGATCTCACCCTGCTCATGGCAACTGATGAGGGACAGGAAGAAGACAGTGATCCTCTACCTGATCTCTTCTCTTCCACAGAACAAGATGCTCTTGTGGAAGGTGTAGTTTTGGCAGATTGTCTTACTGCTGAGCAGAAAGACCATTGCATAAATCTCCTAGGACAATTTTCAGAACTCTTCTCTACTGTGCCAGGCACCACTTCTTGGTGTGAGCACACTATAGATACTGGAGACAGTTTACCTGTCAAAAGTAAGATCTATAGGCAGCCTGACCATGTCAGGGACTGCATAAAGCATGAAGTTCAGAAAATGTTGGAACTAGGAGTGGTTGAGCACTCTGACAGTCCATGGGCTTCTCCTGTGGTACTGGTACCAAAACCCAATTCTAAAGATGGAAAGAAGGAAATGCGGTTTTGTGTAGACTATAGAGGTCTCAACTTGGTAACCAAAACTGATGCTCACCCTATACCCAGGGCAGATGAGCTCATAGATACACTGACATCTGCCAAGTATCTAAGCACTTTTGATTTGACTGCAGGGTATTGGCAGATCAAATTATCAGAAGATGCTAAACCTAAGACTGCATTTTCTACCATTGGAGGACATTACCAGTTTACTGTAATGCCTTTTGGTTTGAAAAATGCACCTGCCACTTTTCAGAGGTTGGTGAACACAGTCCTGCAAGGGCTGGAAGCTTTCAGTGCAGCATATTTGGATGATATAGCTGTCTTTAGCTCCAGCTGGGATGATCACCTGGTCCACCTATGGAAAGTTTTGGAGGCCCTGCAAAAGGCAGGCCTCACTATCAAGGCTTCAAAGTGCCAGATAGGGCAGGGTAAGGTGGTTTATCTGGGACACCTTGTTGGTGGGGAACAGATTGCACCACTTCAGGGGAAAATCCAAACAATTATTGATTGGGTTCCCCCTACCACTCAAACTCAGGTGAGAGCCTTCCTAGGCCTCACTGGGTATTACAGGAGGTTCATTAAGAACTATGGCTCCATTGCAGCCCCTCTTAATGACCTCACATCCAAGAAAATGCCTAAAAAGGTATTATGGACAGCAAACTGTCAGAAAGCTTTTGAGGAGCTGCAGCAGGCCATGTGCTCTGCACCTGTCCTGAAAAGCTCTTGTTACTCTAAAAAATTCTATGTCCAAACTGATGCATCTGAATTAGGAGTAGGGGCAGTCCTATCACAACTTAATTCTGAGGGCCAGGATCAACCTGTTGCTTTTATTAGTAGGAGGTTGACCCCTAGAGAAAAGCGTTGGTCTGCCATTGAGAGGGAGGCCTTTGCTGTGGTCTGGGCTCTGAAGAAGTTGAGGCCATACCTGTTTGGCACTCACTTCATTGTTCAGACAGACCACAAACCTCTACTTTGGCTAAAACAAATGAAAGGTGAAAATCCTAAATTGTTGAGGTGGTCCATATCCCTACAAGGAATGGACTATACAGTGGAACATAGACCTGGGAGTAGCCACTCCAATGCAGATGGACTCTCCAGATATTTCCACTTAGACAATGAAGACTCATCAGGTCATGGCTAGTCTTATTGTCCTTCGTTTGGGGGGGGGGTTGTGTAGGAAAGTACCATCTTGCCTGGCATGTTACCCCCATTTTTCACTGTATATATGTTGTTTTAGTTGTATGTGTCACTGGGACCCTGGTAACCCAGGGCCCCAGTGCTCATAAGTGTGCCTGAATGTGTTACCTGTGTAGTGACTAACTGTCTCACTGAGGCTCTGCTAATCAGAACCTCAGTGGTTATGCTCTCTCATTTCTTTCCAAATTGTCACTAACAGGCTAGTGACCATTTTTACCAATTTACATTGGCTTACTGGAACACCCTTATAATTCCCTAGTATATGGTACTGAGGTACCCAGGGTATTGGGGTTCCAGGAGATCCCTATGGGCTGCAGTATTTCTTTTGCCACCCATAGGGAGCTCTGACAATCCTTACACAGGCCTGCCACTGCAGTCTGAGTGAAATAACGTCCACGTTATTTCACAGCCATTTTACACTGCACTTAAGTAACTTATAAGTCACCTATATGTCTAACCTTTACCTGGTAAAGGTTAGGTGTAAAGTTACTTAGTGTGAGGGCACCCTGGCACTAGCCAAGGTGCCCCCACATTGTTCAGAGCCAATTCCCTGAACTTTGTGAGTGCGGGGACACCATTACACGCGTGCACTACATATAGGTCACTACCTATATGTAGCTTCACAATGGTAACTCCGAATATGGCCATGTAACATGTCTGTGATCATGGAATTGCCCCCTCTATGCCATCCTGGCATAGTTGGCACAATCCCATGATCCCAGTGGTCCGTAGCACAGACCCTGGTACTGCCAAACTGCCCTTCCTGGGGTTTCACTGCAGCTGCTGCTGCTGCCAACCCCTCAGACAGGCATCTGCCCTCCTGGGGTCCAGCCAGGCCTGGCCCAGGATGGCAGAACAAAGAACTTCCTCTGAGAGAGGGTGTGACACCCTCTCCCTTTGGAAAATGGTGTGAAGGCAGGGGAGGAGTAGCCTCCCCCAGCCTCTGGAAATGCTCTCTTGGGCACAGATGTGCCCAATTCTGCATAAGCCAGTCTACACCGGTTCAGGGACCCCTTAGCCCCTGCTCTGGCGTGAAACTGGACAAAGGAAAGGGGAGTGACCACTCCCCTGACCTGCACCTCCCCTGGGAGGTGTCCAGAGCTCCTCCAGTGTGCTCCAGACCTCTGCCATCTTGGAAACAGAGGTGCTGCTGGCACACTGGACTGCTCTGAGTGGCCAGTGCCACCAGGTGACGTCAGAGACTCCTGCTGATAGGCTCCTTCAGGTGTTAGTAGCCTATCCTCTCTCCTAGGTAGCCAAACCCTCTTTTCTGGCTATTTAGGGTCTCTGGGGAAACTTTAGATAACGAATGCAAGAGCTCATCCGAGTTCCTCTGCATCTCCCTCTTCACCTTCTGATAAGGAATCGACTGCTGACCGCGCTGGAAGCCTGCAAACCTGCAACATAGTAGCAAAGACGACTACTGCAACTCTGTAACGCTGATCCTGCCGCCTTCTCGACTGTTTTCCTGCTTGTGCATGCTGTGGGGGTAGCCTGCCTCCTCTCTGCACCAGAAGCTCCGAAGAAATCTCCCGTGGGTCGACGGAATCTTCCCCCTGCAACCGCAGGCACCAAAAAGCTGCATTACCGGTCCCTTGGGTCTCCTCTCAGCACGACGAGCGAGGTCCCTTGAATCCAGCGACTCTGTCCAAGTGACCCCCACAGTCCAGTGACTCTTCAGTCCAAGTTTGGTGGAGGTAAGTCCTTGCCTCACCTCGCTGGGCTGCATTGCTGGGAACCGTGACTTTGCAGCTACTCCGGCCCCTGTGCACTTCCGGCGGAAATCCTTTGTGCACAGCCAAGCCTGGGTCCACGGCACTCTAACCTGCATTGCACGACTTTCTAAGTTGGTCTCCGGCGACGTGGGACTCCTTTGTGTAACTTCGGCGAGCACCGTTTCACGCATCCTCGTAGTGCCTGTTTCTGGCACTTCTCCGGGTGCTACCGGCTTCAGGGAGGGCTCCTTGTCTTGCTCGACGTCCCCTCTCTCTGCTGGTCCAATTTGCGACCTCCTGGTCCCTCCTGGGCCCCAGCAGCGTCCAAAAACGCCAAATGCGGCTAGCAAAGCTTGTTGGCGTCCTTTCGGCGGGAAAACACTTCTGCACGACTCTCCAAGGCGAGAGGGATCCGTCCACCAAAGGGGAAGTCTCTAGCCCTTTTCGTTCCTGCAGAAACCTCAGCTTCTTCTGTCCAGTAGAAGCTTCTTTGCACCCGCAGCTGGCATTTCCTGGGCATCTGCCCATCTCCGACTTGCTTGTGACTTTTGGACTTGGTCCCCTTGTTCCACAGGTACCCTAGATTGGAAATCCACAGTTGTTGCATTGCTGGTTTGTGTCTTTCCTGCATTATTCCTCTAACACGACTATTTTGTCCTTAGGGGAACTTTAGTGCACTTTGCACTCACTTTTCAGGGTCTTGGGGAGGGTTATTTTTCTAACTCTCACTATTTTCTAATAGTCCCAGCGACCCTCTACAAGGTCACATAGGTTTGGGGTCCATTCGTGGCTCGCATTCCACTTTTGGAGTATATGGTTTGTGTTGCCCCTATCCCTATGTTTCCCCATTGCATCCTATTGTAACTATACATTGTTTGCACTGTTTTCTAAGACTATACTGCATATTTTTGCTATTGTGTATATATATCTTGTGTATATTTCCTATCCTCTCACTGAGGGTACACTCTAAGATACTTTGGCATATTGTCATAAAAATAAAGTACCTTTATTTTTAGTATAACTGTGTATTGTGTTTTCTTATGATATTGTGCATATGACACTAAGTGGTACTGTAGTAGCTTCACACGTCTCCTAGTTCAGCCTAAGCTGCTCTGCTAAGCTACCATTATCTATCAGCCTAAGCTGCTAGACACCCTATACACTAATAAGGGATAACTGGGCCTGGTGCAAGGTGCAAGTACCCCTTGGTACTCACTACAAGCCAGTCCAGCCTCCTACAGTGTCACACCCCTCTAATTTGTCTGTATAGAAAGGTGACAGCCTTAATGGTTCCCAAAGAGGAGATGAGGTATTGGCAGCATTTCGAGTAGGAAGGTTTGGATAGACCTGTCCCCCAGTGTTGGCAGTCCGCAGATGTCACTACCCTATGAAGAAGAAAATGACTCCACGCCAGGTCATGTGCCCCACGATACTCTTCAAAAGGGAGGAGCACCTCCGTTTTGTAAAGATCTCCAAGCTTCGTCATGCCAGCTGCTACCCAGTTTAACAGTTCACTCTTTTCCCCTCCATGTGGTGGTACTTCTATGAGTGAAAGTGGTATATCAGTGGAGTAGGGGACTAATACTTGTGTTTTCCATAAGCATCTAGTCCAGCATTTGCCTAGCACTCGGAATTCCATGGTGTCATTTATATTTGTGCTCCTGAGAATGACCCTAGCCAGACGATGTAAGTCTGGTACCCCGAAGTCCATTTCCCATCCAGTGTGAGTCTGCCCACCAGCCATACCATCAACCACTGAAGCTGCTGAGCAAGGTAACAGGACTCGAAGTTGGGGACTGCCAATCGACCATCTCCCACCTGTCTCTGTATTGTGGATAAGGCTACTTGCCTGCGGCCAGAGTTCCAGAGAAAAGTCGTGGTAATGATATCCAGCTACCTAAACATCACCTGGGGTATCCAAGTTAGGAGCACTACAAAAAAAAAATAGAGCGAGGGAGGGCTATCATTTTCAAGAGGGCAACACAGCCTGCCATGGACAATGGGAGGGTTTTCCAAAAAACAGTGCTCGATCTGAGCTATCGTATAGCTTTTCCCTCATTACCTTCCACCATTAGTGTCATGATAAAACTGTACCCAGAGATATGGCAAGAATTGGGCTTCCCTTTGCAGTGCAACCAGTCCCTCGGGTGGGTGATGGGCCGCCATCATGGGGAATAGGTGAGACTTCTACCAGTTAACTCTGAGTCCAGAGAGGGAGCCATATCGCACCAGGAGGTCCGTGGCACCTCCCAGGGCCAGTGTTGTGTCATGTGAAACGAGTAGTAGGTCACCATCATATGGTGTGATGTGAAGGGTTTGGGCAGCCATCGATGCCCCAATATATAGTTCCCACTCTGGTGTAGAAAGACAAGGGTCAGTCGCCAGGACAAAAAGCAAGAGAGATAAGGGGCAACCCTGCCTAGTCCCCGACTAACATTATAGCTATTGAAGATAACACGTCCTGTGCAAACCCTAGCTGTATGTAACAGTTTGGTTCAGGCCACACAATCCTGTCCTAGTCCGTGACTCTTTACAGAAAAGGCCATTCTAGGCTATCAAAGGCCTTTCGTATGTCAACAACAAAAATTGGCGCTTCCGTCTGATCGCTGGAGTCTGCTGCTTATAGGGTGAGGAGTCTTTGGATGTTGAGTGCTGTATTGCGGCCAGGTATGAAACCCACTTGGTCCACGTGTGTAGGTATATGCTGGAGTAGTATCCTACAGAGAACATTAAAATCTGTGTTTAGCATCGACAGTGGTCTGGAAGCCTTTATATCCTGGGCTGATTTCCCTGGTTTCAGTAGGGGCATAACCAGGATGTCCCATGTAATGGAAGGTGAAAGATCCCCTTCCCTAATCGCCTTGTAAAGGTTGACTAGCTTAGGGGCAAATACCTCCACGTAAAAAGTGTAAAATTCATCTGGGAGTCCTTCTGTTCCTGGCATTTTATTGTGGGCCATGGTTTTTATAGTCGCTCGAATTTTGGGTAGAGTGATGTCACCTCCCAGTGTCTTGGCTGCCTCAGTAGAGAGTATTGGGAAAGACAAGGGTGCTAAAAAGGCCTCAATATTGACAGGTGATCACTCATTGGTGCATCTAAAAAGGTAGAATAATATGCATGGAATTCTCGATTGATATCCGCCTGGTTGTACGCAATAGCACCCTGTCTAGATTCAAGTTCCACAATCAGAAAGCCTCGTTTTGCTGGGTTCTCGAGCTATGCTAATAATGAGCCCTTTCGGTCCCTATCTGCATGTGCTTGCACCATGTCATTTTTATAATCAAAGCAGCACAGCTTTTCCACCTGCTGCAACTTCGCATGGCTGTGTCGGTATCAATTAGTAGTCCTTCAGAAGTCTGGACTTCTTTTAATAATGTGCAACAAACCCCTGTCAATGCAGCTATGAACGTACCTCGTATGACAACCTGTAGGAAGGACGATGGGCCAGTATTTTCCTCGAAATATTGCTTAATGGCAGGCCCCATGGAGTCTTGGAAGAGAGGGTCCTCTAGCGACTCTAGTTTTAGCCACCACAGGGGGAGAGCGGGACATGTCTTCTCCCATCCAAGCTGCGATAGCAGCAGGTTATGGTCTCATATAGTTCTAGAGAGAACGCAACCGGACATACATGCAGGTCATGCAGAGCCAAAAAAAAGGAATAGTTCCTTTCCTCTGGATGTTGCAAGTGCCACGAGTCTACAACAAATCTACTACAACAAATCTACCCGCTGGGTCTATTAGGTGACCTGCATGCTGAAAGGGGACCTGGGATGTATCCACACCATAACCCCCCTAACGTAGGCTGAGTAGGCAGTGTAGGTGGCCTGCTCTTTACATCTGTGCTACAGGGCTACTCTCTCTTTAGCGGTAAGATGGGTTTCTTGTAGAAGTGCAATTTGGAAACCTTGTCATTAAGATCGGAAAATACCTTGTATCTCTTGGTCATGGTAGGCATCACCTGGCATTCCAAGATAGGACTTTATATGTCATAGGGGTTTCTATTGTGGATAGTGGAGGTAAATGTCTCTGGGTTGCTTCACTTCAGGCAACTAGAGTCACCCAACTCTTAATAAAGAAGGAGCTGCTCCTTAGGGCGTCACCTGCAGTTTCTCTTGCAACAATCAAATGATCAACTCCCCAGCTCCCCCTCCCCAGGACAAATAAGTGAAAGCCTCCCATCAAAACTAACATTCAAGAAACATATAGTTGTGGGTGTACCCACCTTAACTGTAACTGTAAAGAAGGGGGCTAGTGACTATGTGTAGAGTCCCCACACCTGCCTCCGCCAACCCAACAAGGAGGTAAAAGTATATTCACAAGGCCCTCTAAGCAGATTAACAGAGTGACATTTTGTAGTAATCAAAACTCCCCCCCACCAATATCACCTATGAAGCTCACTTCTCAACCAGTATTTCAAATAATCTCTACAGCAGTTCCTGCAGTTACTTTGGGCCTTTCATCATCTGTATGCTCAGAGGAGCTAGCGTCCAGGTCGGGCTGTGACTCCAGGGCTTCGTCTTCATCCAGCAAATGGGCAGTCTCGTTCCACCCTCACTCATAACAGCCACCGCCTCCGCTGCTCGCTGTTGTGCTCGCTGACCTCCGCTCCTGTAGCACCCTCAGTCCTTCTCGGCTGCTTGCATTTGGGGTATGCTCCAGGGACTCTGACTGTGGTCAGCCTGTGGGCGGGACTCAATCAAATCCCACATGTCGTGTGGGGTCAGGAAGAACTGCACTTCCTATGGAGTCACAACTCATAGTCTAGCCGGGAATAGGATTGCATATTTTAATGCCAGCTGATGGAGTCAGAGTTTAGCCTCCTGGAATGAGGATTGCTGCTTTTGTACTTCCTTCGTAAAGTCCGGGAAGATCATTATTTTACAATTGTTCACTCTAAGTTCCCCTTTTTTCAGGGCCTGCTCCAGTATGTGGTAACGCTCCTTGAAGTAGAGGAGCAAAGCCAAAATTGGTTGTGGGGGTGTGCCCGACAGGGGAGGGCGTGCCAGGACCATACGTGCTCTCTCCAGGACATAGAACGGTAAGAGGCCATCTGGGGCTACCTCGTCTTGGAGCCATCGTTTCAGGTACAGTAGCATATTAGATCCCTCCATGCGTTTGGGGAGGCCAATCACTGAGACATTGTCCCTCTGCAAACTGTTTTCTGCATCCTCTGCCCTGATATCAAGTGTCCGCACCTTATTCTCCATAAGTGTGAGCCGCTCCCCTATCGCCGACACATTTGAGGGGATATCTTCCACAATACGCTCTGTCGTTGTGACTGGCTCTGCCAAGCTGTGATGAACGTCCTTCAGGATACTGAGGTCTGCACCCAGCATATCAAACTTTGTTTCAAGTGTCTCTCGGGATGCAGTGATGGTCAGCAGGATGTCCTGGAGAGTGGGTGCTCCCTGGGGTTTCAGCGGAGTCATTGAGATGGTGTTTGGCATTGTGTTGATCATTATATCATTAGGGATCTGAGTTCTCACGTATAGGTCCTTTTTTTTGTGGCGTTGCCCATGGTGAGAGGAGGTAATGGGCAATGTAGGAGGCAGGTGGAAGGACCACTGCTTCTTGAGTGCAGGCCAGGTGAACATATAGAGGGGGCAAACATGAAGTACAGGCTGAGCCCCTCTGCTGGCTACCAGGGAAAGTGGTCTGGAAAGGTGTGATGTCGCTCTTAGTACACCTCACATTTAAGTCCAAGCCTCCATGGAGGGCCAGCAGTATCGAGCAATCAAACAGGGTTCCTTTACCCAAGTAATAGGTCTCAGGGTGGTCTCTAAGGTCCCCAGCAATCAGTTGTTGCTGCAGTGGAGGTTGAGCCCCTGGGCGGGGCTCCCCATCTGATGCCACTTGTTGCTTCAAGTGCCCAGTGAGGCAGGTCTGCCTTCCTCATTCCAAGTCACCAGTTGCAGCACCTCTCTCTCTGCAGGGGTTAACTCAAGTCACACGAAGTGCGACTTTGCACCCGGGGCTGGTGGCGGGGTCTGGGCACACACACTCACCTAAGTCTCATCATGTCCAGGGGAAGGCAGTGCTGATACAAGGCAGGTATCTAATCAGTGTTCGACAGGAGAGAGAGAAGGAGGTCAGTAAAGTTAAGTAACGCAGCAATGAGGAACTGTCATGACCACACAAACATGCCAAGTCAAAACAAAGAAGTGCATGAGAAAAGCAAAGAGATATCCTCAGTGGAGACAGCAAAGCCCAAACTGGAAGAAGGTTTGCAGAGTAATCTTGCGCTTATTTCAAAAGAAGAATCAAGAAGAGAAGATCCAAGATGGCCGCAGTGAGTCCTGAAGGTTAGTTACAGTTCTAGTCTTGCAATCGGTTGGTTGCTAGGTTACGAGCTCTCCAGCTGGAAGCCTTGCACTTCAACTGAGGTCTGACAGGAATCAGCTGTGTGGAGAGAGAGCGCGCTTCAGAACAGAAACTCCTGTGAGGTAAAATTACATTTGAAGATTATATTACAGAAAAAATATAAATATTGTGAAGGTTTATTCAAAGAGTTTGATAGTAGACCGTTCCCGTGGAAGTCGGCAAGGCTACAGAGTTAATGTATGAATTAACCTTATGTTTACAAGGTTCATGTTTAAGATATTAAAGTCAAAGAAAAAACGAACTTTAAAAGAGCAAGTATCTACAAATGTCAAGGTTATAAACAAAGGCCAAGTTTAAAGGAGAAACGAACTGTTAACAAATAAGCATTTACAAATTCAATGGTAATAAACCAAAACAGAGTTTAAAAGAGAAACGAACTTAAATAAACAAGCATTTACAACTACAAGTTATCGACAGATGTCGAAGTAAGGAAGGAGAAACTAACTGTAATAAACAAGCATTTACAAATACAAGTTATCAACAAATGTCGAAGTAAGAAAGGAGAAACGAACTTTAATAAACAAGCATTTACAAATACAAGTATTGACAGAAGTCACAATAAGACAGGAGAAATTAAATAACATCAGCTGATTTGAAGAACGCATTATCACCAACTATATATATATATAGCAACTTAAAACCAATCTCTAACAAAGGTTGAGAAGTTCTTCCAGAATCAGTAATAAGCATTTTTTTAAGAAGAGCTATCATTTATAGAGAGAAGCAAGGCTACAGAGAACTCAGGGTGAGTGAAGAAATAATAGAATTAAAGAGAATTAAGTGTTGAGAGTAGAAAGTGAAAAAACTGATGTTGTATGTCCCTAGTAATTGCGACTGTGACTCTTGCAGGTGCTGTATCCAATCTTAGATGTGAAGAGGCAGACTGAGTACTGGCGTTCATCATCTCTGTGGCAGTCTCTCTACCATCCCATTCCCCTTTCCCCCTCCGGGGTACTCAGCACGAAGGATTAATATTCGTTGTGAGTAGCTCGGGTCGGGACTGAGGAGTTGTCTTCTGCTTCTGATGAAATCGAATAGAAGTATCCTGACAGATTGAAGTGCCGTCACCCTAATTTTAGGGAAAAAACAGATTTCCTCCTGAGCAGAATGGCAGAAGGAATTGATATAAAAGCATTAGCCACCGTTTTGGAAGGGTTACAGAAACAATTAAATAACACCATAGAATAAACAGTCCAAATAAAACAGCGAATAAATGAGTTAGAGAACACCGCTAAATCAAATGAATCTGTGTTTTCACAAATCCCTAGCCCTTCACAGTCTGCAGGTATATCCACTCAAGTAATTCATGCGGTTTCCCCTATTATTCCTTTGGCTCAACCGGAGCGCTTCGGTGGGGATCCAAATAAGGCGCAGATTTTTCTGACCCAATGCTCATTGCATTTTTTATGTAGACCAGTCATTTTTTCCGAAGACCAGTCCAAAGTGGCATTTAGATTGTCTTATCTGACAGGAGATGCGGCCGCATTGTCCATGCCAATAATTTCCAGAAATGATCCTGTTTTATATAATTTCCAAAATTTCAAGGAAGAGTTCTTAAGAATATTTGATTGGCGAACTGCAGCTCAAGCCACTGACAATGAACTACTGGAAATCAGACAAGGTAATAAAGATCTAGTAGCCTATCTGGCTCATTTCAATAAACTCATTGTAGAGACTGCCTGGCCGGAGTCAAAAAGAGCCGCCATATTTTATCGTGGACTGAGAGATGAATTGAAAGATGCCTTAGCACAAGTTCCAAATAGACCCACCGAAATTTCGGAGTTAATTGATCTTGTGTTACAGATTGACCACCGGTTAACTGAACGAAGAGCAGAAAAGAGAAGAGAGTATCGACCATTTCCCCTGAGAATTGATCGTGTAAGAAATGATCATACGACAGCCGGAGAAGGGATAACGATAAAAGAACCAATGCAAATTGGTTCCATCCGAGGTCCTTTATTTAAGGAAGAAAAAGAGAAAAGAAGAGTGAATCAACTATGTTTATATTGCGGTGCATCTGGGCATTTTGTTAAAAACTGTCCCAAGAAACCCAAAGCTCTTCAGTCGGGAAAAGGCCAGCTTCATCAGTAGAGGGAGTTGCCCTGATGAAAGCAGAACCCAAGACAACTCCTTTAGATCAACGAGTGGCGAATACCTTACAAACCGCCGCGCCACATTTGGTACAAACAGTATCAGTTAAGACCCTTGAGAAGGAAATTCAAGGGATCTCAGTTATGATAGACTCTGGAGCTACGGGCAACTTCTGTGATATCAAATACGCTCTTAAAATGGGTATTCGATTTATCAAGAAATCTACTTTGGAAGTAGTAAGAGCTGTGGATGGAACCAATCTTTCTTCAGGACCCATTTCTCATGAGACCGAACCAATTCAGATGCAAGGTTTTGGTGGACATCAGGAGCAGATAATCTTTAATTTGATAAATGCTCCACAATTTCAACTCATTTTGGGTCTGCCCTGGCTTACAGAACATAACCCACAAATTGATTGGAGCAAAAGAACGATCAAGATGAATTCCTCTTACTGCAAAGAGAATTGCTTTCATGATGAGTGGAAGTGTCCACCAAGTCCCAAGCGGCCTGTTTATCATCACACTCTTCAATGATCTGTGCACTAAAGACAGCAGAAATCCCAAAAGAATATGAGGATTTAGTCGCCGTTTTTGATGAAAAGGAGGCTGAGAAATTGCCACCACATCGACCCTACGACTGCAAAATTTAACTGGAGCCAGGTGCGATATTGCCATGTAGCAGAATATACGCATTGACCGAAGCAGAGAATCAACATTTAAAGGAGTATTTGGATCAATATCTTGCTAATGGTTTTATTCGTCCTTCTGAATCTCCAGTGTCATCCCCACTATTTTTCATACCAAAGAAGGATGGGAGTCTTCGAACTTGCATTGATTATCGAGCCCTCAATCAGGTTACCATCAAGAATCGATACCCACTGCCTTTAGTGTCAGTTTTATTAGATCAAGTAAAGAATGCTAGAATCTACACCAAATTGGACCTGCGAGGAGCATATCATTTGATTCGAGTGGCTTCAGGGGATGAATGGAAAACCGCTTTTCGGACTCGATACGGATTATTTGAATATCAAGTGATGCCTTATGGGTTATGCAATGCTCCCGCTGCCTTCCAGCATTTCGTTAATGATATATTACGAGAATTCCTCGACCGGATTGCCGTGGTTTATATAGATGACATTTTAATCTTTTCCGACAATCTACAGGAGCACATTTCCCATGTTCGATCCATCCTCACAAGGTTGCAAGAAAACCATCTCTATATAAAATTGGAGAAGTGTGCATTTCACGTGGAACGAGTTGAGTTCTTAGGACTCATTTTGTCACCAGAAGGCGTTAGTATGGATCCTGCCAAGATAAAGACAGTGCAACATTGGCCTTCTCCTTGCAATTTCAAAGAGATCCAGAGTTTCTTGGGGTTCGCAAATTTTTATCGAAGATTCATATCCAATTTTTCTCAAACAGTTACACCCATTACTCGATTGTTGAAGAAAGGAGTGAAGTTTGAGTGGACAAAAGAAGCTGAAAATGCTTTTAATTTTTTGAAGAATTCCTTCGTCTCAGCTCCAATCTTGCTTCACCCCAATCCAGATGAGCCATATTATGTGGAGGCAGATGCTTCAGATGTTGCCATAGGAGGTATCCTTTCCCAGCGTCATAAAGATACAGGTCAATTACATCCAGTGGCCTATTTCTCTCGAAAATTAACACCATCAGAGATAAATTATTCAATTGCGGATAAGGAGCTATTGGCAGTCAAAGAAACTTTTCGTGAGTGGAGGCATTACATTTTGGGAGCTAAGCATAAAGTGACCGTTTACACGGACCACCGAAATTTACAGTTTTTAAAATCAGCTCGAACTCTAACAGCTAGACAACTGCGTTGGTCCCTATATTTTGCAGACTTTGATTTTGTTATCACTTTCAGACCAGGAAAAGTAAATGGGAAGGCAGATGCTCTATCTCGAATCGATACCGGTGCAGTTAAAGAGCCTCCAGAAAAAGAATTGATTATTCCACTAGAGAAGTTCATATCTGCCATATTGTATGAAAATTTAACCAAAGAAATTCAAGAAAACTTAACATTCGAAGGAATGCTGAAGTGGTCCAAAGAAGGCCAAGGAAGAGAAATCAAAAAAGGTTTGCCATACTTTAAAGGTGCACTGTATGTTCCAACTGTGGAGCTGCAAGAAAACATTCTTCAGGCTTATCATGACGATCAATTGGCTGGACACAAAGGAATTCAAAAGGCTCAAAATCTAATACAACGAGAATTTTGGTGGCCAAAAATGAAAACTCAGATAAGACAATATGTGTCAACTTGTGACAAATGTCAAAGAGGGAAATCAAATAGAACAGCTTCACAAGGTCTGTTAAGACCTTTGCCCACTGCACCCCATGCCTGGCATACTGTTACTATGGATCTTATAGTGGACCTCCCTAGTAGCCAAGGTTTTAACACTATCCTAGTTTTTGTAGACACTTTCACTAAAATGGCGCATTTCATTCCTTTGAAAGAAATCCCTCGAGCCCCACAGGTTGCACAGTTGTTTACACAACACATAGTACGCGCCCATGGTATCCCAAAAATTCTAGTTTCAGACAGGGGGTCCCAATTTGTTTCTCGCTTTTGGAAGGCCGTTAGTAAAAGATTAGGAATTGATTCTCGTTACTCTACCAGTTACCATCCTGAAACCGATGGGCAAACAGAGAGAGTGAATCAAGAGTTAGAACAGTATTTAAGACTCAAGTTATTCGATAAAGAGAAGGAATGGCCCGAGTTGATGTGGGCAGCTGAATTTGCTTACAATAATGCTGTTCATTCCACCACTGGGTTCACCCCCTTTTATCTGAACCATGGTAGACATCCTAATGTAATATTGGGTAAAGAAGATGATTCAGTGCCTGCAGTAGAAGAGATGGTGAGGGATTTGCAGACCACGTTAGTTAGGGCTAGAAAAAACATCATTCAAGCAAAAGACTCATATAAGACTCAGGCTGATAGAAAAAGAAGAGAGAGCCTGTAGGAAGTTGGCTCTGTATGTGCTATTTCAAAGTAAGGAATAGCATGCACAGAGTCCAAGTGTTCCCCTTAGAGGTAAGATAGTGGCAAAAAGAGATAATACTAATGCTCTATTTTGTGGTAGTGTGGTCGAGCAGTAGGCTTATCCAAGGAGTAGTGTTAAGCATTTGTTGTACATACACACAGGCAATAAATGAGGAACACACACTCAGAGACAAATCCAGCCAATAGGTTTTGTTATAGAAAAATATCTTTTCTTAGTTTATTTTAAGAACCACAGGTTCAAATCCTACATGTAATATCTCATTTGAAAGGTATTGCAGGTAAGTACTTTAGGAACTTTGAATCATTACAGTAGCATATATACTTTTCACATAAAACACAAATAGCTGTTTTAAAAGTGGACACAGTGCAATTTTCACAGTTCCTGGGGGAGGTAAAGTATTGTTAGTTTTTGCAGGTAAGTAACCCACCTACAGGGTTCAGTTTTGGGTCCAAGGTAGCCCACCGTTGGGGGTTCAGAGCAACCCCAAAGTTACCACACCAGCAGCTCAGGGCCGGTCAGGTGCAGAGGTCAAAGAGGTGCCCAAAACACATAGGCTTCAATGGAGAGAAGGGGGTGCCCCGGTTCCAGTCTGCCAGCAGGTAAGTACCCACGTCTTCAGAGGGCAGACCAGGGGGGTGTTGTAGGGCACCGGGGGGGACACAAGTCCACACAAAAAGTACACCCTCAGCGGCGCGGGGGCGGCCGGGTGCAGTGTGTAAACTGGCGTCGGGTTTCCAATGGGAGTCAATGGGAGACCAAGGGGTCTCTTCAGCGGTGCAGGCAGGTAAGGGGGGGGCTCCTCGGGGTAGTCACCACCTAGGCAAGGGAGAGGGCCTCCTGGGGGTCACTCCTGCACTGAAGTTCCGTTCCTTCAGGTGCTGGGGGCTGCGGGTGCAGGGTTTTTTCCAGCCGTCGGGATTTTAGAGTCAGGCAGTCGCGGTGAGGGGGAGCCTCGGGATTCCCTCTGCAGGCGTCGCTGTGGGGGCTCAGGGGGGACAACTTTGGTTACTCACGGTCTCGGAGTCGCCGGAGGGTCCTCCCTGAGGTGTTGGTTCTCCACCAGTCGAGTCGGGGTCACCGGGTGCAGTGTTGCAAGTCTCACGCTTCTTGCGGGGATTTGCAGGGGTCTTTAAATCTGCTCCTCTGTAACAAAGTTGCAGTCTTTTTGGAGCAGTGCCGCTGTCCTCGGGAGTTTCTTGTCTTTCTTGAAGCAGGGCAGTCCTCTGAGGATTCAGAGGTCGCTGGTCCTGGGGAAAGCGTCGCTGGAGCAGGTTTCTTTAGAAGGCAGGAGACAGGCCGGTAGGTCTGGGGCCAAAGCAGTTGGTGTCTTCTTTTCTTCTTCTGCAGGGGTCTTTCAGCTCAGCAGTCCTCTTTTTCTTGTAGTTGCAGGAATCTAAATTCTTAGGTTCAGAGGAGCCCTTAAATACTAAATTTAAGGGCGTGTTTAGGTCTGGGAGGGCAGTAGCCAATGGCTACTGTCCTTGAGGGTGGGTACACCCTCTTTGTGCCTCCTCACTGAGGGGAGGGGGCACATCCCTATTCTTATTGGGGGAATCCTCTTTCTACAAGATGGAGGATTTCTAAAAGTCAGAGTCACCTCAGCTCAGGACACCTTAGGGGCTGTCCTGACTGGCCAGTGACTCCTCCTTGTTTTTCTCATTATCTCTCCTGGACTTGCCGCCAAAAGTGGGGGCTGGGTCCAGGGGGCGGGCATCTCCACTAGCTGGAGTGCCCTGGGGCATTGTAACACGAAGCCTGAGCCTTTGAAGCTCACTGCTAGGTGTTACAGTTCCTGCAGGGGGGAGGTGTGAAGCACCTCCACCCAGAGCAGGCTTTGTTTCTGTCCCCAGAGAGCACAAAGGCCCTCACCACATGGGGTCAGAAACTCGTCTCTCAGCAGCAGGCTGGCACAGACCAGTCAGTCCTGCACTGAACAATTGGGTAAAATACAGGGGGTATCTCTAAGATGCCCTCTGTGTGCTTTTTTTAATAAATCCAACACTGGAATCAGTGTGGGTTTATTATTCTGAGAAGTTTGGTACCAAACTTCCCAGTATTCAGTGTAGCCATTATGGAGCTGTGGAGTTCGTTTTTGACAGACTCCCAGACCATATATTCTTATGGCTACCCTGCACTTACAATGTCTAAGGTTTTGCTTAGACACTGTAGGGGCATAGTGCTCATGCACCTATGCCCTCACCTGTGGTATAGTGCACCCTGCCTTAGGGCTGTAAGGCCTGCAAGAGGGGTGACTTACCTATGCCACAGGCAGTGTGAGGCTGGCATGGCACCCTGAGGGGAGTGCCATGTCGACTTAGCCATTTTCTCCCCACCAGCACACACAAGCTGGCAAGCAGTGTGTCTGTGCTGAGTAAGGGGTCCCCAGGGTGGCATAAGATATGCTGCAGCCCTTAGAGACCTTCCCTGGCATCAGGGCCCTTGGTACCAGGGGTACCAGTTACAAGGGACTTACCTGGATGCCAGGGTGTGCCAATTGTGGAAACAATGGTACATTTTAGGTGAAAGAACACTGGTGCTGGGGCCTGGTTAGCAGGGTCCCAGCACACTTCTCAGTCAAGTCAGCATCAGTATCTGGCAAAAAGTGGGGGGTAACTGCAACAGGGAGCCATTTCTTTACACAAGCCCCCCCCAGCCCACAGGCCAGGAGACTCAGCCAAAGCTGGGAGAGTCTTCCTAGTCTGTCAGGCGAGGAAGAGTAGAGGAAATAGGCTGGTTTGTTGCAGGGCCTACTCTGCCTTACATCCTCCTGTTCAGGTCATTCCCTCTGGGGAACTGACCCACTTCCACAGTGATAGGACCTAGTCTGAATTGCCTCTTGTCTGTATCTTTAACGTCTCCACCCATTCTCTCTATTTTGGGGTTAGAGGTATCCACCTCTGCTAATCTTATCTTAGCCAGGGTCACCCCTAGCTTACCCAAAGAGGTTACCCAGAGCTGGAGTAACCCCACCATGACCAACAGGGTCAGGGGGCCTAACTTGCTATTTGGCATGGGGTCAGACCACCATGCCAACGATAGTGCAGCCATAAAGGCTAACACCCAGCAGAGGCCACTGACAGCTGTCAGTGCCCAGAACCACACCTTTAGCTCTTCACCTACAAGGGAAGGGGCTAAGTTACAGGCTTCTTTGGGTTCAGGGTGCCTGTCTGCTGTATTAGAGTGGGGGGTTACCACATCTTGTAGTAAACACCCTTCTTCCACTCTTTCTTCTGTTAGCTGAGGAGCCACCCACTCAGGCTTAACAGTTGCCTGACTAGCCAGGACTTCTTGTGGGTCAGGTTGGACTTTACCAGTGCCACTTCTGGAGTTCTCCCCTACTGGAGCAGAATCTCCTTGGCTTGCTGGAACCTTGGCTAAAGGTTGGCCACCCTTCCTACACTGTTTTCTTTTCTTTTTCTTCTGGGGCCTACTTGCATTTACTGCAGAGGCAGGACCTCCAGAATCCTTGGGAGAGGACTGGCACTGGACCAGTTCCTCTCTTGGGCTCTGACTAACCTCTGGGTAGTCATTTCCAAGGAGACAATCAAGGGGGAGGTCTGTACTGACTACCACCCTTCTCCAGCTAAAAGTCCCACCCACTTCTATGGGCACAAAAGCCACAGGCCTATCAGTGACCCTGTCTGGGCTAACTCTTACTCTGGCCATCTCACCTGGGATGTACTGGTTTGAGAACACCAGCCTGTCATGTACAGTAGTGTGACTGGCACAAGTGTCTCTCAGGGCAGTGGCTGAGATTCCATTCACCAGTAGGTGGTGGAAGTGTCTACTTCCCTCTGGAATCTCCAACTCACCTGTTGGGCCCTTTTTCCAGTTGAAGGCTATGAAGACCTCCTCATCTGAGGAGTCATCCCCAATGGCTACACTGGTCACCCCTGGGATTTTGCTAGGGGGTTTGTTTTTGGGACAAGAAGTGTCCTTGGTGTGGTGCCCTGTCTGTTTACAGTTATGGCACCATGCCTTAGTGGCATCCCAGTTCTTACCCTGGTACCCACCTTTGTTTTGGGTTGTGTCTCGGGGCCCACCCACCTGGTCTGGTTTTTGGGGGCCTACAGAGGACTCTTTTTCTTTATTTCTAGTGTCACCCACTTTCTCATGGGGAGGCTTTGTAACCCCTTTCTTTTGGTCACCCCCAGTGGAAGTTTTGGTTACCCTAGTCTTGACCCAGTGGTCTGCCTTCTTTCCCAATTCTTGGGGAGAAATTGGACCTAGGTCTACCAGATACTGATGCAACTTTTCATTGAAGCAGTTACTTAAAATGTGTTCTTTCATAAACAAATTATAAAGCCCAACATAGTCATGCACTTCATTTCCAGTTACCCAACCATCCAGTGTTTTCACTGAGTAGTCTACAAAATCAACCCAGGTCTGGCTCGAGGATTTTTGAGCCCCCCTGAATCTAATTCTATACTCCTCAGTGGAGAATCCAAAGCCCTCAATCAGGGTTCCCTTCATGAGGTCATAAGATTCTGCATCTTTTCCAGAGAGTGTGAGGAGTCTATCCCTACACTTTCCAGTGAACATTTCCCAAAGGAGAGCACCCCAGTGAGATCTGTTTACTTTTCTGGTTGCACAAGCCCTCTCAAAAGCTGTGAACCATTTGGTGATGTCATCACCATCTTCATATTTTGTTACAATCCCTTTGGGGATTTTTAGGATGTCAGGAGAATCTCTGACCCTAGTTATGTTGTTGCCACCATTGATGGGTCCTAGGGCCATCTCTTGTCTTTCCCTTTCTATGGCTAGGATCTGTCTTTCCAAAGCCAATCTTTTGGCCATCCTGGCTAACTGGATGTCCTCTTCACTGGAGTTATCCTCAGTGACTTCAGAGAGGTTGGTCCCTCCTGTGAGGGAGCCAGCATCTCTGACTATTATGTTTGGAGTCAGGGCTTGAGAGGCCCTGTTCTCCCTAAATAGGACTGGTAGGGGGGAATTTTCCTCCAAGTCACTATCATCATCCTCTGTGTTGCCATCCTTAGAGGGGTTGGCCTTTTCAAACTCTGCCAACAGCTCCTGGAGCTGTAGTTTTGAAGGTCTGGGGCCCATTGTTATTTTCTTTATTTTACAGAGTGACCTTAGCTCCCTCATCTTAAGATTGAGGTAAGGTGTGGTGTCGAGTTCCACCACATTCACATCTGTAATAGACATTATGCTTCTAAGAGTTGGAATATTTTTTAAGAATCTAAAACCTAGTTCTAGAATCTAATTCAAACTTTTCACAAACTTTTAAACACTAAAAGAAATGCTAAACAGGGACTAACACAAGGCCCTAGCAGGACTTTTAAGAATTTAGAAAAATTTCAAATTGCAAAAATCAATTTCTAATGTCAATTTTTGGAATTTGTCGTGTGATCAGGTATTGGCTGAGTAGTCCAGCAAATGCAAAGTCTTGTACCCCACCGCTGATCCACCAATGTAGGAAGTTGGCTCTGTATGTGCTATTTCAAAGTAAGGAATAGCATGCACAGAGTCCAAGGGTTCCCCTTAGAGGTAAGATAGTGGCAAAAAGAGATAATACTAATGCTCTATTTTGTGGTAGTGTGGTCGAGCAGTAGGCTTATCCAAGGAGTAGTGTTAAGCATTTGTTGTACATACACACAGGCAATAAATGAGGAACACACACTCAGAGACAAATCCAGCCAATAGGTTTTGTTATAGAAAAATATATTTTCTTAGTTTATTTTAAGAACCACAGGCTCAAATTCTACATGTAATATCTCATTTGAAAGGTATTGCAGGTAAGTACTTTAGGAACTTTGAATAATTACAGTAGCATATATACTTTTCACATAAAACACAAATAGCTGTTTTAAAAGTGGACACTGCAATTTTCACAGTTCCTGGGGGAGGTAAAGTATTGTTAGTTTTTGCAGGTAAGTAACCCAC
Organism: Pleurodeles waltl; assembly: GCF_031143425.1. Taxonomy (NCBI): domain Eukaryota; kingdom Metazoa; phylum Chordata; class Amphibia; order Caudata; family Salamandridae; genus Pleurodeles; species Pleurodeles waltl. The sequence continues at coordinate 612,499,485 of NC_090446.1, read as the reverse complement.
CTACAGGGTTCAGTTTTGGGTCCAAGGTAGCCCACCGTTGGGGGTTCAGAGCAACCCCAAAGTTACCACACCAGCAGCTCAGGGCCGGTCAGGTGCAGAGGTCAAAGAGGTGCCCAAAACACATAGGCTTCAATGGAGAGAAGGGGGTGCCCCGGTTCCAGTCTGCCAGCAGGTAAGTACCCACGTCTTCGGAGGGCAGACCAGGGGGGTTTTGTAGGGCACCGGGGGGGGACACAAGTCCACACAAAAAGTACACCCTCAGCGGCGCGGGGGCGGCCGGGTGCAGTGTGTAAACTGGCGTCGGGTTTCCAATGGGAGTCAATGGGAGACCAAGGGGTCTCTTCAGCGGTGCAGGCAGGCAAGGGTGGGGCTCCTCGGGGTAGCCACCACCTAGGCAAGGGAGAGGGCCTCCTGGGGGTCACTCCTGCACTGAAGTTCCGTTCCTTCAGGTGCTGGGGGCTGCGGGTGCAGGGTTTTTTCCAGCCGTTGGGATTTTAGAGTCAGGCAGTCGCGGTGAGGGGGAGCCTCGGGGTTCCCTCTGCAGGCGTCGCTGTGGGGCTCAGGGGGGACAACTTTGGTTACTCACGGTCTCGGAGTCGCCGGAGGGTCCTCCCTGAGGTGTTGGTTCTCCACCAGTCGAGTTGGGGTCGCCGGGTGCAGTGTTGCAAGTCTCACGCTTCTTGCGGGGATTTGCAGGGGTCTTTAAATCTGCTCCTCTGTAACAAAGTTGCAGTCTTTTTGGAGCAGTGCCGCTGTCCTCAGGAGTTTCTTGTCTTTCTTGAAGCAGGGCAGTCCTCTGAGGATTCAGAGGTCGCTGGTCCTGGGGAAAGCGTCGCTGGAGCAGGTTTCTTTAGAAGGCAGGAGACAGGCCGGTAGGTCTGGGGCCAAAGCAGTTGGTGTCTTCTTTTCTTCTTCTGCAGGGGTATTTCAGCTCAGTAGTCCTCTTCTTCTTGTAGTTGCAGGAATCTAAATTCTTAGGTTCAGGGGAGCCCTTAAATACTAAATTTAAGGGCGTGTTTAGGTCTGGGAGGGCAGTAGCCAATGGCTACTGTCCTTGAGGGTGGGTACACCCTCTTTGTGCCTCCTCACTGAGGGGAGGGGGGCACATCCCTATTCTTATTGGGGGAATCCTCTTTCTACAAGATGGAGGATTTCTAAAAGTCAGAGTCACCTCAGCTCAGGACACCTTAGGGGCTGTCCTGACTGGCCAGTGACTCCTCCTTGTTTTTCTCATTATCTCTCCTGGACTTGCCGCCAAAAGTGGGGGCTGGGTCCAGGGGGCGGGCATCTCCACTAGCTGGAGTGCCCGGGGGCATTGTAACACGAAGCCTGAGCCTTTGAAGCTCACTGCTAGGTGTTACAGTTCCTGCAGGGGGGAGGTGTGAAGCACCTCCACCCAGAGCAGGCTTTGTTTCTGTCCCCAGAGAGCACAAAGGCCCTCACCACATGGGGTCAGAAACTCGTCTCTCAGCAGCAGGCTGGCACAGACCAGTCAGTCCTGCACTGAACAATTGGGTAAAATATAGGGGGTATCTCTAAGATGCCCTCTGTGTGCATTTTTTAATAAATCTAACACTGGAATCAGTGTGGGTTTATTATTCTGAGAAGTTTGGTACCAAACTTCCCAGTATTCAGTGTAGCCATTATGGAGCTGTGGAGTTCGTTTTTGACAGACTCCCAGACCATATATTCTTATGGCTACCCTGCACTTACAATGTCTAAGGTTTTGCTTAGACACTGTAGGGGCATAGTGCTCATGCACCTATGCCCTCACCTGTGGTATAGTGCACCCTGCCTTAGGGCTGTAAGGCCTGCAAGAGGGGTGACTTACCTATGCCACAGGCAGTGTGAGGCTGGCATGGCACCCTGAGGGGAGTGCCATGTAGACTTAGCCATTTTCTCCCCACCAGCACACACAAGCTGGCAAGCAGTGTGTCTGTGCTGAGTAAGGGGTCCCCAGTGTGGCATAAGATATGCTGCAGCCCTTAGAGACCTTCCCTGGCATCAGGGCCCTTGGTACCAGGGGTACCAGTTACAAGGGACTTACCTGGATGCCAGGGTGTGCCAATTGTGGAAACAATGGTACATTTTAGGTGAAAGAACACTGGTGCCTGGTTAGCAGGGTCGCAGCACACTTCTCAGTCAAGTCAGCATCAGTATCAGGCAAAAAGTGGGGGGTAACTGCAACAGGGAGCCATTTCTTTACAGAGCCCCATTTATTCGAAAGGAGACAAAGTTTGGTTATCCACTCGTCATTTAAGTCTCAAAGGAAATCGCAAATTTCAGCCACGATTTATAGGTCCATTCAAAGTTGACAAGATGATCAATCCAGTGGCAGTTAAATTGCCGATTTATAGGTCCATTCAAAGTTGACAAGATGATCAATCCAGTGGCAGTTAAATTGCAGTTGCCAGCTCATCTAAAGATACATCCTGTTTTCCATGTCTCCTTGTTAAAGAACAGTCCTCCAAATTTACGTCAAAACTCCCCTCCAATTCCTATCCAGATTAGCTCTGCAGAAGAGTATGAGGTCAATCAAATCTTAGATTCCAAAATCCGTAATGGCCAGCTTTATTATCTAATTGATTGGAAAGGTTATGGTCCAGAGGAACGATCCTGGGAGCCGCACGAGTATGTACATGCTACAAGATTAGTGAGAAACTTTCATAGAACCTACCCAAGCAAACCTAAATTGGAGAACTGTTCCTTGAGGGGGAGTACTGTCATGACCACACAAACATGCCAAGTCAAAACTAAGAAGTGCATGAGAAAAGCGAAGAGATATCCTCAGTGGAGACAGCAAAGCCCAAACTGGAAGAAGGTTTGCAGAGTAATCTTGCGCTTATTTCAAAAGAAGAATCAAGAAGAGAAGATCCAAGATAGCCGCTGTGAGTCCTGAAGGTTAGTTACAGTTCTAGTCTTGCAATTGGTTGGTTGCTAGGTTACGAGCTCTCCAGCTGGAAGCCTTGCACTTCAACTGAGGTCTGACACGAATCAGCTGTGTGGAGAGAGAGCGCGCTTCAGAACAGAAACTCCTGTGAGGTAAAATTACATTTGAAGATTATATTACAGAAAAAATATAAATATTGTGAAGGTTTATTCAAAGAGTTTGATAGTAGACCGTTCCCGTGGAAGTCGGCAAGGCTACAGAGTTAATGTATGAATTAACCTTATGTTTACAAGGTTCATGTTTAAGATATTAAAGTTAAAGAAAAAACGAACTTTAAAAGAGCAAGTATCTACAAATGTCAAGGTTATAAACAAAGGCCAAGTTTAAAGGAGAAACAAACTGTTAACAAATAAGCATTTACAAATTCAATGGTAATAAACCAAAACAGAGTTTAAAAGAGAAACAAACTTAAATAAACAAGCATTTACAACTACAAGTTATCGACAGATGTCGAAGTAAGGAAGGAGAAACTAACTGTAATAAACAAGCATTTACAAATACAAGTTATCAACAAATGTCGAAGTAAGAAAGGAGAAACGAACTTTAATAAACAAGCATTTACAAATACAAGTATTGACAGAAGTCACAATAGGACAGGAGAAATTAAATAACATCAGCTGATTTGAAGAACGCATTATCACCAACTATATGTATATAGCAACTTAAAACCAATCTCTAACAAAGGTTGAGAAGTTCTTCCAGAATCAGTAATAAGCATTTTTTTAAGAAGAGCTATCATTTATAGAGAGAAGCAAGGCTACAGAGAACTCAGGGTGAGTGAAGAAATAATAGAATTAAAGAGAATTAAGTGTTGAGAGTAGAAAGTGAAAAAACTGATGTTGTATGTCCCTAGTAATTGCGACTGTGACTCTTGCAGGTGCTGTATCCAATCTTAGATGTGAAGAGGCAGACTGAGTACTGGCGTTCATCATCTCTGTGGCAGTCACTCTACCATCCCATTCCCCTTTCCCCCTCCGGGGTACTCAGCACGAAGGATTAATATTCGTTGTGAGTAGCTCGGGTCGGGACTGAGGAGTTGTCTTCTGCTTCTGAGGAAATCGAATAGAAGTATCCTGACAGGAACATTTCATATTTCAGTAATAACTGATCGATAGGAATCTCAATAAGGAATATACTGCCTCACTGTAAATAAGCACATCCGTGGGCTAACGTCCCTGTTCTCGGCTGACCTCCAGCTAGCTTTGTACTATGGAAAAACGCACATACATTCGTACATAACGCGACTTTCAGAACTTGGCTGGTTACTGCTAACAGGAGTTAATGGAGTTAAGTAGGCATTTTACAATAAAAGGTGGTAGTGTGATTTTAAAGAAGAGTGTGTCTGGGTTAACAATGACTTGTACTTCTTGGTCCAAGGTCAGCATGCAGATTGTTAGGTCTGGGTTTTGAGAGTGCAGCCATCAAACAGATTTATTGGTTACAAAATAGAGTGGGCTTGATTTTAGCAGCAGTTGGCTTGAGTCTTTGTCTACCTTCTCTTGGCTCACCGTAGTGGAGTTTTAATCTCTTACTTAATGCCTCTGACTGTTTGGACGCATCCATCTGCTTTCACTCCACTGCCGCGCTAAACTGCAAGAGAGGGTTCTTTACAAAAAAAAACCTCTTTGTCCATGTCTGCTGACTGCCTCCCAGTCATTGCTGGAAATGGGATAATTTACTCTGGGATCCCAAACATTGGGACTCAAATGGTGGCAGCAACAAAGGGGTGTCATCAGAAGGGGAAGAGTCATCAGCTGAGTCTGAAGCCAACTTGAATATGTAATTCTAAAAACATTTTCCTATGAAATCTCTGAGTCATAGTGTTTTTTTGCTATGGCTGGAGGGAAGAAGGGAACACAAACAACTGAAGGGTTCAGGTGGAAGGGATGAAGAAACGTGGACAAGGACAGGGTTGGGAGGGGAAGAAGCCCATAACAGATGGGGGTGTTAGGGGAAGAACCAAGGAGAAAGGGTAGAAGCAAGGAAGAAGAATACAGTGGAAGGGGCCTATTTGGAGACTCCAGTCATCATCATGAAGTTCCCACGCCCCACTGGGCCCTAGAGGTGTGGACTTGGAAGTGAGAAAGAAGTAACCAGGAACAATAAGTCGAACAATCTATCAACAGTCAAATATCATCTGCATTTGATAGGAGTCAGTCATGAGATTTAGAATTACATTTTTGAAAATGTATTAAGTTATGCGTTCATTGTAATCTTTATTTGCAGACCATGGCATATGAATAAAATCCCAGAAGAAAGCATGAAGCACGTTCCATAAAATCTAGTCCCTATTCTAAGCTAACTGCAAGATAAATAGAAAATCACAGCAGAACACATAAACAGCTGTTTCTTCAAATGTGAAAGCATATACATTTTATTAGCACTTCCATAAAGAGAGGTTCATAAGATTCAATAGGATCTCTTTAGTTAAGTCAGAACAGAAGCAAAGTAGAAATCTGAAATGCAACAGCAAAGATTCTAGGTCAGTATGTGTCAGAGTGCTCTCGCATGGAAAGAGTTTCGTCCCTCGGAAAAGGAATTTCTCTGTCATAGTCTGGGAACCCATATTTATTTACTTTTACAATATAACAAGTTGCAATTCTAGGGTAGATAACTTCTGGTTCTGGCCAATCAGGGATTGAGGACTTCATGAGAACAGTACAGCTTCTGTCAACTTTGCAAGTTTCAACTAACACAATTCAAAACACTATACATTTAACTATCCTGTAAAACATTTTGAAACTTTGTGAATTTTCTCAGTGTAGGGTGACTATAAAGTAAGCACAAGTATTGGTACGTACAATACATTCTGAAAGGAAATAATTCCTTTCCCATACACTCTTCCTAAAAATGCTTATTCATTAAGAAACAACTTTTATGATTCATCTAACATTGCAGCAATCCTTTCATAGGTCAAATGGTTAGGAAGCTATGTTTAAGCACTGTCTCTAGTCGTATAGTTATTACCATAAGACATTTGCGTCATGAAAAGATATGCACTTATGACAATGACACCAATCATAACAAAGAATGCGAAAAAGGAAGAGGGAGATAAAGAAATGAGAAATGCCTTTTTCAGTAATTCATATTGAATACAACGCTGTGCAGTCTTCCGGTACGAAGCTACGTTTAAATGCAGTGTTTAGTTAAGGCCTATAAAGAATTCTTGTGCTTGTTAATAATATGATATTTTAGATTAATAAAACTCTTCAGCAACCTCCCCCGTCTGATGGTTTGAAACCATCACAAAAATCTTTCATTCACAGATGTATTGAGAGTTTACTCTCACCCTCCATTGAGTCCTTCCTCTTTCTTTTCAAGTTTTCATTTTCTTTCGGTCTATTGTATTTTTTATCTATACCCTAACTTAATTTTAAATCTTCTTTCCTTCTTTTAATAATTTCTCTGTATTTCTTCTTTTCAAATAATGTTTTTACAGCTTTATGGACAACTAGTGTAGATAGAAAACAGAGAACTAATATTAGTAAGGGTACTAATATTTCCTTGAGGATTCCTCCCCCTGCTGCTTTAATCCAGTTGCCAATTTAAGAAACTCCTTTATTGAAGCTTTGAACTATGCTAGTGGTTTCTAAGGGATCTAAATCAAGTTTTAGATGAGGAATATTTTTGAATGTTCTATAATCTTTTACTGCCATCTGCAATATAAGTGCAACATTTCTCAATCTTTAGCATCTTGCAGGCTTTACCCTTTTCTGCAAGTAACATGTTTAGAGTGTATCCTTTCAGTAAAACCATTGATCTAATAGCTACTAGTTCTGTATTTTCTACCAATAAAGCTCCAGAATTTCTAGTTGCTTACTTGCCTACTACTGTTATAGGTTTTTTAATCTTTTCATCATTCAATATCACTCCTACTTCTGGTATTATATCTCCAAATATGTCTCCTACTAGTTGGCGTTCCCTCATTTACACTACATGAGTATCTGTGTGCAGGTGTCATTGTTAATGTATCTAAACTCTGTACATGATATATCTTTGGAAAAACGTAAGTCTAAGTAGCAAATTCTCTTCCGGTCAGCCGGTAACATAAAATAAGCATTTTCTCAACAAATAAAATACACTCCAGATATAGTTGAATCACTTCCCTGTAAAATTTGCCATGTTCCCCGGACTGTTCAAAAACACGTTCACAGTTATTATTCCCGACAGGTGTTTTCTTCCCTTAAATCCGTCTTTTAAACACACAGACTTTCCCTTTGTACCTTTTATCGAACTTTAGTCTAGGAATAGACATTTCCTTTCTAAATTAATTCTCTTCTCTTCTCCATACATTCTTCAGGACTTCTTCCTTTTTATATGCATTTCATGCAACTTGTGTGCTTCTCTCTTTTAACATTAAAATAAAAATCTTTTCTGATAGGTTCGTTAAACAAGTTACAGTATTTTCTTGAGCTTTAAGAATGTTCACAGGAAGAAAAGGTCTAAAGTACTGCCAAGCTGTCTCAATGTTGTTTACCTGTGGGTGTAGATTCATGCTTTTCATTAGTGGAATTTTTGAAAGGACTATGGCAAAGTTAAAATAATGATATTCATAATGCTGTTGTCTATATACTAAACTAAGCAAAATGTTGCGTGATATAGCATAGAAAAGGGGAATGTGATGGCATGCCACTTGCTCATCAGCTGATGAAGGCAGGTGTGCACACACATAACAATCCTTAGCATCAATAGATTGCATATACTCTTGCACTAGTTTAGAATTAACATTTGTTGAATAATCTTCTTTTATCTAATCTACATATGAAGCCCTTATCTCACCTTCATCAATATGCTGTGTAGATGTTGTGTTAGTGATTTCTCTGTCTCTGGTTTAAATTGTATTACTAATAATACTGAAACTGCTAATAAAACTATTAATAAAAGTATAATCCCTAAAATAATCGAACCCCTATTTCTGGTGGTTAGGACACATATTTGCCGATAGGCATATTTTATAAAGTGATGAATGTAACAGCAAAGTTCTAACATCTTTGTTCTAATACACAACCATTTTTGATTATCTTCATCCTTTAAGAGTCAGGCTATTTTCTTTTAGCTTTATTTACAGCAGTCTTCGTACAGTCTTCCTTAACCCACTCTGTGTTCTTCTAAAATGTTGTCCCTACTCTTTTTCTGCTGCCTTGGGCCTAGGTACTCTTTGTATTTTCCGTGTTTAACAAATTATCCATCTCTATTTCGATCTATTAGCACAGTTCATGTAATGAATTCTTCACAACAAATGTTTTTTCTATGTTCTGCCTCAACGTTCAATTCGCAAAACGTCTCAGGGTGGTTCAAGTAGTTCTTTATTCCAATCAAGCAGATCTGAAATTAGGATGTTTAGCACTTGGCTCACATAATAAGTCCAATCAGGTGCTGAATATCTTCAACAAAGTACTTGAACTCTTTTGGATCTTCTGAGTATTAGCTGGTCTCCTTCTGTGTCACTTATACCACTTGATTATGTCTCCTCATCAATTATCGGTGGCATAGACCCAACTGACACACTTGTCTTTAATGTCTTCTGATTGTAGGCTTTTGGCCACTTAGCATTGTGGGAGTCTCTTTTTGTTATTGAATCAAAACTTGGTTCTTCTTCTAAATCTGCTTGTTGATCTGAAGGTATTTCAACTGTCACATCAACTTGAGCTCTTCCTTCTTGGTTTCTTTACCAAGAGCTCTAATGCAACTCTGTGAGATATCCGACTATTGAATTTCTTCACCTGTCTGCAGATATTCACCCATTTCTCCTGGCTAGCTTTGATAACCTACTTGAATAGGTTGTACATTCAACAGTGTTCTCGGTTCTGTCCCATAGAACACTATTTCTTCATAAGGATCTCTTGTTCTCTGGGTATGTGAAGCATGCACCCACTTCACTACCCCAACACACTTGACAGCTGTATTCCCGATCAGGATTACTTGATAGGGGCCTTTCCACCTTGGCTCCAGACAGGACTTTCCCACATGCTTCTTCATAAGGACCCAGTCGCCAGGGCTGACATCATGGCACTGCTCTTTATGCAGATTTACAGTGACAGCTTCAACCTGTTGAGATACAGAATGCACCCCGTCAGATAATTCTTTGCAGTAATCAAGTAGAATGTCATATGTTATGTTGACATGTGCATTTGCAGGTAGAGCAGGCAACCCCATTTCTCTCCCCATAAGGATTTCATGTGGTGATAACCCTGTCCTTCTGTCAGGTGTACTCCGAAGACTCATCAACACCAAAGGCAAAGCATCGGGTCATTTCAACGAAGTGGAAGCATAAACGTTCGCCAATGGGACTTAATGATTCTGTTGTTGTGCTCAACAATACCAGAAGCTTCAGGTAGATAACTGCAGTGCAGCTTCTGTTCTACTTGTAATGCTGCACACAGCTTAATGATCTCACTGTTGAAGTGAGTTCCTCAATCTGGCTCCATAGAAACTGGTATGCCATCCCTCAGGATTAATTCCCTCAACAGCAATTTAGCTACAGTGAGACTGTTGTTCCTCCTTGTTGGGTAGGCTTCCACCCACCTAGAGAAAATGCACACAATAATCAGGACATATCTCAGCCCATTACAAGAAAGCATTTGATAAAATCCATCTGCACCTGATCTTCCAACATGACTAATGGTGACTGGTGTTCATTTCCATATATTTATTTGTTGACATGTTACACAACAGTTACACAATTCTTCTGCATGCGCTGTAAATCTAGGATTAAACCAATTCTGTCTGAATGACCTCATCATAGCACCTCTGCCTAAATGTGTACATCCACGGAAATGTTGTGTCATTGGGGACAATAGACTATCTGATAATACTGGCCATCTATCTGTTGAAACCCAAATGTTATTGTGGTCCTTTATACATACTACTCTAATCCAATCCTGTTGTTCTGTTTTAGATACATCTTCCTATATTGCTTTCAGACCTTCTCAAGTGTCAGCTGGATGAGATCAATCTGTGAATGATCCATTAAATGTACAGGCCACAATCGAACAATAGCGTGCCACTTCGTCTTCATATCTGTTGCCGCTCCTTTATGCTGCACACTTCACAACAGCATTTTCAGTCAGGAGTTGCAGAGCTTCCAGTAATTTTCTCACTTGCTCCCCATAACTGATGGGAGAGCCAGTTGAAGTTATGAAATCCCTTTGAGACCATAACTGTCCAAAATCATAGACCACACCAAAGCTGTACTGACTATCTGTAAATATAGTTGCTCTCATATGGGCTGTCAAGCTACAATCTCTCGTAAGAGCAATACATTCTGCAGCTTGTGCTTGAAGATATGAAGCTTTTACTATCTCTTGAATAGTACAGACGCCATAAGCTGCTCTCAGGGAATTTGTCCTTAAACATGAGTCATCCACAAAAAGGACATAATCATGTCTTATCAAAGGCTCATCTTTTGTATCAGGCTTGTCTTGGTGCATAGATCTGTGACATCAAGACAGTCATGCTGAAAATTATTTGATGCTTCACTTGCAGGTAATAAGGAGGCTTGGATTCAAAATCTGACAGTGTTTCAAAGTGAGATTCTGAGCAGTGAGAATCTGTTGCTCGTACTTTGGCAACATTGTACTAGTCCTGTGCTGGATTTTTGTTCTGGTAAGCAAGACCTCAACAGAATGAGGGACCACAATGGTTAAAGGATGTTCCATCACTATGCTTTCACTTCTTTCAAGACTACTACTGACCACAGCCACCATTTTAAAACAACCAGGCAATGGGGCAGCAACAGGATCAAGAGTAATTTAAAAATAGGCCACAGGCTTTTGGGCTTCTCCAGGCGATTGTGTAAGCACAGAGAATGCAGTCCTCCCTCTCACTGTAAATTAATGTAAAACTATTTGAATGATCAGGCATTCCCAGTGCTGGGGCATGGCAGAGACTTTCTCTCAGCTGTAGGAAAGCTTTCATACATGCATTGTCCTGTGGAATTGGTTCAGGCACATCTCTGTATTTCAGCCTCAGTAAAGTCCTTGACACCAAGTAAAAGTTGGGTATCCACTGTCTACATTAGTCAACCATTCCCAGAAACATCCTAACTTCTCTTTGTGTTTTTGAAGGAGCTATTCATAAAATGGCCTCTTCTCTTTCTTGTGATACCTTCCTTGTTCCTTTCTTAATAACATGTCCCAGATACTGGAATTATTTTTGACAGTACTGTAGTTTGCTTGGGGCACTTTGGCCCGCATTATGAGTTTGGCGGGTGGCGGAGGCCACCCACCAAACTCGTACTGCCACCTGACCGCCAGTGCAGCCAGAACACTGCCGGCCTTATTACAAGCTCACCCGAAGGCCAGCAGTGAACCGAGCCTTAACATTGGCATAGTCTCGTAATCAAGCCGGTGACAATGTGGAGGATCGGCGGGTGCAGCCGCACCTGTTGCGCTCTCCACTGCCCGTAATTCTTGGCAGTGGAAAGTGTGATGGGGCTGTCCATAGGGGCCCCTGCACTGCCCATGCCAAGTGAATGGGTAGTGCAGGGGGCCCCCATGGGGCCTCCGGCACCCGCTTTCCATTAGCCTTTGCATAGCGGTACCCTTGTGGGACTTGACACCATGCTAATACTTTCTCTCGAAACACAAATGGGAATACAAATTGACTATCCTCATTCAAAGGAATTGAGAAGAACACTTGGCAAATATCTATGACAGTGAAGCACTCTGCTGAACATGGGATTTGGGAAAGAATGGTGGCTGGATTTGGTACCATAGGACAACAAGGAATTACAATGTCTTTAATCTTCCTCAAATCCTGCACTATCCATTAGGCTTTTGTAATCCCATAATGGGTGAGTTGCATGGACTCCCGATTATTTCTTTTAGGATCCTTTTTTGTAGCATATCCTCAATTATTGGTGTTATTCCTCCTTCTATTTCTGGAGTCATGTGGTAAGGTGGTGTTCTTAGGAAGATTGCATTGGGCTTAATTGTGAGGTGGACTGGTTCTACACCTTTGATGAGTCCGATATCCTTCCCTGTGAAATCCCACACTTCAGGATTCACAATCTTTTTCAATTCGGGAAGCAATTCCTCTACCATTCTCATTGGGGAAAGCCCTATAGCATCTTGTTGCATCATGTGTTTGAACTCAGCTCCATTAAGAGTGCAATAGGTTGTGCAGTTTAACTTGCACAAGTCCCTCCCTAATAGACTTACAGGACTTGAATCACAAACAATAAACTGGTAATTTTCTGCAAATGAGCCTATTTTTACAGGAACTTCTTTTGAGATTAGATTTGTAATTTGCTTATTTGTAACTTGGGCTCCCGGTTATATTGTATTATTTTTTCAACATTTTTGTCTGTATCTGTCCATATTTATGTTTTGCTTATATTTTATGTTTTTATTTTTTTGTATTTACTGTATAAATGAAGAAGCAATGGGTATCTTTCCACATTTATTTAACTGATAAATGTACACTTGCACTTGAATGTCCAAAAGGTTTCAGCGGTATATAGTGCAATAGCATTTGCTGTCTTGCATTGTAGAATAGCTAAATAACTGTAGATCTGCACTTAGTTAAACTTAATTAGGAAATCTGTTGCCTTATTTTCATCTCCCCATCTCTCAATCTGTACCCCTAGTAACCTGGCATTCTTGGTTGACAGTAGAGAAAAATTATCCGAAGAAAGCCTATTTTCCGTATTTTTTTGTATTTAAAAATACCCACAGACACTAAAATACATCGTTTTCTGTCTGTATTTATCTGTGAAAAAAAGTAAAAAATGGAAAATGGCGAGCCCTATTTGTAACTTCTACAACTTGGATCTTCTTTCTGAAAGGGGTAGGTCTGGGGCTTCCTCAGTTCTAACAGTGTAACCAAGAGCTCCATTCTAATCAGGATTGACACTTGGTGGCCATTTACGTTACCTTCTTTAAATGATCCACTCTGGACTACCTCTAAGACTGTGCCAAATAAGCAATCTGCCTCCCCTCTCTGGTACCATCACTGTGATGTGTCTGTGCCCATGTTCTTGTCATTAAAAATGGGAAACTGTTGAACCGAATTTTGCTTTTGTACCTGAAATGCATTTGTGTTCACTCAAGACAATTGATTTTGATTGAATCATAACTTACCCAGATTTTACTGAGCCATAGGGGCTTGTAGGACTGGCATAATTAGAACTTGATTCTGCACAGACACTTGCATTTGTTGTATAGGTGCATTCTGTACTTGCATCTTGTTTCCTCCCTGCATCTGGTTATTGTTTATTCTGTCTGGATTGAGCCTACACTTACGCTTCTAATGGCCCACCTTGTCACAAAAATGACAAGAAGTCATTTTCTTCAGTGTTGCAACATCAACACCCTTACTCTGATAACAGGAACTCCTCGAACTCTGACTTGCGAACAACCATGACTCCTTGAACACCCTGCATTCCAGCCTAGCACCAACTCCTTGCATACTACCTTAAACAGCAACACCTTGCACCACCATTTCCTGGTGAAGCCAACCCGCCAATGTACCACACCGACCGGCATGGCGGTAGCAGTCGCCGGGCTGGAGATAACAATCTCCAAACCGGCGGCCACTACTGTCCCGCCTACGGCATTATGACCCTGCCTACCGCCATGGTTTTCGTGGCGTTCGTAATGCCATGAAAACCATGGCGGTAGGCCCTACCAGTGACAGGGAATTCCTTCCCTGTCATTGGTAGGAGGTCCACCCCCCAACACTCCCCATACTACACATCCACTCTCCCCTGCTTCCACTACCCCCCATACAAGCACACTCGCAGGCACACACCATGCATTTGCACACTCAATCACACGGGCATACACTCATTCAAAAACATCATGCACACATCCAAACTTATACGCAGACACTCATTCACATTTGCATTCATACAAGCAGTCTCACATATGCACACACACATGCAATCAATACTACACACTCATGCGCATACCCGACTTACCTGAATCCAGGGGGGCAGGGAACGGGACGGGCGTTGCTACCGCCAGCAGCGCACGCCAGCAGAACACCACCAGGCCATATTATTTCTCATAATACGGCTGGCAGCGGTATACTGGCATGGCGCTGCTGGTGGTAGCAGCGCCACCTTAACACCGTCCGCCAGCATGACCACAGCCGGGTTTCCGCCCTTCTTATGGCAGAAATCCGTCTGTGGTCATATTATGGTGGACGGATGTTAGCTGGGGAGATGGTCTTTTGGCAGCTGTTTCTGCGGCGGTAGGCGGTTTTTACCGCCAATGACATAATGAGGGCCACAGTCTCCAATGGCATATGTAGAACACTGAAAAACAAATGCACATATACCGAGGGTCAATAGAGATGTCTGTGTCCCAATTCACAGAGCTCCTGCGCTCCCGTTCCCAGGGGCGCAGAGTGACCCCCTCATGAAAAACAAGGCCCCTACGAGCTCTAAGAAAATCAAGGCCCCCACAATCCCCACTGATTCCACTGTGAGGGTGTGGAGAAAGGAGCCCACACTTCTTCTTCCTCAGCGGGGAGATCTCTCTCGATCTCCCCAAGTGAAGCCCTCAGCTGAGGGCTGGCCCGCAGACCATGGAGCGGCCTATTTGTTGGCTCTTCCAGCAGCGCTCCTCACTGCTCACTTGGCCTGGATGGATCCTGCATTTCCCGCGGTTAGCCCGCTCTTCCGTCGGCAGACACACTCTCACCCGACCTGGGGCATGAGCCTCCTGCTGCACAGCCCTTCCGGGCTGCGGCGGTGAACGCACCAAAGCAGGTACCTGCCTGTGCCCCGGGTGCACTCTCCTACACGCTCCTGTGCCCTGGGTGCACTGGTCACGAGATGTTCTTTGTGCGTGCTGGGATTTCTCAACCAGCCCAGGAGGCGCCTGTGAATCCTCCGTTGGCAGCAACACAAAAGCGTCCTCCACGCGCTTTATCCCAATGAAGTAAAGCGCTCAGGACGCGCTCAAACAAAAACCATGAAGTGCCCTTCCTGCGCTTCGGTTCCACTCAGGAACAATGACAAAGCGCTGTTTACAAGCTTGATTCACATAAAGCCAAGCACCCTTCTTGCACCCCGGCATCACCAGGAAAAGTGGCAGAGGAACAGGTGGGCACCCATCCTCTAGGGCCCAGGGCACAGGGCAGCAGGGCCCAAGGAAACAGACCAGCACAAAGGGTTGCAGTCAGTGGCAGTTCCTCCTAGTGACCCAGCAGGTCAAAAGTCAGCACAACAGCAGCAGTCCAAGGAGGTCCCTGGTGAGACCCTCCAGCAGCATCTGGTTCCCGGTCCATCAGTGTCTCTCCTACATGGTTAAAACCCCTTGTACATGTACTTATACTCAATTTTGCACACATTTTCACAAAATGGGGAGAAGAGGTTCCAACTGGTTATAGGAGTGTCCCCTCTCTCCTCCAGCACAGGCTCCAGATATCAATTGTGGGTAAACAAGCCCTTTGTGTGAGGCCAGGAACAGCCTTTACAAATGCAGGTGTGCCTGCATCTCCTTCTCTCATCCCAGGAAGACCATGCAGATGCACCCCTGTGACATTTCTACCCTCCCTGTGTAAAGGCTGTCTGAAAAGTATGCACAAAACACAGCTGTCACTCTGCCCCACATGTGGATTGGAGTCAAGCTGCAAAACACCAGAGTCATAAGCAGAGTGAAATGTACACTTTCTAGAAGTGGCATTTCTATAATGATAATAAACAATCCACCACCCCAGTAAGCAGCATTTCTCCCTACCATTACAACCATACCAAACATGCCTACGCTACCCCTCATAGATCAGACAAGCCCCCCTAGACATAAGGCAGGGCATTTCCAATGCAATCCTATGAGCAAGGCAGCACTCACAGTAGTGAGAAACCAAATAAGCTGTTTGTCACTACCAGGACAGGCCACACAACCAGGCACATGTTCTGCCTTTCACATACATAGCACCCTGCCCATAGGGCTTGCTAGGGCCTACCTTAGGGTGACTTACATGTAGTAAAAGGGGAGTTCCAGGCTTGGCAAGTAAATGTAGAAACCAGGTCCGTGTGGCAGTAAACTGCACATGCAGGGCCTGTGCTAGCAGACTTGAGACAAGTTTGAAAGGCTACTTCTGTGGTGGTGCAGGCAGCCCTGCAGGCCCACTAGTAGCATATAATTTACAGATCCTTGGTATAGGGATACCACTATACAAGTGAGTTACAGGTAAATTAAATGTGCCAACCAGGCATAAGCCAATCATACCAAGTTTAGAAGGGAGAGCACTAGCACTTTAGCACTGATCAGCAGTGGCAAAGTCCCCAGAGTCCTAACGTCAGCAAAAAGGGTTGGAAAAAATAGGAGGAGGAAGGCAAAAACCTGTAAAAAGGGCCAGGTCCACCATTCACATACTTCAGGACTTTGTCTAAAGACTTTGGCCCTCATTTACAAGGGCATTGCGCCACAGGACCGTCACTTTTACTGACGTTCCGGTGGCCCAATGCCCTGCCCCATATTTACAAATCAGCGTTAAGCCACTTTCTGTGGCTTAACACCGCTTTGTAAATATGCCCCCTTTACACGCATCATTTTGCATGAAAGGGGTGGGCAATGCATTCTGTGGGCATTCCACTGTAACACCCATTGCATTTTGACACTGCCTCAGATTTACAAGGATTCATAAACCTGAGGCAGTGCCAAAAACTAATGTCACCCCAGGGGTGGCGTTACCATTGCGCAACAAGAATAAATACTTTTATTTCTCCTCGTTTTTAGTTTTGAAGAGAAAAAAACACCATTAATGATTGTGTCCCTTACTGCACATAAACAATCATTAAATAATGACGATTTGCTACTGCTATGTGTGCTGCATTGTGCAGCACACATAGGGCAAGCAAATTGTCATTATTGATTTTTCATGTGCAGGAAGGGAAACCCTCCTGCACATGAACAATCATTCCCTGCAGCACAAGCACCCTTGCACTGTGGTGTCAGGGTGCCTGCGTTGGCGCTAGGCAGCTAATTTTAGTGCCTGTAGTAGGAAAGAGCACCCCTGTATTTCTGAAGTGACGCAGCATGGTGCTGCCAAATTTGGCGCAGTGCCGTGCTGCACCACTTCTTAGTCAATGTGGCCTTTTGTCTGCCCACGTATCACATTCTGCTGTATATGCTGACTAATCTCCAGTCTCAGACCAACAAAAGAATCCCATATCAATAGGTTAATGATGTGTTTGACCTGTATGCTGTTTAAATGCTTTCAACAATCTCATAATACTCATGCACTGACTCCTATACTTCCTGATGAATCGATTCAACCTTACATAATCCATATCCTTCGGAGGGACTCTGCCTTTTCAGAAAGTAATCACCTCATTATATTTAGTCATCACTAGGGGTGAAGGTGCATTAGTACGAGGATCCCTTGTTGGCTCCACATCTGGCAACTGGACAGTATTTTTGCATTCAACCCACAAATCATTTGGACCAACAATATCAAATAATGTATTCAAATCAATCCGCAACACCGTTGAAATCTTAATAAATCATTCAACTTGTGTATACCACTGCGGAGGGTTCTGTCTCATTTTAGGAAAATTATTTGCAAATTATGCTAGGTCTCCCCTACTCCAAGACATGTACACGTATCCTCCACCCAGCACCTCTCTTAATGTGTAAGCTGTTGCTACCTCATCATCTGGGGTACCAGGTGGTGGTTTTTGTTTAGTCCCAACTGTTGCTGTTTCAGCTTTATCTTTCTTATTGATACATATAAAGGTACACTGTTCCACGTATTCTCTAATGGCCTAGGGGCCTGAAATCTCAGGAACAAGAGCCCTCAAGCATCACGATGGATGACTGGTATCATCATTGGGACATGCTCCTCACCAGGCCGGCGCTGCAATGCCTGACGGGCTCCCCGAGGGAGGGCTCTAAGCCGTACTGTTCTGATAGTGACTGGTGGGTTCAAACTATCCAGACAGGAATGCCTATATTCGGGCACCAGCGCAAATGGGAGAGAACAGAAAATGATTGCTAAATTGGTTATTCATCGCAAAATATCTCATACTTTTAATCAATACACTAGGATGAAGACCAAGATTAAAAACAAAAGGAAAGTAACAAATTGAGTTGTGATGCTCAATTACTCTCAAAGAGCAACAAATTCCAGAGGACTATAACTATAATAGTACCTCTAAAACAGGGTCGACATGTTTCACGTCGTGCGGTCCAAACGGATCCAATGACGCGTCATCAGGACCAATAACTAAAGATTTAATCAGCTCTTCTCCAAATAAAGAAAAAATCTCAATATAAAGGTAGAAAACACCGGTCACTTACATTAAAGTAAACTGGCTAAGTCAAAGTCAGGTCGCCCATCCCCAAGTCGAGATCAGGCTCCTTGGGAGGCACGTTCCAAGGACTCAGAAAAACAAGTTTATTTCATGGTCCATCACTGAGGACCTACCCTCCGGAACGGAATCAGTTGATTCATCATCTATCTATGTCCTGAAGCTTTTTTGAATAGGGACACTTCTTGAAATGTCAACATCATATTTATTAGCCAGTTCAGTTAATTTATCATGTCCCAATTCTGGTCTCCTTGTAATTTCCTTGCATAAGTAAACCAACTCTTTTTTTTGGTAATGCTTTACACGATCACGGTCTAAACACCCTCTATTTATTTATTTTAATGCAATGTTTAATCTGGGGACATTCAGTGATCTTTCTATCTCTGATCCTGAACAAGTGTCTTTCTGTTTTCTCTGACTTCGTACGTATTCTAGCAGCTTCCTCAAACCATGGAGGAAAAATCTCATCTTAAAAAAAGTTCATTTCATCCTGTGCTGTTTGTGTCATGAAAGCACATCTCTCTTCTAAGATTTTAATTGTTTGTGGTGGTGTTCAAACAACAGTCTGTGAATTTTGTGAAGTAAAAATGTATCCTGTCACCGGTGCACCTCCAAAATCTTCTTCAGCTACTGTATTCAGGGCTCAATTAACCTGGGCAGGTAATGTCTTTGTTGTACATACCATACCTCTACTGGCTCTAGTCACTCTAGTAACTAGTGCGGGTACAGTCACAATAGAAGCAGGAACACCTGTAGGCATCACTACTTGTACAGTCTCTATTTGAGCTGATGCATTGTTTGGTATTGCAGATTGCACAGCAGGCTGTATCATAACAGGTTGTGCTGTAACAGACTATGCTACTATGGATGATGTTACAATAGACTGGTTCACCAATAATGGCCTTCCAATCTGGTAAACACTTGGATCAACAGGGTCTGTAGGTACTGTCACATTATTAGTAGTGGTTCCATTAGTATTTATCGCAGGACTCGCATACGGTAATTGACGTGCTGCCAAAAATTTGTCTAAAATATAATCTCCTGAATCAGTATCAGTGTCAGATTTTTTTTCATCCTTTGGCTCTTGCTCAATTTTCTCATTTTGTATTGCAGGGTATAATCTACTTCCCTCTACTATAGTTTTTCTCCAGCCTTTGCTGTTGTTCATTCTATATGGCATCTATACAATTTCTCTATCTCTGTTTGTTCATTTTTGGTATTTTTCTCTATCTTTAGTACAAACCATCTTCTCCCAAGCACTTAGGACCTGGTTTATACTTTTTGGTGCAAAACTGCACTAATGCAGTTTTGCACCAAAATGTTTAGCACCGGCTTGCACCATTTCTGTGCACCAACCGGGCACCATATTTATGGAATGGTGCAAACTGGTGCAAAGGGTAGGCTAGCGTAAAAAAAAAAAAATGACGTTAGTCGGATGGGGCTGGCGGTAAGGAAGACGGGGGTTTTGCACCAAAAAATGAGGTTAGGCAGGTTAAAGTAAAAACAATGACTCGAACCTGCCTAGTATCATTTTCTGACACAAAACCATCCATACCACATGACTACTGTCTTAGAAAAGACAGGAGTCATGACCACCACCCCAATGGCCAGCACAGGAGACCAGGGTCCCCTGGGCATGGCCATTGCACCCAGTGGCATGTAGGGGGGGCATTTCAGAACCCCCAATGGCACTTAAAAAAGAAATACTTACCTGTACTTAACTATACATACCTGGGATGGGGTCCCCCATCCTCCACTGTCCCTCTGGTGTGGGTAGGGGTGTCTCTGGGGCCTGGCGAGGGCACCTGTGGGCTTATTCCATGGTGTTCCACCATGGAAATAGGCCCACAAATCTCCTAAAACCTGCCCTGCCCCAGGGGTTAAAAAATGGTGCAAAGCAAGCTTTGTACCATTTTTTGCCCCCTCCTCCCTCCCATGTGTGATTTTAGCACAGGGGATAAATATGGCGCTAAGGGCATAGAGTAATTTTTTTCACAGGAACGCCTACTTTGCATCTCATTGACGCAAAGTCAGTTTCCATGTCCAAAAAATGACTTTAACTCCATAAATTTGGCGCTAGATGGGTCTAGCATCAAAGTATAAATATGGACTTAGTTTTGCACCGAATTTGCGTAAAACAAATGACGCAAATTCGGTGCAAAACAAGTATAATTATGCCCCTTAGTGCTTCAAATCATGTAGGTCTAGAAGGAGGCTTCATTTCACAAAGTGTTTTGCTTAATCTGTCAATAACTTTAAAACAAAATGTATGCCATCTTGTAAAACTCAGGTACCCTCCCTCTCAGTGATTTTGCACCATTGTGGAAGCCATACACATGTATGTAACCCTCCCTCAATTATCATTTGATAAGCTGGCGTACCCTCAGGAGGTGGCTCTTCACCTTCCCATACTGCAACAGTCACATCACCTCTCATTAAACTTCTAATAGCTTTGAAAAATGACATGATTCTAAATCAACATCACAAATGCCATCCGACAAACTACAATTCAACAATGTTTAAATTTTTATTCCGTAAATATCAAATTCAGTAAGCCCGTCTCCCAATCTGAACGCTGCTCTCTAAAATCAACCAACCAATCACTGCGCTGCTTTCCACACAGCTTAACCAGTCTCAGCCCGGTGTTTTACACCAACAGACAAGTACCAGTAAGGCACAACATGACGTAACAACCTGCTTCTTGCAGTGGCTCACCTGCAATTTCTTCAAACACGCACAAAGCTTGAATTCTCATAAACTATGTGACATAAAATAACAGTCTTTGTCTCTTGTAAAGAAAGTGAAAGAATGACTCAATAAAGCAAAATTCAGGCTTTTACACCTTCCAAATTCCTCAATCAAAGAAATGTTGACACACACCAATCAAAGCCTTGACCAGCGAGAAATCACCCGATCAATGCAGTGCCACCTTTGCACATCAGGCTTCACCAACACTGATCAATATTAGTGCAACCACAACAGACTGTTACTGTGCCTATCTCATAGTGCAGTCGAGGATGTCTCATGGCCTGCACCACAAATCATTGGCAGACAAGAGTACCATATATCAAATTTTATTTATCTGTCCAGTGATCTTGGACTACTTCTTAGTCCAATAACCTCTTTATCTTTACCAACAAAAGCACATAAAAACTCAAGCTTCAGCAGTGCATTTGCACAAAATCATAAGCTTCAATATAATTTTTAATGTGTATATTCCACAATAATCAAGAATTAACAGTTAAATCTGAAGCATAATCCTATTGACACTCACACCTCCAAGTCTGCGACCACTTCAGAAACTGCACTTTGTCAATCCTCGGTCTTAGGCTTTGGGCATTGGGACATGTGCATTTATCTATTTCGGGGTATTTTTTTATTTTCACAGTTCCTGTTTTATATTACCTATAACCATGTAACTACTGCCAACTTTGCTGAGAGGCCTACTGGGAGACTCCAATTATCATGAAGAAGTTCCCGCACCTCACTGCCTCACTGGGCACAAGAGGCGAAGTCTTGGAAGTGAGAAAAAAGTTACCGGGAACTGCAATTCAAACAATTTATCAACAGTCAAATATTGTCTGCATTTTATGGGAGTCAATAATGAGAGCTACTATTATATTTTAAGAATTTCTTAAATGATTAATTCATCCTAATCTTTATTAGCAGAGCATGATATATCAAAAGTCACAGAACAAAGCATGAAGTGCGTTCCATAAAATCTGATCCCTAGTCTGAGCTAACTAACGTTAGATAGGAAATCTCAGTAGAACTCAACAAGAGCTGTTTCTTCACACATGAAAGCATATAAATGTCAATAGAACTTCCCATAAAGAGAGCTCTATGATATTTTATAGGATTCCTTTGGTTAAGTAAGAACAGAAATAAAGTAGCTCTCAGAGTAAATCTGAGACACAACAGCAAAGAGTCTAAGTCAGAATGTGTCAGAGTCAGAGTGCTCTCAGGGAAGGAGTCTGGTCTCTTGGAAAAGGAATTTCTCTATATTAGCCTACCAACATGTATTTATGTACTTTTACAATATAACAAGTTGCAGGCCTCGGGTAGATAACTTCTTGTTCTGGCCAATTGGGAACTGATATCTTCATGAGACTAGGACAACCCAGTCGACTTTGAAAGTTTCAACAAATAAAATTCAAAAAATGATACATTTAACTATTCTGTAAAACATTTTGAAACTTTGTGACTTCTCCTCAAAGGGAGACTATAAAGTAAACAAAAGTCAAGGTAAGTACAATTCATTCTGAAATTAAATCATTCCTTTCCCATACTCACTCACTAAAAACGCTATTCATAACGAAACAACTTTTAATATTGATCAAACATTACAGCATTTCGTTCATAGGTCAAATGGTTAGAAAGCTAAATTGCACCACTCTCTTTATTCATAAAGTTGTTACCATAAGATATTTACGTCATGAAAAGATATACAGTTATGACTGTGACAGCAGTCAAGACTAACAATGCGAAAAAGGAAGAGAGACAGAAAGAAATGAGAAATGTCTTTGTCAGCAGTTCAGATTGAATACATGTCCCTGTGTAGGCTTCTAGTGCAAAGCTACGTTTAAATACAGTGTTTAGTAAAGGCCTATAAAGAATTCTTGTGCAGGTTAATAATATAATATTTTAGATTCGTAAAACGCTCCAGCACCAGCGAGCAGCAGATGGGCAGCAGAAGGACATTTATACAAGTACATAAATCAGTAGTTGGTTGCTGCTCCAAACCTTTGAACAGGAAGTGACATCAGCAAGCACTGGCCAATCAGAGGGGAGCAGATCAGAGAGGAGTGACAACAAAACCAAGGAATGGTAAGCAATGGGTGGGCTCCAAGCCCCTTACAGTAAACTGTGCCTGTTGCAGCCACAGCTCATGTGCTGTCGGAAGGCAAGACCTAAAAACCGACCTCCAAATCATAGTTTAGCTGAAACATTTGTGAAATGACAAATGGAATACCTTTGTTTCCTGTATGGCACCGACATCAAGGTGTTAAAGCTGCAGTTACCCCCACAGCATGGAGGAACTCGAATAGAGGAATGCTGATGGTCCATTAAGTGACACATTTGTGCTGGGCCCTGCTTGGACTAAACATTAAGAGGTCTCTCTCGCTCTCTGCCCCTAGCAGCTCTGACCACAAAGCAGGGAATTTGTCGGTGCCACCGACTTTGTCCTGGTGTTAGCAAATATCATCCGTACAAAGTCAGTACATTTCACTGAGGCCCGTCTGAATCCATGGTGCTATTTTAAGGGTTTGATAGGAGATGGGAAATGGGGCAGGAAACTAGGCTTTCAAGTTGGTGGCAGGAAATCGGATAGGTGCTCTGGTACTTGACAGGAAATTAGGCACTGGAGTTCGTTGAGAGAAAGCAGCCATGCAATATGGGGTTCCAAAAATTGAAGATAACTTCCAGTCCTTAAATCAGGCTCTCATGATGATCGAGGACAACTGGCACACTAAATAGGCAGAAATTGAGCATGAGAATGAGAAGATGGAAATTCGAACCACAACATAGCAGGCACACCAAATTGGGCAAACAAATCAGACAAGCAACGCGATGAAGATGAATTCGGAAACACGCAGCCCTATAGTCAAATGTAATGTGACATTCACTCGTGCAAGCCCTCACCTAACTTTTCAGTATATCTTTGACTTATTTACACATCCCAAAGGCTTCCAGCTGAACTCTAGGGAGCCAGCAATAGGCATAGATTGGTAAGGAGTAGTTACATTGTGCCTATTTCACACATAAGTGGAATGTCACCCAAAAGTTCATTTGCACTAAAACACGTGATTTTTGTTTTTCATGGGAAACATATTTTGTAACTCTGGAGATACCACTTTCCCTGCTAGATTTCAGAAGTGTCCTATTTTCTCCAGTAAATATGAATATACTCCGATTCTTGACAGGGGTAAATCTCTCACAATTGTCAGAGTGGAACGTTACTGCCAGAAGTTTATTGTTACCTGCAGACTTCCACGTTTGTGGGTAATCAACATCTTTGGTAGGGCTGCCCACCCTGAAACGCTCACAAACCGCCCCCAGTGAGCACATTTCTTTGACCAGAAAACAGCACTTTACTGTGATAGATTAAATGTGAGGAAATCCGTTCTGTCAACCAGTGAAAATGATCCGCACTCGAAAATGACAGCATTGCGCAACTAAGTCCCACTTTTTTCCTCATACACTTTAATATAAACACGTTAAATCAATTGAACATGAAAAATAAAGAACATTTGACACTGAAGAAGGCTGGTAAGAAATTCGGTATAATCAAGGATGTGAAATGGGTGCTGGTAATTGGGCACAGGCCAGGTGGGGAGAAAATTAGGTGTATTTTCCCTAACTCACGATACTTTTGCGAGCAAAGGACTTTCACCAAATTCAGGCCAGAACCACCATAAGCATTTTCTGAATAGTAAACCTGGCTTTCCCTAAGCACCACTTACCAGGATATCAGCGCCAAAGCATCCTCATTTTAAGATAAGAATTCCAGACGTCTAGAAGCCTTTGTTGGTTCATAAATGACTCCACAGAATGCTTTTCAACATCTTAAGAGACTGAAGTTCTGCAAAAAAATGTATGGAACCATTCTGCCTCCTAGCATTATTCCCCTTATGGTTCTCTTGCTAAAATCTTCTGATATGAAAAGTAGGTTGATTGTGACAACTGTTCCTTTCTTCTCCAATGTGTTATCCAAAGAAATATAACAGCCTTCAAAAAAGTCACGTATGACTGGGTCATAAAGTATTTGTTAGCACTCAGTCGAATACTACAACTTTTCCAGCTTTTATGATATGCGCAGAAGTCAAGCCTTTACTTAATACTAGTAGTTTGTCTTTTTATCAACACTCATAATTCTTGAAAGATAATGGGTCACACACATCGATTAATGGAGAACGCAGCATTTGTGATTTAGGTTTCTTGATTTCACAGTCCACAATTTAGGCACGAGACATCATCATCTTCATGTGTTCCTTAGATTTAATCTGTATATCACCAAGTGATTTAGAGGTAAACATACATTAATAATATATAATTAGATGCCACTTATACATGTCCATTCACACATTTAGCATAGCATACACTGAGTCTCATGACGTTCTAGCTCAAATTGGTATTAAATTACATTGAATAGAAAGAGAACCCACCAAACTAGATACATCTCCCAATAAAGTCACACCTCGTGGATGCTGATGGCAGACATAAAAAGATGGAACCTCTTGTCTATTTTATGCTTGCATGCACCTTCTCATTGTAATGCAATTTATCTTCAGATTAAGGTACTTTTACAAAATATTCCTCCCGATCCTCAGTTGAAGGTGTTGTGTTCCTCTTGTGCAAAAAGTGTCCAGGATCCTATGCAGCTTTAACCTTACTGCTCGTGAGATGCCTTGGGGACCCCTTGGGTACAGGGGAAGGCAGGTATATCACTGGTCCCTCTAGGTGCTGAACTTTAAGATCTGGTTGAGGTGGATGGCTGAACCAGGATTGTGACTGCCATCTTAAAAAGAATAAAATCCAAAGTAATAGATTCCAATTCTCTGCCACTTTACTGTCTCAACATAGTTTTTTAGATACTATAACCAGTCATACAATCAACAATGATTTCCCTATCTAATCAGTTTTACAAAAAAGAAGAAAGATGCCATGATCTTAAAACACTTTTGTCTTAGTTCATGGTTCTGAGGAAATTAGATGTAAGAGACACTGTTCTTGCAGGTAGGTTGGGGAGTCTCCACAGAGGATTTCAGCTTCAATGTAAATGGCCATGGCTATAAAACACTTTAGCCCCTGGACATTGATGAAAACAAGTTACATTTCAGTGACTACTTCTATGATGCGACTGGTGGTATAATACCATCAATGACTACAGGAAACCAGTTTAATGCCACAATACATATGCATCTTTATCTTAGTTTATCTACCACAAAAAGTTACATTTTAGAACCAGGATTGCTCACTGTGGTGGAATGCGTCATACATTTTAGAATTGTCTAAAAACTAGTTCGTGAACTGTACCTAGCAAGAATGAAATTGACCACACACTTTAATTCGTTGTCCTGCTGTAACAGCTTCAAAGTGGAAATACATAAAAATGCTCACACTAGTTATTTGCCTTGAGTTACTAGCTACCTATTTTGGTGGCGCCTACTCACGTTTTTTTTCGTTTCTCCCCTTTTCATCTCTTCTCTCTGAAACCAAGGGTGTCTGAGTACTCTACAGATAAACAATAGAACTACACTAAAATGTATTTAGTATGCAGAGTAAACCCTTAAACGTGTAAAATGCTTAAATATTGTTGAGAAGGGGAGGCTGTTCAGTTTATTTCAAGAGCTATGTCCATCAGTGATGCGAGGGTGTGAGGGTAAACAGTTCCGAGGATCATGGGAGCCACAATGAATAGGTTTTTACTTTTAAAATGTGGAACTTTTTGTACTAGTTGTTAGAAACTTCTTGAAAGGTACAGTGTGCAGTATATATGTCTATAATCAATCACTTGCATTGCATTATAGCATTAAATCAATACATGTGCCAATCGAGTAGCATAGCTCTAGGAAGAATGGTAATGTATCGGAATGTGAAGAGACGTGCACATGAGCTGGGACCCCTCGAACCGTCCTGTGGCCTCCAGAGGCAGACAGCAGCGAATCTCCAGTAGTGCTCTGGTATGAGCTGGCATCTGTTTATCTGTGATGTGGAGCTCAGTATGAATACAATCATGTTTAGATACTTGAACATCCTGCTAAAATTCTGTTCCCAGCATCCAAGGGGAATCTAAGTGGGAGGAAGATGCTTCCCCGCTCATCACATCCCGGCCGGCTTTATGAAAAACTGAAAGACATGGGCGATAGCCTAGGCCAGTGGCTTATGCTACCTGCCATCAAGACTATCTCCGGCATGAAATCCCTCACGGAAGCAGATTGGTTATGATATTCGGGGAATATGGATAACAGACTAGAAATTTGTTCAAGGACAGGATTTCTTTTAAAGTGTTTGTGGTGATCCACAAACTTGTAGATAGCAGGACCCCATTATGTTTTAAAAATAGAGTTAAGTGCTATAAAACTGTGCAAGACATCTGGTCAGGTGGAAAGAATGTACTACTAGTTCCTAAATATGAAAGGGCCCTGGGATGAGAAAAGCCCTACATGATCTCTTAGCAAACTGTGGAACTCTTTAATAGTGTAAATGCGTAATCATGCTACATTTCTACAAGAATAACTGAGACAACCTATTATAAACATCTGGTTTGCAAGAATCGTTGGGCTTCGTCTTTGGCGCTTTGTAAATGACAGATGATAAAGGTGCCCTGAGAGGACAGAAGGACTCTCCAGGTGTCAGCGATACTACCATCACCACTGGCATCCAACGCTGCTGGGAGGTCCTTGCCTTCATGGCCTTTTTAAATTTCCTTTGGGGTGTCTTCCATATTTCTTATTGCTTATTTCTGTGTCCTCTCTGCTGTCTACTCCTTCTTTTGCCTCTTTCTGGTGTCTAGTCAAGGCCAACTCTTGCTTCCATTGTCTCTCCCGCATATTTCTCTCTGTCATCTTTTGTCTATATGATGTGGCTCTTCTCTTCGGTCTCTGGTGTCATCCACTCGTTTTCAATTGTCATGTTTGACTCTGAGTGGCTTTCCCTCTTGTTCGGTTTCCTCATCCATGTGTGTTCTCCGCAGTACTTCAATTACGAAGTTCTCATAAGTAATCACTGGGACATATATACATTGATTACCATTTGACCAACTCTAAAAAAAGTATTGGATAATTAAAAAGTTTAATATTTGTGTACTGAGTTGTGATAAAATAAGAAGGAACATAATTGGGAGCTGACCAGTGCTTAATTTGTGCTTGTTGTTTCCGGTGCGGAGCACCCGCACTTATTTTTGAGGTCCGGCACTTATTTTCCTGCCTCAGGCATTTACTGCGAGCAAAAGACACATATGGGAAAGACGGAGGAAGAGAAAAATGATAAAGCCTCACAACGGAAGAAAGCAGAATG
Source organism: Pleurodeles waltl (assembly GCF_031143425.1). Taxonomy (NCBI): domain Eukaryota; kingdom Metazoa; phylum Chordata; class Amphibia; order Caudata; family Salamandridae; genus Pleurodeles; species Pleurodeles waltl. The sequence goes on along the minus strand of NC_090446.1, from coordinate 612,471,250 downwards.
CTGCAAGAATGAGCTGAAGGGGAAGGGAGTGCCTGTACATGGATTGAAGAGGCACGATTTGGCTTCGGTATTATGCTGCCTCAGTATTCTGTGTTTGCACATTTAATTGCAGCAGCCGCATGTTTAAGAGAAGGGCTGTGGGCACCGGCACGTTTTTATTTACAAATTAAGCACTGGAGCTGACTGAGTTGTCATTTGGTCTTTTTCTGTACACAAATTAATATTTGACGCCATGAAGAGAAGACTAACATTTAGAAACAGAACAGAGTGTAAAACCTTACAAGTGTGAGCATAATTAAGCACGGTCTAAAAAACCCAACAGCATAGCGTGATCATAAGTAGTGCTAACTGCTTTCTAAAGGGCACCTTGGTCCCTTTTCTGTAGATGGATAATGTTTGTCATGTAGAGAATGCCATGATTATAACATGGAGCAGCACTCAGAAAATGTGCGTGCATGCAAGAAATTGTGTTTTAAAGAGAATTTACCAAAGTGGTGTGTATTTGTATTAATTTACCTTTAAAAAGTTAATACATTATATTATGCAATAAGATGCTGGCTATGTCATGTACTTAATTCATTATAATTCCATATTTCGTATTATCGAAGGCAGGGATTTAGGAATAGTAAGATTTTTATTATCAACTGATATGTGAAGTACTGTACTTCTTTGTTGCACATTGCCCAAATATTGTGTAGGCTGCAAATGCAACCTCTTCTGTCAAAGCTGAGGGTCTCCTAGAACCGAATGCCAAACAAGAGAGCAGCTGTCTGCTGCTCCTTTACTGACAAGATCTCCATGAAGTCTACTTTTTCCAACCTCATATCACAAGGGGCTTGACATTTCTTTAGTGACAACCTGGTAGCGAAAGCTAAGTACAAACCATCAGCTGATGATTTCAGTCTGCATGTAATGTTTTCAGAGCCAAATCTACTTGACAAGAATTTCCCCATCTTGACCATGAAATGTTAGAATAGCAGCTACGGTACGCATAGTTCCACTGGTTATCGCATTTCACATTCCTCATGGCCACTGCATGAATAGTTTGTCTTTCCCTGTACCGGTGGTCAGAAAGAGTCAGAAGCATGCTGTTGTTACTACTCCTTTACAAGGATTGTCTCCCTTTCCTGACATGCCTAATTCCTTTCTTGAGGCTGAAAGTTACACATGGTTCAATGGAATTTCTCCATTATTAGCACAGTGGAATTATTATTCACAAGGTGTTGGATAGGCTGGCACACTAAAAGAACAGCAAGAGGTACTACCAAGAAAGACCAATAAAGGGTGGCAGAGGAGCGTGTTCATCAAAAAAGGGGCCTGATGAGAAGCAAGGCGCTGTGTAAAGGTATGATGATAAATCAGAAATAAATAAGGGGAAGAGGTAGTGTGCTGATGCTGTAAGAGGTTTCATTATCACCCACTTATTGGTGCCAATTGCATCAAACAGGGAATGATTTAAAAAAACTAAGGCCCATATTTATAATTTTTTTGCGGCCCATTTGCGTCGTTTTTTTATGCAAAATCGTCGCAAACGTACAAAACGCAATTGTATTTTGTAAGTTTGCATCGCTTTTGCGTCAAAATGTGGTATTCTATTGGAATCTTGGAGAGATTCCATGAAGGAATGTGAGGTGTGAAAGACTGGGAAGTTGAGAGGCGAGAGCGACGTTGCTGTGAGCGCCGGTGGCTGGGGTCTTGTGTCGACTTTATCTTGAATAAACACATCACCTGTCAAATGGATTACGGTTTTCTAGAAGTTTTATTAACCTCAATTACCACATTTTGGCGACGAGGATGGGATTAAAGTGTGTGAAATTTTGGACAGAATTGTTTCTGAAGAACAGTGGAAAGATGAAGTAAAAAAAGATGAGGTGTTGATGAAAGTCATTCACAATGTAGGAAATGTGTGGTGTGAGAAGAGCAAGCACGAAGATGGAATGAAAGGATTTTGGCAAGTCAGAGATGAATTATCAGTGATAGACGGAGTACTCATGAGAGGCACGAAATTGGTTCCTCCTGTTGGTGTAAGGGACACTTTGATGAAGCATACTCATGCCAGTCATATGGGCATAGCTAAAACTAAGGAGAGAGTGAGAGATTATTGGTGGTCTGCTATGGACATAGAAATTGAAAGGTTGGTCAGGAACTGTTTCGAATGCTCACAGAGTGATAAGTCTTTGAAGTGTAGAACTCAACCGATGGTCTTAAGAGAGCAAGCTATTGGTCCGTGGTCTGATGTAGCGGTTGACATCTTGGGACCCATAAAAATTAATTCCCTTGAAAATATGTGTTAGTTTGTGTAGACATGTACTCAAGGTGGCCAGAAGTAAAAATAGTTAATTCAGTGGAATCAAGAGTAGTCATTAAATATTTGGAAGGTCTGTTTGAGAAGGAAGGCTTTCCCACCTCAATTTTATCAGACAGTGGAGTGCAATTTGTTTCAAGGGAAATGGGAAAATGTCTTCAAGACAGGGGGATTAGACATAAAAGAGCTGCTTTATACCATCCTGAGAGTAATGGTGTTGTGGAGAGATTCATTAAGGTCTTGAAGGAAAGTGTACAGTTGGCGGTGTCTTCAGGTGCTGATTGGGAAATTAGCATAACTAGAAAGGTGAGAGAATATCGCCTCACTCCACATTCGTCTACTGGAGTTTCTCCATTTCAATTGTTTAGGGGTAGGACACCCAAGACCCATGTTATGCCCTCATGGTTTATTGAGAAAAGATTGGTAATCGACTAACGGGTTGATGATACTGGGGAATGGAAAGAGAGAGAAAAAGAGAGGATGACACACAGGAAGGTGTTGTTTGATAAGAGAAATGCTGTCAAAGAGACAATAGTGAGGGTGGGAGACTGGGTGAAGATAAAATCACCTAAAAAGCTTGGTCCATCCAAATTTAGTCAACCATTTAATGTAGTCAAGGTTTTTAAGAATGCTGTGAAATTGGACAATCACAATGTGTGGAACCTGAATAGAGTGGCAAAACTTATTTCAATGGATGAGAGTAATTTGGAAAGAAGAATGCCAAGCAGTAAGCGTTCGGAAGACAACTCTATTCCGGTGTGCAGACCTCAACGTGTTCACAAAAGACCTTCTTACATGAAGGATTATGTTTTGTAAAGGTTTAATGTATAATGTGAAACTGTCTCCCTTTCTGTGTTTCCTTCCTTTTCCGAGTTTTGGTATTTTACAAGTTTTACAGGTTTGATTGGAAGTGTAAAAAAAAAAAAAAAAAAAATGTAAATTCAAGTTATGTTATTGTGAAGGTAGGGAGGTGGTGTGGCATTCTATTGGAATCTTGGAGAGATTCCATGAAGGAATGTGAGGTGTGAAAGACTGGGAAGTTGAGAGGCGAGAGCGACGTTGCTGTGAGCACCGGTGGCTGGGGTCTTGTGTCGATTTTATCTTGAATAAACACATCGCCTGTCAACTGGATTACGGTTTTCTTGAAGTTTTATTAACCTCAATTACCACAACTGCCTAACAATACTCAGACCCAATCAATTCCCATTTTGGTTAACCCAGTGCCATATATTCTGGCATCACCAAAGGTGCAATAGCACAAGTCAAAAGTCCAAAATGAAATATGTAAGTGAAAGAGATGATTTGTTATCTTCCCATGGTTTGAAGATGAAACCAGATAATTTTACCACCAGAGGGACTGTCACTCATCTACAATCTAGGTGAAACATTGATGCAGTATTCAGTTCCAGACTTCTGAACTTCACAGACTTGGTCTACTTTAGGTAAGAGTGACCCCTCCCAGTAGCCACGATGCTGCCAACAAAGTGAACATTGACCAGGTAGTGCCTTCAAGAAGGATCCACTAAGAAGAAAGAGCCACAGAGGCAAAACCCCAAAGTTCATAGAGGCCGACTTCAGGTTGTTAGAGACACAGAGACAGAGGAACAACCAGTACCTACAAATAAAAATCCAGGACTAGGTATACTGCTAAAAGTGGTCATAATACAAGAAGGAGGTGCAGAAAGACCAGAGCATGTGCAGGAAAGACAAGGGAATGAGGAACTGGCATTAATACAGGAGAGAACCACCCAGGAAAAGGCCAGGAGCAAAGAACATGATGAAATCCACTACTAGGGGCGTTGAGACACAAGGACAGATAGATTTCTTCTCTTTTATAGAACTAGGGCAGGAAGTTGCATCAAGTATCTTTGCTGCCATTTTAGCTTGAGAAACAAGGCACAATGAAGCATTACATGGTGGCCATTTTAGATTAGCTATCTTTTAAGTCACTGGGTGCCATGGGACAGGAAGAAGGAGGTCCAACATGGAGATGCTGCCAACGTCTCTCCCAGTTCGAGGAGTGATGTGCCCCAAGATTATACCGGCATGCCAACTGCCGTAAGGTAAGTTTAAGGTGCAGTGGCCTGCCAGCTCGCCCATGCCTACAGAAAACCCATCCCACCCCAGCAAAGCTTGGAAAGAAAGCTCAGGTGGGATGCAAGTCATTGCAGGAGTGCAGCATTCACAGCACTATTCTTGAAATAATTTGTGAAAAGAATGGGTATAAAACGAAACACTTCAGAGGCTCCAGTTGCCACCCTCAAACAGATGGACAAAGAGAACTTATGAACCAGTCTATTGACCAATACCTTTGATTTTTCCTAATGAACCTTGGGAATGCCTGGAGCAGACGGATCTTACTTGCAGATTTTGCCTATAGTGTTTAATAACACTTCTGCCAGGGTAGATCTCCTTTCTATTGCACCTAAGAACTTCATGCTCACGTGTGGCTGCCATGATCACAGCATCAGAGTTTTCTGTCACTAGAAAGTGGTAAGATATATCAAAACCATACATCTCCATTCATCATCAATAGTACTACTGTCTGTCTAGTCCCTCCTTCTTCTGAGTGAACCACAATCTGGGACATCAGATCATTTTTAGTTGGAAGTCTATAGCTAGTGGTACTTTATCATCTTACTCTTCAGCTTCAAGAAAATGTCCTCAAATTATAGGCACATCTGAATGTTTTCAAACTCTGAGTCACTCATCTCTAGGTCTTGAGATGTGTGTGGGTGTGGGAATATTCAGCAAAATGTACCCACATTTGTGGGTATTAACATATTTTGCACACAGTTTTCAATTTATGAAAAGAAACAAGTTTACTAGTGTCTAAGGCAGGAGTAAGTGCATTCCCGGTGTGGCACTGCAAGTAAAAGCGTTGCGAGACAAAAATACTTTTCCATGTAGGAGAAAAGTCACATTTCATTTATTAGCGCACATTTTGTAAAGTTTGAGGACTCGTGGGAATGTACAATTGTTGATTATTTCTGTGACTACTCTGATTCTTTGTGAGTTTTATAAAAATCTAGAAACCAACTCCAAACAGAGAGCGAAACCTGCATAAAAACATTTCCAACCTTTAGAACCTAGGCTTTTCAGAATAGGTAGATCTCATTTGTTCTCCTTCTGTCTACAACTTTGGGACCTTTAGCTGTATGCATGGTGGCTGTTTTAGGTAATCCTGTGTTTTCAACTCGCTTTATAATTCGAGATTTCTCTTTTCTGGCATTCTTATATTTATGAACCGATTTCTACATAGAGCATGTTCCACCTTGAAATTGCGTTGACATTGTTTTTATGCGCCATTTTCCTTGGTGTTTATATTTTCTAAAAAAATGTCTTTTGATTTTTAACTCTGCGCCATATCCCTGTTCTTTTTAGCAAGCGATATTGGCTCATAAGCCTCATAATTAATATTTCCTGAGACACTATTGCCCTTATTTATACTTTTTTTGTGCCACATTACCGTCGTTTATTGATGCAAAAGTGGCGCAGACTTACAAAATACAATTGGGACATATTTCTACTTTTTTACGCAAAACTGCGCTGACGCAGTTTTGAATCAAAAATTTTACAGCCGGCTAACGGCATTTGTTTGCGCCGCTCGGGAGTCAAATTTATACTTGGACGCACGGCGGCGCAAACCACTGGGGTGAGTCATTTTTTTTTACTCAAACCAATGTCTTAAACAAAAACGACATAACGCAGCGAAAATGACTGTGAGCCGGGTTACGACGTCGCAAACCGGCAATTGCGTAAAAAAGCGGCACAAACACAGCAAAATGTGCTAAGGAGAGCCAAAATGGATCCCAGATGCTTACACAGACCCCAGGAAGATGACAACAGACCAGGAACCAGCCAGGAGGACCCATAGGAGACCCAGGACAGGGAGAAGAAGAAAAGAAAGTGTCACTTCAGTGCAGAGGACCAGGAAATTCTGGTGAAAGAGGTGATGGAACACCAGCACCAACTGTTTGTCACCTTAAAGTTGCCAATCAGTAGGAGAGAGGCAATATGGCAACAAATTGTTGACAAGATAAACAGTGCGGTAGAAGTACAGAGAACAGTCATCAAGTGCAAGAAACAATGGCATGACTGCAAGCGCAGGACCAAGGAAAAGATGGTCAGGAACAGGAAGGCAGCACTGTAGACTGGAGGTGGGAGTCCAGCACCACAGGAGGCCCTGGACCACATGGAGGAGATGGTGTCAGCCGTCATCCCTGAGGAGATGGTCACAGGGATTCAAGGGCAGGACATAGCAGACCACCAGGAGAAAATACAGGGTAAGTCACATGGGGAATTAAAATGCACAAATGTTAACTGCAAGCGGGGGGGCATACCTACTACACAATGCATGTAAGTCATGATATTCAGGGAGTGGCATGGGTAAAGGGGCACGGCACAGGGGTATGGCCCGTTCAGAGGAAACCTGGGGCACAGTACTACACTACACCAACAACCTTTGCATGGGGGTATGCTGCATTGCCAAGGATGTTGGAAAGGTAAAGCCAGGCCAGGAGGGTAGTGTACAACTTTAAACTGGCCTGCTGTCACATGCCAGATGGTATTCTCCCTACATGAACTAGGGCTCAATTAACAGTCTCAGGCCATATCTGCAAGTGGAATTTAACATTGACAACAGTTGCCACTACCACCTCTGCTGTGTGTGCAGGTCAAGTAGCTAATGGCAATAACGTCCCCATGGACAAACACACCCAAATTAGAGGGTTCAGGATGACAACGTTATCAATCCCCTGAAATCAATACAAATCTTCCAATCCTGTCAAATGTGATTGTCCATAGTTGCTACAAACATCAGCCATTGTCATAAACATTATGAGGTACACAGCACTAATGTCATACCCATGCTGCATATGTCAGGGTCCATCCTGTGCCTGGGTCACAAAAGCTCCAATTACACCATGCAACATCCCAAATGTCATACTGCTCAGACAACAGCATTGTGGGGGAGGACATATGTAACTGGCTAGTGAAATACACCCGCACAGTCAGAGGAGGAACTGGAACACTGCTAGGACCATCAGTGCAATCCAATGTAGCACACATTTCCCAATGTCAGCAGTACACCCTACCAATGCTGACACCCATATCGTGCCAATCCAATGCCATACATAGTATTTGCTAGGTCTCAGCAACATATAGGTGGATGTGAAATATCAGAGACTGGGTCAGTTCCAGAATGTTGAGTGTGGTGCAAGTGCCATCAGAACACCCACAGCCAGTGAAAGGCCTCACAGTGAGAATGGAAGTAGACAGAAGGTTGAGTAGGACAAGAAGGTGTCACTTCACAATTTGGCCAGAACCAACACCTAGAGGATGTGATGCTGACAAGTCCCCAAACTGACCACAATACATGTGACATGCAGGTGGGGCACAGGCCTGGGAGAATGCTAATATGAAAGACTGGAGTAATCAACTGGAACCAAGATCACAATGCGCAACAAATAGGAAGGCAGGCACGTCACATTACAAATCCCAGAACACAGACACACTAATTGTACCATATCTCATTGCAGAGGACGATGGCTTTCCTGCAGATATGCCTGTCCTGGACTTCCCTGATGACAAGGATGACGAGCTGACAAATATCAGCCAGCAGGCCCTCCAAGATGTCCTTGGGACCCTCCAGACCCCACCTTCAGTCACAAGGAGGAGCACAGAAGTAGCAGACATCACAGAGGAGCCACCCACCACCCCAATTGTACGACCTGCCAGCTCCAACCCAGCTGAGGATTCTGACGACACTGGCACCAGCTTTGAGAGAACTGTAGTTGGAGTACAGCAGGAGCTGGCCAAGGAGGTGCGGGTGGGGATGGAAAATATGGCAGCCGGCCTAGAGGGTGTGCATTCGTGCATGATGTCAACTGCAGAACAGGCAGCAGCCATGCAAGGGCGAACATCAATTTTACATGAACTCGAAAAAAGTGTTAAGGAAATCAGCACAGCTGTAAGAGAGTTGACACAACACCTACAACAACAATCCTGTCAATGTGTGCACGAATGCAATATTGACCCCCTCAGGTCCAACCTGGCTGCCTACCACAGTGATGTGGCTGCTATACTTAAGAACCAGCAGCTCCTCCTTGCTGCAGTACTGCCCTTAATAGACCCACAGTTGGCAGCTACCGGTATGTCTGACTCCACGTCTTCAAACACTGAGGTGTGTGTTGTCCCTTCACAACCACCACCACCAAGGGCAAAGGAGACAACACACACATCAGGAGATGAAGACGTGGAACAGATCACCTTCACCCGTAAGAGTACCCGGTAGCACTAGTCCCTGCCACATGGCCACCTATAACCAAGGTCTTGTGCTTTGTAACATGCCAGTCTTGCAACAACTACACTCAAGCACTGTTTTTCAGCCCACTGTTTATCTTGTCACCCTGCCCTGTGATTGTCTCTCACTAACTCATTGGCAAATCCTGTCCCTCTGCACTGTCTGACACTTCACCCCAGCATGTCCAATGACATGTGCTTTTGCACTTATGTAGGATCACAATGGAAGGTGTCACACTAATGGACTCACAATCATGGACAATGTACATATAGCAATACAGAACTTTAAAATAAATAGCACTTGCACAACAACTTTGTCTCTGTGTAATGTGACATATCAACCGTGATGGCCATCAGTGATGTTTACCTTAGGTCAATGATTATAGATTGTCAATACAACTGACCTGAAAGAATGTTGGCTGATAACTATGCACTGTGGTCTGGATTGTACCATCATCTGCCCTTCCTGAGGGTTAATTCTGAGGAAAGTAGAAACTATACACCAAAATGCTGTGTTGGACAGAATAACACTTCCTCAAGGGATGTCTAAGCCAAAATGTATTGCCTTCAACTTTTTCTTCAAGCCAAAACTTACGTATGTGACATTTGATCCAAATTGTACCTAACACATCATACTGCATGAATGGATGTGTATGAGTGTACGTACAAATATGTAACCTGGCTGAGCATTGTAACAAATGATAGGTGTGAGTCATGTATACCATACTACATGAGATCATACTACCACTCACCTTATAAGGCTTCGCTTGGACATCAGGCTGCAGGCAGACTTAACACAGTGTCCTCAATACTAATTCTGGTCGCAGAGTGTATGAGATTGAAAACATGCATCAAAATTAACAATACTTTGGGATACATAGTAACCTTGAATGGTGGGTGCAATGGGTGGCAGAATCTTAGCAAAGTAGCTTTGGTGTAGGTGCCAATGTAACAGCTCAATTGGGATTTGGTTGCAGGATGGGACACAAAAGCTAATACTAAAGAGACACTGTTCACCCATGCCAAGGCCCTGATCCCCAAGCATGTGATACATACTGTGAAGGGTTACCTAAATATTTATTTTACAGTAAAAACAGAAGCTAAAACCAGAGGAATCACCTTACCTAACCTAACCTATCCTAACTACACATTACCCACAACTGGCCCTAACTAACCTAAGCTAAACTTATACTCTAAACATCAACCCCCCTCACCCCTTATAAGAAGGGACACATGGAGGACAACATATACTAACCTAAACACATACTATCTTATCCTAAACAAATATATAAATATTTTTGGTATTTTTATATTTTATATATATATTTTTTTTTTAAAAGCCCAAAACCCCAACATCATCCAACACCCACCGACCCACACACATAATAAAAAACAGTTATTAAAAGTATCATTCCCCCACCCACTACTACTAACTAAACTAACAGCCTATTCTAACCTAACACTAAGCCCCCTAAACCCACTAATGAAAAGAACCAGGAAAGAGGAGGGAGGGGAGGGAATCATGGCTGAGGGTAAAATGTTTACAAGTTCGCCCTCCTCAGGGTCTTTCTTATGGTACGCACCCTCCTATTCACTTGTGCCACCTCCTGCTGCAGCCTGTTCATTTTCCTCAACATAAGGTCAATGTTCTGTTGCATCCACTGAAAATCTGCTGGATCAATGACTGCAGCAGGGGTGGTCTGGGTGCCAGTTGAAGATGTATGTCCCCTTGTCGGTGCCATGCGTGTAGGAGGAGGTGCAGGTGGTGCTGTGGCAGGTCCTGGAGCAGTGGAGGTTGACAATCCAGCAAAGGTGCCTGCTATGGTTGGTGTCACCTGGGTGGTAGTGGTGGTGCTGGTGATGGTGGCTGTGGTGGACACCGAAGGGCCCCCTTGGGCAAATGCCCTCCACACGGCAGAGGCTCTTTCATGGCGATAACGTCTTGCCATGTTGCGGAACCCAGACTCCACATCCAGAATATGGCGGTAACGCATCGTCCTGCTCTGAAACTCCCGAATTTGGATGGGATTCAGATTGGTAGCTGTTAAAAAAAATATAAAACCAAACATTAGGTACTTCATTGTGTGATATGGCTCCAGAAATAAATCAGACAATACATCTAATGTATCAGAAACAGGCTATATCATCATACAGATCACTGATTGTCCCTGAGGAAGTACATGCCAACGCAGCCTACACATGTCCTATCAAACAGCACAGCAATGCTCTAAAAGATGGGTAACAACTTAAATGACCTATGCATCATTGTTCAGCCATTTGTCACGTAAAAAATGCTGCAAGTCCTCCACATGTGACAGGACAACTAATGACTTACTTCTGGATGACAATCAAGGGCCACAAGATCTGTGAGTTGTAAATGGAATTGCCATAATAGAATGCAGCTGCTAATCATGAGTGGGTGTCCTAGTTTTGGACAAGTGACTTACAGATTTACATGTCTGTGTACTAAACTTGGATCATCAGTCCTAGGTACACATTTCATAACCCTATGCCTTGGCCTGAGGGGGATGGACAAGCAACAAACACTTTCAAACATCAAGGACACCCAGGAAGCTTTGGACAGCTGTACATGGGTTTGGGCAGTCCACCACAGGTAAGGAGGATGTCCAACTAGGATACACCCAAACCTTGGACAATACCATCCACATTTATGTTTGGGAATGCAGACATTTTCAACATCATTTCCTACCAGTAACACATGACTTACAACAAGCAGATAGATGCAATCACACATCTGGCCATGAGCTGCATGCAGACCTAGGCCATTGTAATCAAGTGCCTCATACACATAGCACAATGTGTGGAGTTACATGCTGCTAGGAGGTCAAACATACAGTAAAACATGTTCAATAGTGAATAGGGACGCTCAAGTCTGTGGGTTAGACTTTGGCATCTCTATTCTGTGAGAATCAGGGTCTGACTTGCTCACTAAATCACAGATATGGTCCTCTGCTACATTTTCTTAATATAAGTTTAATCCACAAAAGTCACCCTATTCACATGGCCGTGCCTACATGGCTGCCCTACAATCCCAAAATATGACTATCCGCTAATTATTGCCCAACTCAAAGATGGAAAAAAAATGACACTCCACTCAAGGAACATTTCCGATCATTGACCAGCGCATCATACCTTGCTATGTGTCCAACACACAGGGTTCAATCACACAACAGCAGCAATCACAACACAGAACAGAAATATCAACACTTACTGGAGATGTCTGGGTGCGCAAATCGAGCCACCTCTCCGATAGTGTAGGTCCACCTGTAAAGCATGGAAGGGAGAAATGTGGTCACTGTCTGTGCACTGTACACCACTTCCAAATACAATTACTGTGTGTAAGATTAAATCAGAAAGTCAAGCCTATCAGGCATGATGATACTGCATCCGACATAGCACTGCAAACATGTACAGACCCGGGCACTCCAGTGAGTGATACACACATATCTGCACACATGCAGTGGCCCTATCTATCATGTGGTGGCAAACATGCTCCATCATTTGTTTGCAGACTCATTTATGGAGTGTATTCCTCTCATCATGTGTATCCATGAGAGAAATGCAAAGCCACTTTCCTGGAGGGCTGCTGTACCAGTCACTCAGGTATTGGTTCTTGGGCATCAAAGGACAATCCTTTACTGTGTTACGCACCTGTGGGTTGAATTAAGGGCATGATTTATCATGCTTTCTATGGTCCCTTACATGTAGGGCCTGTGTTGTGTCTAGGTTACATATGCTACATTAACAGGGTACCCTGAGCCACATATGCCATCTATGACACCATAATGGCAGGGAACCTATGCATTATTTGGTGACAGTTTGATGCTAGCCATGGATTGGGAAGTTTTCATATTTGGATACAACAAGGAGATATATGTTTACAGTGTATATTGTATTCATCCATGACAGACTGCATGGGCAGAGGTGTAGTAATTGCACCTGAAATGTGTCTCTCATTGCCCTGTTTACCCAATATGGGTTTCAGAAATCACAGATGAGACACATTCATCATCTTACAGTTTGGTTGATCAGCGGATCTATAGCAAACTGATACCGTGATATTATTAATACATGGTTTAGCAAATGTACCAGTGTGTCAATCATGATGATGTAATTTTCAATTTGTATGTCCCTTTGGAATGAGAGCAGTCACAGGAATGCTGGTCTACTGATCTTAGCATACACCCATGTCAGTGATAGCCTCCATACTGGGAGGTTAGTTATTAAACATATGCTGGACTTGATCAGCATGGGTGTGCCAAACTAACCTAGCTAAGTATTAGTCAACTTTATATGTATGATGCAATTGATCAGTGGTCCCTTGCATGACATCTTGTACTTAATCCATTGTGATCATGCATTCCCCAACGTCACGTATCCCATGATGATCCTATAACTTATGAGAAGTACATGGCAATAGAGTAACACAGATGGCAAATGCATTAGCTCGGGCCAGCTATTGTGACTAAGACCAATGTAAAACACACAGGTACAATGTACAGAGGGCCAGGGATAGTTGTTACCCCTCAATTAGTATCATTTGCTTCATTTGATGTGCCACAGCTATGGTAAGTTGCACCAAACATTTTTAAATGAACCTGTGTGCATTACATTTGCCATCCATCCCTAATTTAATTGTGGCACAACAAAGTCCAAATATCAGTCTAAGATGTTACCTCAGGTCAGCTATAACTTGTTACGTATGTGTCAGAATCCAGTTCAGACATGTATCAGAAATAATTGAGGGACACATTATTTCTTGAAAATATCTGGATTAAAAACATGTCTTTCCTGGTACACTCACAGACCATGCATAAAACATATGTTAGAGCCACATTTGCATCATCTATTGACGTGAAGGCAGCACTAATTTACAGGCTCCTGTTGTGTTTTGTAAGTTAGTGTAGCTGTTGCGTCAACAAATGACGGTAATTTGAAGGAATTATTGTATAACTCACGGCAACTGTATGTTTAACTTGCATTCCACATGTCCAAAAACATTGCCTGCAGCATATGAACAAATTTGCTACTGTCACTACAGAGTATTTAAATGTGCACATTACTCTGATTTGTACTCACAAATAGGGCCACCAATCACAATCCCCATGTGGTCCAGCAGGTCTTGCTCCCTGGCAACCAGGTCAGCCCAAAGGTGTTTCAGCTGATGGTCGTTGCGCAGTGTGTTGTAGATTCTTTGAAGATGGTACAGGACCTTTGCCCACCGGAGCCTCCTTGCCTCTGTGTGATACCCATGTATCACACGGCCACCTGCTTCAATCATTAATGGTAGTAAGTGGCACACCAGCCAAATAAATCCCCCCAGCTCCTCCTCTCCCATCCTACCAAGATGAGGCCTACCCAACATGCTTGAAAAAAAATGTAATAAAGGGGTAAAGAGGATAATGAAGGGAAAGTAGGAGAGGGAAATAAAAAAATGAACACTAAAACAGCCCAACTATCCCCAAACTAACACTACCCACAACAGACTCCCAACAGTACAAAGACAAATTTAGACACCAGAAATGACAAAAATACATTACACGGGATACCACAGACACTTAGAAAACACCAAAAGACAATTTAAAGACCACACAGGAGACAAATTCACAAAATGCACAGAGAGACAAGTCAAAACACAGCCACACAGTCAGGAAATATCACATACTGCAAAGTGAAAGTGAAAGTACACCCACTGTACCAATTCTGTAAACAGTATATCCTATTACATAATTTCCTGCCTCAAATGTAGTGTGTTTTTATTCTTATGGGTCAAAATATTATAACGCTTACAGTCTGTGCTTCATTTTTTTTTTAAGCACATGCTTAGAAATTACCCCGCATCCATATTTTCAAATATTTTTCATAGTTAACCAATTTCATGGGGTACAGTGTGGGAATTACTGCTCAGGGCCAATGGATGTATCATGGTAGTGAGCGCCATTTTTCAACGCATATGCAGCATTATTTTACGCATGTGCGTCTTTTTTGGAGCGTATGCATCAACATTTCGGTCTTTGACTGGGTTTGGGTCATTTTTCATTTTTAATAGTACATGGCAGCTGTAAAATACAGAGATTGGCAGTTTGCACCTACATTGTGCATTCCGGTGTATGGGCACATGTGACAGATCATACTGCTGCGGACCATGATCCTCTAGTTGTTGTACCAGATTTGCACTCTTCACTGATGCAATAGATGGCCAAATGTGTGGAATACACATAGGTATTACCCAGTTTGGGCATGTTTTGCGTCATAGAGGATAGCAAGGCTATGCAACTCAATACAGTAACTCAATGCCTGTGTGTCAATGTGTGTGAATTGGCTCTTACTAATGTAGTTGTCCCACTGTGTGAACATCACAAGACGCGTTTTCTCAAATCTGCTTGTACGCATGTGTTGTCAATGTGTCCAACCATCAGATGCTATTCAGTGTGGAAATAAGAAAGGAAATGTGTTTGTCATACACAAAGCAACACATGCTGTGTGAACTTCCTAGGTTTTATGGGACATAAGCATCACCAATGACAAACCATGCACAGGATAGATAGAAGACGGTTGATCATGCCAAAGTTCCAAGACTAGGCCATCACATGTACTGGAATGTTGCATCACCAATGACAAACCATGCACAGGATAGATAGATGACGGTTGATCATGCCAAAGTTCCAAGACTAGGCCATCACATGTACTGGAATGTTGGATACCACTTCCTGGGCACTTGTTTGTATACTACCCATGAGTCAGGCATTGGAAAATTCTATGTGGGTACTGTGTTTGTGACACCGAGTCCCAAAACCAATCCACAAATGTCATGTCACGCCACAGTTTGAGTCATATAAATGAGCCATGTTTCTCCTGTGGCAGCGGAGGATCAGCAGACCAAGCAGCACGTGTGCACATATTTCCAGTGGTTAATTGCACAAAGATGTCCAGTTCAAGTGTGTGGGGCCATGTGTAGCTTGAGTCATAATTGGGGTCCATGTTGTCACAGTTACGTGCAGGTCTAGTCATGAGTCTGTGGAGCCATTTCCTGCATTTACAAAGTATCCTTCACAGCTGAATTGAAGGAAAGCCGAAGAGGAACTGAGAACACACATGGGGTTAGTCCAGCTATGGCACTGCAGATGTGTAATGAGACTGACAACAGGGCAACCTTGGTGAGCTGACAAAGTTAATGAATCAGTAATTTGAAAACCAGCAGGTTTCCTCACAGCATTTGTACACAGGGTGGCCTCTAAAATTCCCACTGCAGCCGGGAACATCAGTTCTGTGCTGATTAATCTTACAGCTATTCACCGCGCAAGCCCCATCAATATGCTGGGGGCAATGTGAATCAGTGTGTGGACTGTCAGGGTACTAATATGAGTTGACATTTCATGCACATTATCTGATGTTGTTTGTTGTGCTGGAGGCACCATACCCAATCCATACATACAGCCATGGTACACTGTCACTATTTTGTCACTCATGCATACATGAAACCCACACAAGGGATGGGCCATGATTAGGCTATTTGAAGACAAGTTCCACCCCATGATACAATAAGTAAACTGATTACGCTACACAACGTATTTGAGTGTTGACTGTGGACCTACATGACACAATACCCCAGAAGGAAAGTGAGGGCTTGGAAAGCAACTATGAGACAAAGGTAGCCACAGGGAACCTTTATGGTGACGCAAACACAGGAACCAGTCAGGCTAACAGGATGCAGGGTCAATCAGGAACAAAAATGAACAAGGCAAATACACAGTGAGCAGACTGAGACTGGTCAAAGCTGGAACAACACTGTGGAAAATGAAACATTTATTTGTCCTGTGTGTTGGAACGCAACACAAAAACCCAAGGCCTGTGTTGCACAAATTATTTATACGGAAATGCATAACAGTGTTATACATATGTGTGTGCAGCTTCAGTCCCTCACAAGTCCTGTAGGTGAGAATCAATTTCAAAGGGCCAACAGTACCTTTCACATGGGAAGCGATGTACAGGTGACTACATGTCCTACAGACTACACGCAGTGCATTATTCAACCAGAGGTCCATGCAGACAGAAGAACAATGACTATGGCATACCATACTAAAGAGGGAAGCACACTGGATTCAGAATGTGAGTCTGGGTGTGTGTAGATGAGGGATTATCTGGGTACAAATATTCCATTTCCAGGGCACTCTGAAGAAGAGTGGGGTGAGGCAGGGAACATGGCAGTAACAGGACTTATGACCTGGGATGGCATGTGCAGGGGATGTCTTGTCAGCAATGCTAGTCATACCTGGGGCACTCGTGCTATCCATTTGCTGCTTATATGGAATTCTTGTCACACATACTCCTTGCAGAGATAGCCGATGTAGCACTTACTGATGTCAAGGGTGTGGTCATACCTTCTTGTTACCAATGCAATAGCACATCCACTGCCTCATGTATGAGGCATTTTTTTCCATATTGAATGACGGTGTCTTAGTTGTGTGCCATATGCTGCAATGAACCATGCTGCCAACATGTATGTGTGAAATAGCTGTGCTCCTATGATATTGACCTTAAAATGTGAAATGGACAGGATATATGTCATTTACAGTGTGTGTGAAGTTGGGTGTACATTCATACCCATCAAATATGATGTGGATTTTTCTGTATCCTAATCTGTATTTTTGCAATGCTCCATGAGGCTACACTCTGATTATGATTCTTAGGGATAATGTTATGCAAAAATGATTACCAGAGCATGATATAGTGAATAGAATATGTGGTTATTGACATATGGTAAAACAGTGGTGATGGTGATTAGATTTAAAAGAAATTTTGGACGATATGTTGCCTCCGACACAATCCTGCAGCTGTGTTTGGATGGCACCCCTCATGTTGATAGACAGCATCCTCCTCTTCCTCCTCTTCAGGCATTTGTGTGTCTGGTTCATATAGGGGAATGTTCCTCCTTACACATATGTTGTGCAGGAAGCACAGGTCAAAATGATTTTGCACACCATTTCAGGTGAGTATTGGAGGCTGCCTCCGGTGATGTTGAGGCACCTGAATCTTGACTTCAGGATGCCAAAGGTCCTCTAGACTATGGTGCGTGTCCTCCGATGTGCCTTATTATAGGCATGCTGTGATGCTGTGCTTGGGTGTGCAAATGGGGTCATTATCCATGGCTGGAGCTCATACCCCTGATCAGCTGAAAGAGAAAATGAGTGAGAAAATGTTGATGTTGCTTGCACCATGATTATCACTTTGCATGGCAGTCGTTCTCTTGTGTTGTCTGTGACTCATCGGTGTTTGTGTTATTGTGTGGAATCCTAGGCTTCTAGGATGTGCCATCAGCATTGGGTTGTTTCCTTATCTGAACTGGTGTTTGGCTGATTGACTGGATGTCAGCGGTATTTTTGTAGAGTTGTAGTACATTGTGTTGTCCCTTGCATTATGTCATGTGAAAGAGGTGTCCATGTGTCTTAACTGGGGGTGACATGATACTTCCATACACAGAATCAATTCCACAGTGGTGGTAACACGGTTGCATCTATATGGCCTGGACATCCCATACAATTTAACATATGCAATAGAATTAGTTAAACATCAGTGAGGGCCTTAGATTTAGCAAGGTGACAATGTACAACACATCTCCATAAGTTGTCAGCACTGACGTGTTGACAATTGACTATGCACAAATATACCATGTGTGACAAATTCTCTGCAGACCTATTTCTCTGCCCTTGCCAAGTTGACTCAGGTTCAAACGTGTACCTATACTACTAAACATGTTCTAGTTCAGCTGGCTAACTTGGTTGTGAGGTTGTCATTTACAATGTCAGAAGGTCCATATGCTTGTACATCTGTTGTGTATATGTGGAATTGTCTCAATCCGGATGTGTAGGAATGTGCAGTTTGCAATATTGACACATCAATATGTGTTCTTAGCACAGTCCACTTGCTTAATGGTACTGGGCAATGTCAGAGCAGGAGTGATGTGAGATATTGGTACAGCCTCAATGATTCCATGTCACCTTCATCATCATGCTATGTGTGTCATGGTGTTTGACCTGCAGCAAAACACATTACACACCCCTTACACAGTACTTATTGCTTGGAAGGGTGTTTGATTGAGTGTTCTTGATGTGATATTGAAAGATTAATCTTCCAAGTTGTACTGCCAGTTGAGGCCATGTCATTGTCATTGTGTTGTTTTAAATTGTTCCCTTGTGTCTGTAGAGTGGCATCTGTTGTTATTTGGATCTGTCATTTGTCCATAGTTGTGTGTATCCAAATGGGTGAGGATATCAAACATGCCTAGCGGTGTCACAACCTCAGTGTGTTCCTGGCCATGTGTCAATGCAGTGGTGTATGTGTTGTTTGTCCTAGAGGGTTGTTGTGCAGTGTGTATATAAGTAGGTTTCAGTACTTACCAACAAGTAGGCCATTTCCATATCGTCCTTCCTGGAAGTGTTGATTGATGGTGCAGTGGCGGAAGATAATTGAATCATATACACTCCCAGGCTACTTTGCCACAATGTTGGTGATCAATCCCCGGTGATCGACAACGGCCTGCACATTGATGGAGTGTGTGTGCTTCCTGTTGCGGTATATATGTCCGGTTTCAGCAGGTGGCATAAGGCGTACATATGTGCAGTCAATGGCACCAAGCACGTGTGGGAAGCCGTTGATTTGGTAGAAGCCCTGTTTGGTCTCCTTCTGGTTCTGCTGTGTGTTGGGGAAGCTGATGTGGCGGGGTGTGAAGGAGATGATGGCATTAAATACTTTGGGTAGGAAGGCAGAGAATGAGGGCTGTGAGATCCCAGCAACCAGGGCACCAGTAGTTTGAATGTAGCCACTTGCCAACATGTGGAGTACAGCTAGCAGCTTAGTTTCTGGTGGAATTGTGTGGGGTGTCTGCAAGCTGGGTTGCAACTGTGGCTCAATGTTGCGCAGCAGCTGCTGAATGGCTTGCCAGTTGAGTCTGTACCTCTGGATTATGTCATATTGCCGGAGTCCCAGAAGGGTTGTCCTGGTGCGGAATATCCTTTCCTGCCTTCTGCGTTGCCTTTGGGGTCCCTGCTGGTGTTGTAGAAGCTGCTGTTGTTAGTCCTGTGCTCTGCGTCGGCGTGCATGCTGGATGAAAAGCACCTCCATGTCTTCCTTTTGGAGCTCTTCTGTTGCTTCTGTGTGTTTTCCTTAAGTACTGGTGTGTTTGCCCCATTTTAACGCCTGCCCTGACCAAGGCGTTATTTTTTGACGCAAATCGGGCTGTGCATAATTCTCCGACTACGCCTCACAGACGTGCGGGATTTTTACGCGGTAGCAGAAATATGCCTCATGGGTGTTTAAGTCATTTTTTGGATGGGAACGCCTACCTTGCATGTCATTAACGCAAGGCGGTTTCCAGCATCCAGAAAATGACGCACATGGCGGAATTTTGGCGTTCGCTGGCTCGGGCGTCAAAGTATACATGTGGTGCACGGTGTGGACCGAATGTGTGTCAAATGTTTTGACGCACATTCGGCGCAAACAGAGTATAAATATTGGCCAATTGTATTTTGTAAGTCTGTGCCGCTTTTGCGTCAAAAAATGACAGTAATGCGGCATAAAATAAGTATACATCAGGGCCTATGTCCATAACCTGAGAGAGAAAAAGAAAAGCAAGAAATGAAGGTCCCTTTTAGTCTTTGAGCATGCCTCTTATGGTATTTTCTACTACTGCAAGTCACAATAGGCACAAGCATATTTTACCAACTTTCCCAAGGGTCCAAATATTCATTACTAGCAGATGTTTTAGCGATGATATATTACAGAGCAGCTTTATGGAGTAGATAGTATGCTGGCTCATTGAAAAAAGTAGAACATTAGGAGCAGTTGAGTCATAATTATTATTTCAACTTTACCACAATATCAAGCTAGACCTCTTTGAATGCCAGGGGCCATGGTTTGTACCTTAGACTGTGTGGGGCGATGGACTTCAGGAAATAACTATTACTTAAAGTTAACTTAAAATAAGAGGAACTTAAATGTAGTCCAAAAATTCCACCACCTAACATGGTCTCCTCTTCTTTGCAGAGCTAATGCCACAGCAGAATGAGGGGCTTCCAGTTTGCTGTGTTTGCTTTCTTCTTGATGGCAGGTAAGTACTTGAGACTGCTCTCCAAGCCTGCTGAGCTGCATGCCTCAGTAAATCACCTCTCTCAGGGTTACATGGATTTAGTTTGTGGACGCAGGAATGGGTATGTGTATTCATGGTGTGCTTATTATAGCTGATGGGAAGGTGAACTTCTTTACTGATAGATAGCACGCTACTCGACGTGAGCTGAATGTTTGAAATGTAGCCATGCACATTGGTTATTGCTTGTTATGGTGTTTGTCAAAATGTTATGCACGTTTTTGCACAAATTTCATATAGTAATGAGTAAGCTGGCATTTGTAGGAGTTAAATGGCACTTTGTACTATCATTGACATTTTATGGACTTGGTTACTACAGCTGTTGTATTGTTTGTAGTTTAGTTATCACAACGTTATGTAGAGTTGACAAAGCCAATTAGTTGAAATCAGTTCAAAGTTGAGCCATAAAACATCAGTGAAAGTAGGCGCCTCTAAAAAGTTAGCAAAGACATTCGCTTTTTTTTGCATCATTTATTTATTGGGATTTCAACAATTACGTGCTTGCAGATACATAGGAGTGCCTCAAAAGGCTTACATTGCAGAGGGTGTACAGAGGTAAGGAACATGTCAGCTCTGTAGGGCCATGAAACGGTGGTAGAAAGTCCAAGCATCAGAGCGTTTCTGTTCCAGAAAGCAGTATCCGAGCTGCTGCAGTTTACAGTGTCCATACCCTTACATGGGGGGGATCCCAGTTCTGTATCTTGCACCCCCAGGGTAAATGAAAGGAGCATTGCAGGAGTGGGAGAAGCTAACAAAGGGGGTGTGAAGGTTGGTAAGGTGGTAGGGCATGGTGGTATGGTGAAGTAGGAGCATCGGAAATGGAACACGAGCCAGCAGACATCAACCATGCCTCCCTGTGTTTGTGTTGTTACGGGCCATGGTCCCTGGCCTAGCACACTGAGTCTTACACTATGGGGGTTTTGTGTGGGGAATGCAGCCATTTTTATCATAAAGAGGCCCCAAATTGTTTCAAAAGTATGGGATTGGTCGTTCAGTTTATTGGTAATTTTCTAGTTAGCAGCTATGCACTTCAAGGAGAAATTTTTCCTGGTAGGGCTGTTGCCTGTGGCAAAGTATGCAGAGTTTAGCTGTAGCGAGTGAAGTGGTGAGCCATCTATGGTCATGGGAGGTCATGTTGGGAAGACCTGAGAAGTCATGGAGGAGGGTTAGGATTGGTGAGGGGGTAATCTACTGGGCATTATGCTTCCGTAAGTTGTCCCAAACGAGTGCCCAGTAAGGGGCAATAGTCGGGCAGGTCCACAAAAAGTGATGCAGGTTACATTGGACTCACTTCGCCAGCACTTGTCATAGGGCAGCAGGTACACCCGATGGAGTCGTCAAGGGGTCTAATACTAATTGTGCAGAATTTTAAAATACAAGAACTTCATCCTGGATTCCCTTAGCATCCTATCACAATCTAAGAGAAATGATGACAAGTCTCGGGGAGTATGCTTTTCCCAGTTGGGGCTGCCAATGGAGTCTGGTAACCGAGAGGGAGGGGAGGGAGTGCTGCTCTTTGAGAAGGATTGTTTAGAGGCCAGACACTAAGGGGGTCATTCTGACCCTGGCGGCCGGTGGCCGCCAGGGCCACCGACCACGGGAGCACCGCCAACAGGCTGGCTGTGCTCCCACGAGCATTCTGACCGCGGCGGTTCAGCCGCGGTCAGAAGCGGCAAGTCGGCGGGCTCCCGCCGACTTACCGCTGCTCGGGGGAATCCTTCATGGCGGCGGAGCGTGCTCCGCCGCCATGAGGATTCTGACAGCCCCTACCGCCATCCTGTTCATGGCGGGTTTCCCGCCATGAACAGGATGGCGGTAGGGGGTGCCGCGGGGCCCCTGGGGGCCCCTGCCGTGCCCATGCCAATGGCATGGGCACGGCAGGGGCTCCCGTAAGAGGGCCCCGCAAAGTATTTCAGTGTCTGCCATGCAGACACTGAAATACGCGACGGGTGCAAACTGCACCCGTCGCACCCCTGCAACTACGCCGGCTCAATTCTGAGCCGGCGTCCTCGTTGCAGGGGCATTTCCTCTGGGCCGGCGGGCGCTCTTTTTGAGAGCGCCCGCCGGCCCAGAGGAATGTTAGAATGGCCGCCGCGGTCTTGTGACCGCGGTGCGGTCATTTGGCGGCGGAACCTTGGCGGACGGCCTCCGCCGTCCGCCAAGGTTAAAATCAGGTCCTAAGTCCTTGTAACGACCAAAGACCCGAAGGTATGGGTAACTGCGGTGGAAGTGGGCTATGCAACACTCTGAGACAGTGGCACAGTTGACTGTAACATCAGAGTTCCTCCAGGCGAAGTCCAAATTGTAGTTGGTCAAATGGTTTAAGTTCACCTCCTATAAGAACATAGTCAAGCCATTGTCTGCCACTCTTTTTCCAAGTCGTCCAATGAAGAAGGCATCCCCCAACACGGAGGGCAGAGTTGTGCCAGAGAGGGACCTTCGAAAAAGCTGGTGTGCCTCCCACCAGGCCTTCTCCATCACTGCCAATATAAGGTTCAGGCTCACTCTTGGATCCATCAGTGAAAGATACGGAGGAAGGAGCGTTGTCCCCAGTGAAAGGAGGCAGCATTTAAAGTGAGCCCAGAACGAGGTCTCTCTTTCAAACTGAAGATGAGCTGCGACCTGGGAAAGGTAGAAGACGAGGGTGTAAGAGATGAAGTGGGAGAGCCTAAGGCCACTAGCCGTCTTATCTGCCCAGAGTTGGAAGGCTTGAATGCGCAGCTTGCGTCTGCTCCGGAAGCAGGGCGTTATGTCAGATTCGATGAATTCCAATAGGGTTTTGGGAACCTAAAGAGGTAGCGTGCTAAAGGTATAGTGGAAGCGTGGGGGGCATAGTCATCTTCATTGCTTGTACTTTCCCCCACAGGGATATATTAAGGTGAGACCATTTCAGAAAACTCTGATGAGTGCGCTCCATTAGGGGGTGTTCTCCTCCAATATATGTGCAAGGCCCCTATTAATCTGGATGCCTAGATAGCAGAGCGCACTCGGGATAGTGTAGTTACACGTGGGGTGGTGGTTCTTCTCATTGGAAGGGCTTCACTCTTTGACCAGTTGCTCTTATAATCCTATAATTGTAAAAAGACATCAATAATAGACATAACTGTTGCTATTGAGGATTGCGGCTGGCACAAGAGGAGTAGGATTTCGTCTACATAAAACATGATTTTTACCTTTCAAGCTATAGTAGTAATCTCATGGACCTCCTGTGACGCGCAAACCACGGCCAAAAGTGGTTCAATCACTAGGAGGAAGAGGTGCGGGAAAAGGGGGCTTGCCTGGCATGTCCCATGGCCCACCCAGAGCACTTTGGATAGAAATCCACTGCAGGACAATGCAGCTTATAGGGAGTCATAGAGGAAACTGTCTTTAACGATTAAGTCATCTCCCAGATCCATGTGGGACATTGCGTGGAAGAGGTACGGCCATTTGCTCCACTCGAATGCCTTTTCAATGTCCAACAAGAGATCCAGAATCTTGCGGGATCATCCTTGATGTGCCATAGTAGGTGTACTAACATCTGGAGATGATTATGAGAGCTGTGGTCCTGTATGAAGCTCACTTGAGAGTCATGAATCATCTGTGGATCACCATTCCCAACCAGACTGCCAGGATCTTGGCCATCAGTTTAAGGTCGACATTGATGAGTGATAGCTAGCATAGTCAAGGGGATCACTATTGTCCTTAGGAGAATAATGACTGCAGCGTTAGATATGGACCCCAACAATTTGGTTCCACTGCCTCATTAAAAGCCCTGGTGAGGTGGGGTATTAGAATAGCGCTCCTAGCTTCACAAAACTCACCAGTGAACCTGTCATCCTTGGCGGATTTACAGGTAGGGAGCCCTAATATCCGGTCAGCCCCCTCCTCTTGTGTAAACGTCCCCTCGAGGACCACTCAACTCTCGTCATTCAAGGTCAGAAGACCCAGAGTGGCTGGGAAATGCTCAATCTAGTTAGCGGTTGGTGCTAAGCTCTGGTGACTATAGGGCTGAATAGTAGGCCCCAAAGTAATTCTCTATGTCTCTAGGATGCACCAGTAGGTGTGACATAGGGTCCAGCACTGCCAATATGGCATGTTTGGATGCCTATATAGCAGAGCCCACCCGGCACCCAGGTCATCTGATAGCCATACATGCACACAGTGATTTTGTGAGCATGTTTCCTCCTCCGGGTCAGGATTCGGAAACACTGACATCTGAGGTTGAAGAGATCTTTTGACCCAGTGAAAAGTGTAGTAAGACAAAACACATTCAACCAAATCTCAATCAGCAGAAAAACAAATTTAAACACCATAACCAACTTAGCCATGGAAACAAAACTCCAGTCAATGAAAATGTCAAAGCTTTATTACAACCACCAAGCCAAAGTCATGTAAATAGTGCGTAAAACTAAGGTATACAATAAATGAAAAACATATGCTGACCAAATCTGTGAAACAAATTTAATCTCCTCAACATTAAAACCATTAAACATTCCAACAAAATCGCACAAACAAACAATGATAGTGTTAGTGCAACGGGATCTGTCTTCAAATCATTAGATGGTGACCGATTAACAATGAAATTCAAAATTCGAAGGTATACATTTTATGAGGATGCTTATCTAACTCAACATGTCAATTTAAGAGGATGTTTTATTAACAACAATCACTACATCAAATTTAAGAGGATGGTTTAAAAATGTAAACTTATCAATATTTGGAGGATGATTTAAAAAAATCAAATAATCAACTGGAAAAGGATGGTTTATTCCGTACTACTTTAGCAAATTAGGAAAAGCATGTGTGGGAACGCACTAACACATGTGGACAAAAACTAAAAGACAAAGAAGACAAACATAATTTGGAAAAATCATCTATCTCAGGTTAGATTAAACTAACTAATAAAATAATAACATATGCCTGCAGGTTAATACTAATTAAAATAAAGCAAGGGAAAAAATTAACATTGCAGTTTTATACCTCTCCCAGCAAACAGCAATTTGAATCAGAAACCACAGCAAAATATATCAAATCCGGCAGGTACATCATCAGGAAAATGCAGAATACCGGCTGCACATCAGGAACGGGTATGGGGCAAATTAACAATTATATTCAAAGGGGAAATTTAGTAAATACATGAAGAACTTAACAATAGAAGCATCAAGTGGAGACTTAGCAGATGCATTCAGAGAGAGGGCGAACAAAGGAACTGACTAAAAGTTTCAGAAGCCTCTGCCTAACTAGAAATGTCCATTGTAATTTGATTGGTCCACTGTGTAGAACCATATGTTGTAAAATGACAAATGTCCAATGAAATTTAGAACGCCCAGTAGGTATGTAACATCTCCAGATGTTCTCAGGGTAAGTGTGAAGTAATCTTTCCTTACATGTTAATTCATCTCTTTGAGGCTTTTAAATGCAAATCTAAAGTCGCCTAGTGCTAACTTCTGTGCCTCTATTGTATTTAGCAAAATATTTGCTCTAACAGTTCTTCTCATTGGAAGGGCTTTACTCTTACTAGTTAATCTTATAGCCTGATAACAGTGGGAAGTCATTGATAATAAACATGACTGCTGTTATCGAGGATTGTGGCTAGGACAAGAGGAGAAGGACGTAGTCTGCATAGAGCTTGAATTTGACCTCTCCAGTTTACCTCCTGTGTACCTCCTGTGACCTGCGAATTGCAGCCAAAAGTGGTTCAATCACCAGGAGGAAGAGGTGCAGAGAAAGGTGGCACCACAGGAGAGTCCTGCATTCTACTCTGAAAAATTCAGCTAGAAATCCACTGCAGGACACTACCTCAGAGGGAAAGTCATAGAGGAGACGGACTTTCCGGATGAAGGTATCTCTTAGGCCCATGCGGGACATGATGTGGACGAGGTACCACCATTTGATCCAGTCAATAGAGCCAGCATCCCTGTGGAATTATAGTAGGTATGCTAACATCCGCAGATATTTGTGAGAGCAACAACCCAGTATGAAGCCCACTCGGGAATCATGAATCAGCTTTGGGATCACCCTTCCCAAACGGACCCCCAGGATTTGGCCATCATTATAAGGTTGACATTAATGAGTGAAATCAGGTGACAATTAGCACAGTTGAGGGTATCCCTATTCCTTAGTGAGGTGGGTGATGGCTGCCTTTTTAGATATGGCCTCAACGATTTGTTTTCTACTGCCTCATTAAAAGCCCTGGTGACGATGGGCGTGATAATTGTGCTGCTGGTTTTATAAAACTCACCAGGGAACCCATCCTCTCTAGGGGATTTACAGGTAGATAGCCCAAATATTGCGTCAGCCACCTCCTCCTCTGTAAACACCCCCTCGAGGACCACTCAATTCTTGTGCTCATAACGGCATCATTCTAGCATAACCTGTGCCTTCTTGGCTGCTGCAGTGAAGAAAGAGTTCAGATGGATCTTTGCCCAATCCTATCGGGCCCTTCGGGCCTGCATAGGATTTGCAGTATAGGTTGTTAGGGTGCGCACTTTGGCCTCCAGAGATGTGAGATCTGAGCGGGTTTTGTGCTTAGCTATTGTCGAACCCCGCATTAGTTGTCCCCCCAATGTCACCTTGCAGGCTTCCCATAAGACCCTGTGGAAACCTACATACTTCTTGTTGTCTATGTTGGCAGAGTTGTTCTTTGTTCTTTGGGCTTCAGTATATGAACCCCCTCTTCCTCCAATAGATTGGGGAGGTGATCCCCAGGTCTTACTCAAGTCAGATTGTGGTCGGTTATAACCCATTCCAAGATGTCACACCTTGTCACCAGTGGAAGCAGGGTCCCCTATAATAAGAAGTAATCACTGCAGGACTGAGTCCCATGAGGGCAAGAGAGGGAGGCGTAGTCCCTCTCAGATGGATGGAGCAGACACCACACATCATAAAAAACATTGTTGCTGAGGAGATTGCGGAGCAGTGCTCTCTCCCGGCCATGTTGGGTGTCTATTTGGCCAGTCTGGCCTAGGGTCGGGTGTGGGGCTAGGTTCCAAGCATCCCCTAGTAGGGTTGGTGTCCTTCAAACTATTGTAGGAACCATGGGAGAGGTGCCAGAAAGTGTGTTTTATCTTCAAAGGGGGCATAAATTGACTCCGCTATCACGGAGCATTGTAGGATTTGTAAATTCACAAAAACACACCTGCCCTCCATGTCCATCCACATCCATATGACCCGGCAAGCCAGTGTCTGCCGTATCAGTATCGCTACTGCGTACTTGTTGAAGGAGCCCACTGCAGTGGAAGACTGCCCTGCGTCATCAGCAATCCTGATAGTGCTGTCGACTCTGTCCATTTATTGTACTTCATCTTATTAAACTACTGGGAAGAGGTGAATCTCCTGCAGCAGTGCTATGCCCGTTCGTTTGGTGTGTAGGTAATGTAGGATTCTCTTACTCTTGACATAATGAGCCAGGCCATTAACATTTAAGAACACTATCTTGAAAGGTGTGAAAATTCCCAAATCCATCCTTGGGAGTGAGATGAGGGGCTCTGTAGAGATGAAGTAGCAACCTAGAACGTATTTCAGGAGGGTTGGTGAGGCCCGGGTGTAAGCATGGGCTGGGAAAGGGTAAGGTATTGGTTGAGGGAAGGTAAAAAGCTAACTTTGGGTGACAGAAAGGGGAACACTAACTACCTTTGGTCTCATGCTTGAACCTGTGCCATGTGGGCCAGGCTGCTGCCTGCCCCAAAAGCCATTTGCAGGTGCAACAAGGGTATCTCTTGGAGTTGTTCACAGGAAGAGAAGAGAAATGGGTGAGAATAAAGAGGAGGGCCGCGGTGGCAGGTTATAGTACCCGGCCCTCGGTGTCCAGGGTTAGGGTGCGATATAGCAGTGGCAGGCATAGGCGGATTCGGATGAGGGGTAAAAGGAAAAGGACCTGCCAGGGAATTAAGTGGTGCTCTCCGTGACACTTAATCCTTGGTGGTGAGGTGGGGGAGTTTCCCATTCCCCAAGGTATAGAAGCAGGAGGCCTGCAAGGAGCAGGCGGGGCCAGTAGCAAATTATGCGGTCTGAATCAGAAAAAAGGTAGCCTCTCAGGGGGTATTAGGGCCGGTAGAGGGAATTAGGAGAAGAACTCAACCATCCTTATATCCTGTTCAAACAACCTTAAACAAACATGAAACAAACCCTTCAGCTAGAGAGGCAAATAGAAGACACAGATCAAAAGGATATAATCAGGTCGTTACAGTCTATCCGTCTGCTCTATCTGGGTGTTTCGGCGGGGAAAGTGACTTCTCTCTATCTCTTTTGTTGTGAAGCCCACCCACTACCTAGCTTGGAGCTCCACTTGGTTCTATTCCTTTCTGGAGTTTCCACCACCCCGCAGATGTCCAGGTGAGGTCGAGAAGGCTTCCAGGATGTGGGTGAAATATCTCTATTGGCGTTATCTCTAGGGGTCGGCGAGGCTGTATCAATGGGGGAGTCCTCAAGAAAGTCGAAGAATGTTTCCAGTTTGCTGGGATTTGCAAATTCCTGAGTGCGTCCTTCGAAAGACACCTTTACTCTTGCTAAATTGAACAGGCCATATTATAGAACTCTGTGGCGCATCTAAGGGTGGAATGCCAAGTACCTCCTTCACAGAGCATTTGTTGCCACCGAGTAATCCGCAGCAAATGAGACCCTATTGTCACCAAGAAGGAGGGGTTCCGTCACCTTTCTAGTTGCCTGTAGGGTCGGGTTGATGGCATTGTGTGCAAGCGATGATAGAGCGGGGATATTTGTATCGGAGGCACAGCGGGTGGATTTGGTGTGCCCACTGGAATTCAAGGGGCTCCGGAAGGCTTAAGTAAAGGAGGTCTGGGAGAATAGGTGTAAGGTAGGAGGAGTTCATGTCCCATTCTTGTAACCCTCCAGAATCCATAGGTCGGTAAGTTACCAAGTTTCGCTCTGTCTTCCAAATCTGTCACTTTCCGTCACAAAAACCAGATGCCTCATCCGCAAATAGAGAGGTGTTTGTAGTTGGCTTCCACAGCATCCAGCCCGGTGTCCAGATCGTCGACATGTCCTGTTGGATTGATTTGACCTCTGATGCAAGGTCAGACATTTAGGCTGTCGTTACAACTCTGGCGGCCTACAGACCTCCAAGGCAGCGGTGGACATCTGACCGCCGCCAAAGCAGTGGTGTGACCGCTTTGGCGGCATTCAGACTGCCACGTCAGACCACCAGCACCACCAGTTTCCCTCCACTGGAAGGACTGTCCATCCTAATCCGCCAGGGCAGTGCTGCATGCAGCGCTGCCCTGGGGATTATGAGCCCCCTCTCTGCCAGCTTTTACATGCCGGTGTGCACCGCCATGTAAAAGATGATGGAGGCAGGGTGCAGAAGGGCCCCATGGGGTTGATGTACCGGTGACCTGCAGGTCGACATATGGGGAAGGAACAAGCATGGCCAGGACACATAGGTACCGGAACTCAGGCCCCAAAATGAGTCACTATTGTAAAACTGTTTGCACTAGGTGCATTCTCTATATTACTAAAATGTACACCTTGAAAACACTTTTTTAATTTTAGCCTAATTTTATGTCCACATTTTGTGGCAGCCAATCTTATACTGTGTGTAATACAAATTTAAAATAATAATTTACACATTCACAGTGCTTTCTGTGATGGGCAGGGACCTCATAGCACTAAAAATACACAAGTCACTATTTCTTGCTGAACCAAACATAATTCAGTTTAATGGGCTTCTGGTTGCACATGCATACATCTGCAGTGATCTCATTAACCAATAGAGGTTTCATAACACTAAATAGAGTATTTCCCACTGGTGTTTTTAAACTTGCATTTACTTTTCAGTTAAGGTGTGCTGTATTTTGTATGGAGATAACTGGTGGTGAATGATCAAAACATAGTCACAGACTATTTTGTTCTTTTTAGCTACACCTTTGATTCTGCCTCCACCCTGACCACATCCCTATTGCACTCAGGATCACAGTATTCATACCTTTTTTAATGCTCTTCAATCACTGAGAAAGCCAGTGATGTTAGCATGTGTTGGCCTGCACTCCCTCACCTTCACTACATGCCTTATTTTTTAAACCACTGCATCCAATTAACCGGTGATCTGTATTTACTTAACACAGGGTACTACTCCCCTGACAGACTTGTATAAACCACTGTCTTCTGGTACTGAAGGGGATTGAGAAAAAAAAAGTAATCTAGTCAGCGGTTTTTTTACATTTTTATTTAAAGTTTTCATGATTTCAACAACAAAAATAGTCAATGAAAAAAAAAAACATAAGCATGATCACGACAATCCAGTCATAGATACAAGGATAACAATGGAGCGAAAAAACAGAGCAGAGTGTAGGATAAGGGATACAGCAAAGGGCACGAACAGGTACCAAGGGACTGGGTCAAAGTCAGTAATGATAAAGATGCCTCACCATTATCACTTATATGTGCGGGAGCTTGTGATAGGAGATAGGTTCCGAGCGGCTGCCATATATCTTTAGGATGTGAAGATGGTTGTTGCAGGGAGGCATAGAGCTCGCTAGTAGTATCGCAGCAAGTCAGGTCCCACAGCCAGACCGCCACTGTAGGGCATTGACTACTCCCCAAATGCAGTGCAATCTTCCGCTCGGTCGACAGTAACACTAGAGCAGTGAATCGTCGTATACCCATGACAGTAGTTTAACAAACCCCAACAGGGCCTGCAGTGGATCAGGTGTAAGTTTCTGCTCTGTCATGCAAGAGTAAACAGCCTCCGAGAATGCAGAAATAATAGCACAGTTCCAGGCCAAGTTAAGAAAGCAGCATGTTTTGCAGCACATTTGGGGCAGCCATGAGATCTAGTTGAGTCTACTTTAGCAGGGGCGCGGGGGTGATGTATGCACGATGTAGATATTTGTAATGCATTAGCTTGTGGTGGTGAATATTGAATATCAGCTTGGTTTATGCACAGTAGTAATACCACGTTTTAACGGGGAGGTTATATCCCAAATCTCTCAACCAGGCTGCTCTTGAATTCTCCGCCCTACCAGATCTCAGTTGGACGGAAGTGTGGTACAATCGAGATATTAAGTGGGCATAATCACGAGCAGTGACAATTTAGGAAAGCGGAGGGAACAGTCTCGGTTCTTCAGGGTATGTGGGCAGGGTAGCGCGCAGTGAACTGTGTAACTGACGCAGTACAAAGCGGTCCATATGAGAGGTGCTGCACCCATCCATCATATTAGAGACGGAGCGCAGCTTGGAGTCAACAAATATGTCGCTGATGGTGTGCACCTGATTGGTCTTGATTGTTCGTTGAGTCAATCGCGCACAAGTGAGTGGTAGCGTCAGGTTATTGGAAAGGGGGATATGTGGTGAATAGTAAGTATCATAGCTCAAATAGCTGAGCCGCTTGGTCCAGGCCTAGCAAACTGTGGGAAGTGTCTGGATTTCTGCCAGATATCTAGGTAAGCCCTGAGGCAATACGGTAGGGAGGGGTGTGGGAGAGGCCTGTGACTGCTCCGGCTTAAGATATTGAATTCTAATGTCTAGGTGATACCAAAAGTATGCAAAATTTTCCTGGCCAACTAAATAGTGGAGGTAGAGGTCTGGAACTCCAAAGCCACCACATTCAAACAGGAGCATCAACGTGCTCCAGCGTATACAAGGTCAGTGACCCACCCAGATCAGGCTTGTAAGCAATCTGCGCAGAGTGTCAAACAATGCTTAGTACGGGTGATAGGAATATTTAAAAACAAGTATAGAAATTGAGGGAGGCCCACCATTTTAATTATGGCTTCTCGTCAAGCTAACGACAGGGGCAAGGCAATCCATTGCTCAACCTGGGCGGATAGCTTCTCAAATACCGGGTGATAATTGCACCAGATCACTTCAGCACTGCCTCAGTGTAGATGTATGCCAAGATATTTGGTGGATTCTTTAACCAGATTAAAGGATATTCGAATGCACACAGGGCTGTAGCCACAGTGAGTTGAAAAAGCTTTGATTTGCTCCAATTATTGTCAAACCAGAAAAAACTCAGAAGCGAATCACTTCCTCAATCAGCGGGGAGAGGTTGATAGCTGAGTCCCAGACAAATAACAGTACATCATCTGCATAAAGTGAGGCTAGCAGAGGCCCACAAAGAAAGAGGAGACCTCCAGTAGGTGTAGAACCAGGATATCCTTTATGCTTTAAAGATATCACCCGTAAAGCCATTCAGTTCAGGGGCTTCAGAGCCATTTGAGGGCATCGATGGCCCGAGATACCTCTTCGCAGGTAATGGGAGAGGATAAAAATTGTTGATGGTCATTGTCAAACCACACCATCGCAATCTCAGCTAGGTATCCCGCAAGCGCGTCAGCAGTGGCGGTGGGGCATGACGTGTATAGGGATTTATAATGCGTGGTGAATGTTGACAGTATGGTGGAAGTATCTATGGCCATCTTGCTGTCTTCCTGCTGCAAAGTGGTGACATAAGAGGCTTGATAGGAAGGGTGCAGTAACTCGGTAAGTGTACAATCAGTCCTCTCCCCATATTGGCACGCCTTGGCATATTTTTTTAGGTATACATCCTCGCAATCAGCAAGTTCCTGGAATTTCCATAATAGGAATGCTCTTGTGTGGGAAGATAGCAGTGGTGAGGAAGACATAGCTTGACTATTTATATCTTGGAGTTTCTTTTCAATCTTTGCCATGTGTTCTCTGATGGAACAAAGCACTCTGGCATGTTTGGCCACACATATCCCACTGGTATATGACTTGAAGTCTTCCCAGAGTGTTGCCTGCTAGTGCAAAGTACCTGCATTGAGTGTAAAATACTCGGTTATTGTGTCTCAGATCTCAACATGGAACACCGTGTCATGCAGCATGTTTGCAGGGAAGAGCTATGTGCGAAGCAGCAGGGTCTGGCAAGGGACTCACAGTGTAGCCACCACTGAGGAGTGGTTGGATACTTTACATGGGAGATGGGTAATGTCTGTGAGCCAGAGGAACGTGGCAGGGCACAGATACCAGTGGTCAATGTGAGGCCAGATGCTGTGAGAACTAGAGTCGAAGGTATAGCTGGTAGTAGAAAGATTGTAGGTATGTCAGGCATCAGTCAGTTGGAAAGCGTCAAAGAGAGTAATCAGTGCTTGCATGGAGCATGGCTTGGTAGCTACAATGGAACCAGGGGTCTCAAGATGTGGGTGACAGGTAAGGTTAAAATCGCCCCCAAATAGGATGTGATCAGGCTGAAAATGGCCCATGTGTGTGAACAGGCCATGAAAAAAACTCAGGTGAGTCCGTGTTGGGTGCGTATACATTGACAAGTAGGAGTGGCATGC
This sequence comes from Pleurodeles waltl, assembly GCF_031143425.1. Taxonomy (NCBI): domain Eukaryota; kingdom Metazoa; phylum Chordata; class Amphibia; order Caudata; family Salamandridae; genus Pleurodeles; species Pleurodeles waltl. The sequence goes on along the minus strand of NC_090446.1, from coordinate 612,437,238 downwards.
CAGCCAAACAGCGATATATCAAAAGATATCGCCTTCTGGATCTGAAAGCGAGTCACGGCATACAAAGGGGAGGCTTTTATGAATAAGCGTGCAAACGCCCCTGGAGTAGGAACAGTAATAGGAAAAAAACAATTTCCGCCCCATTGCACGGCAAATGTGTAGTTAGTGCGTAGTCCCAGATTGTTCTCCTGCAAAAACACTAGTTTAATGCAGTGCCTAGTCAAGTAAGAGAGTACCTGGTTCCCTTTTCTAGGGCATGATGTTTCAGCAGTAGGTGTAATGTGAGTTGTCATGAAATAAAAGGTACAAGCAGGCATCAAATACAAACAGTACAAAGTCAAACAGACCCTAGCTCTCCACCCACACCAAAGGGGATAGCCTTTGGTGAAATCCCATAAACCCAACCCACAAGTAGGTTTGGTGTGCCAGTCAAACAGTAATATACCAATAGATATCGCCATCGGTATCTGAAAGCGAGTCACAACACACAAAGGGGAGGCTTTTGTGAATAAGCATGCAGACCTCCCTGGAGTAGGACCTGCAATAGGAAAAAAACAATTTCTGCCTCATTGCGCAGCTACTGTGCAGTTAGTGTGTGGTGCCAGATGGGTCTCCTGCAAAACGCTAGTTTAATGCCGTTCCTATTCAAGTAAGAATGTACCTGGTTCCCTTTTCTAGGGTTATTCAGACCCCTAATGTCCCATGTGACACAGGGGACCTCAATAGCGCAATCACCCAGTGTTCCTGGTTCCATGCGAATAGATGTAAGGGTATGACATTTGAGCAGTAGGTGTAATACGAGTTGTCATGAAATAAAAAGTACAAGCAAGCATCAAATACAAACAGTAGAAAGTCAAACAGTCCCAAGCCCCCCACCCACACCAGAGTGATTTGCCTTTAGCGAAATCCCATAAATCCAACCAGAACAGAAAAACCAACGAAGTGGTGTACACCTTGGAGTTGTAGCAACACTCCATACGATGAAAACACTGCCATATTATAAAACATGGAAGGCAGGTATATAAATCTACTGGTAGCAAAGAAATCACAAGGGACATTGAACAAGTATGTCTTTGTCTTATGTCTACGGGCCAGTGGAGGCAGTCGAAGGCTCAGACATTTGGAGAATTAAACTTCAAGGGTTGAGGCATTCTAAGAGTTCAGCTGTGAATTTCCAGGTTTGTCATCCTCCCTCGGAAAACAACCCATGTTAAAGGTAAAAGAGGGTGGTGTGAGAACCATTCGGACTTGACCTTAGAGTAATGAAGATTACTGATAAGTAACTAGGTTATTACCCCTTTGCCTTATCTTCTCCTCTCACCCACTGTCCTGTCACAGTGAGCTATACACAAGCAAAGGAAAGTTGTCAGATCATACATAACTCCAAACTGTACACCATACAGGTTTAATAAGTAAAAGAATACCATATTTTAAAGAAGAGACAGATATGAATCAACACCTCTCAAGACACGATTTGCAAATTTAGTTCAGTTCCCTCTGCCCACCTATAAGTGATGTTGTGTCACACATGTGTTAGTGGAGGCCCATGTGGCAACATTACAGACATCCTGTAAGGAAGCACCCTTAAATGCTGCCCACAACTCAGGCACGCCCCTTGCTGAGAGTCCTTGGGCTCAGTTCGGCAATCCAACCCCTTTTGATTGACAGGATGAAGTTATAGCAAAATCAGTCAATTTGCTTAAAGTTGCGAAAGAAGCGTTTCCCCTTATCCAGAGGAACAAAAGGTTACAAAAAAGAAATATGCTTTACGGCAATCATAGGACCTTTCAAAGTAACTAGATAAAGCTTTTCTAACATTGAGAGTGAATCCTTTTTCTAAATCAGAGGAGGGCTCAGGAAAAAAAGAAGGGAAGACCAGATCTTAAGAAAAATGGAAAACAGGGGAATTCGGGAACAACTCTAACCGGGAGAAATATAAAAAATAGCTCTTCACAGATAAAAGCCCCCATTGACTGACTCTTCAACCCAAACAAATAGCCACCCACAAAAGAACCTTTGCTAAAAAGGACTTTGAGCTTGAAGAGTTTCAAAGGGGTTCTTGTAGCCCCTGCACAATAAGCATTACATCCCAAGAAGGAATTGGAGCGTGAACAACTGGATGTCTCAAAAGGAAGATTTTCAAGTATAGAGACTAAATTATCGATAGAGCCGTCATGTATACAGGGAGTGCAGAATTATTAGGCAAATGAGTATTTTGACCACATCATCCTCTTTATGCATGTTGTCTTACTCCAAGCTGTATAGGCTCGAAAGCCTACTACCAATTAAGCATATTAGGTGATGTGCATCTCTGTAATGAGAAGGGGTGTGGTCTAATGACATCAACACCCTATATCAGGTGTGCATAATTATTAGGCAACTTCCTTTCCTTTGGCAAAATGGGTGAAAAGAAGGACTTGAGAGGCACAGAAAAATTAAAATTAGTGAGATATCTTGCAGAGGGATGCAGCACTCTTAAAATTGCAAAGCTTCTGAAGCGTGATCATCGAACAATCAAGCGTTTCATTCAAAATAGTCAACAGGGTCGCAAGAAGCGTGTGGAAAAACCAAGGCGCAAAATAACTGCCCATGAACTGAGAAAAGTCAAGCGTGCAGCTGCCACGATGCCACTTGCCACCAGTTTGGCCATATTTGAGAGCTGCAACATCACTGGAGTGCCCAAAAGCACAAGGTGTGCAATACTCAGAGACATGGCCAAGGTAAGAAAGGCTGAAAGACGACCACCACTGAACAAGACACACAAGCTGAAACGTCAAGACTGGGCCAAGAAATATCTCAAGACTGATTTTTCTAAGGTTTTATGGACTGATGAAATGAGAGTGAGTCTTGATGGGCCAGATGGATGGGCCCGTGGCTGGATTGGTAAAGGGCAGAGAGCTCCAGTCCGACTCAGACGCCAGCAAGGTGGAGGTGGAGTACTGGTTTGGGCTGGTATCATCAAAGATGAGCTTGTGGGGCCTTTTCGGGTTGAGGATGGAGTCAAGCTCAACTCCCAGTCCTACTGCCAGTTCCTGGAAGACACCTTCTTCAAGCAGTGGTACAGGAAGAAGTCTGCATCCTTCAAGAAAAACATGGTTTTCATGCAGGACAATGCTCCATCACACGCGTCCAAGTACTTCACAGCGTGGCTGGCAAGAAAGGGTATAAAAGAAGGAAATCTAATGACATGGCCTCCTTGTTCACCTTATCTGAACCCTATTGAGAACCTGTGGTCCATCATGAAATGTGAGATTTACAAGGAGGGAAAACAGTACACCTCTCTGAACAGTGTGTGGGAGGCTGTGGTTGCTGCTGCACGCAATGTTGATGGTGAACAGATCAAAACACTGACAGAATCCATGGATGGCAGGCTTTTGAGTGTCCTTGCAAAGAAAGGTGGCTATATTGGTCACTGATTTGTTTTTGTTTTGTTTTTGAATGTCAGAAATGTATATTTGTGAATGTTGAGATGTTATATTGGTTTCACTGGTAATTATAAATAATTGAAATGGGTATATATTTTTTTTTGTTAAGTTGCCTAATAATTATGCACAGTAATAGTCACCTGCACACACAGATATCCCCCTAACATAGCTAAAACTCAAAACAAACTAAAAACTACTTCCAAAAATATTCAGCTTTGATATTAATGAGTTATTTGGGTTCATTGAGAACATGGTTGTTGTTCAATAATAATATTAATCCTCAAAAATACAACTTGCCTAATAATTCTGCACTCCCTGTAATCTGAAGGTCTTCATCATGGCTCACTTGCTCCTCAGGGTTGACACTGCCAATCCTAAAAGAACACCATCTCGCTAAAAATGAAGAATCAAAGATGAATAATGTAGAAGAATTCCACCCTTGTCCTTGCAACATTTCCCAAAATGGTCTCATTATCTACTATAAATTGTCAGGGCCTGTGGCTTCTTGGACTGCAAAATGTACTGGACCACTACTAATGAACAACCTCATGACTGGAATGCTGAACTTTTAATAGCCAAACCCCCAGATGCAGGCAGCTGAGAGTTGGCTGAAAGGAACCGGAAGTATTACAGGAGATGCATCAAGTGGGACTATCCAAGGAGGAGAGCATGGTAGGTGTACCAGGCAAGGAAACCACGGACACCTGAGCTGATGTACAGTCAATTAAATAATTTTTCTGCCTTTCTGAAGCTTTCGAAGAGACTATATTGTGGGAATTAAGGGAATGAGGATCAAGCATCAAAGTTCAAAGTATGTTCATTTCAATTAATTAAAACCATAAACATTTACAACACAGTGCTAGGTTAACATTTTAAGATGATTAGAAGACATGCTAAAAATAGACATGATAAAAATAACAGCAGCTTGGGCCCGGAGTTTTTGCACACAAATATTTAGCATAGGAGCCAGAGTGGAGCCAAAAGGAAAGCATGGGCCAGTCTTCTGCTGCTTAAGGGTCCTATTATGCAAGCACAAAAAATACAAGGGGCAAGGATAAAAAAGCTCTAGTGGCCAAGGGATTGACAGACCATCTATTCACCCTGTTTGAAGGATTTAGTGAGCAAAATCTCAGATGAAGATCTTTGCCTTCTAATGAGAATAGGATGATCCAAGGACGGCTGAAACAAGATGCAATCTTCTGAAAAGCAAAGGAAAAGGTCTCATTGAACCTGACTAAGGAGAATTCCTGCTCAGTAAGTCGACAGGCCCATTCACCACCCTGGAAGATAAACTGACATAAGATGGAGACTGTCCATAGACATATCTTCTGGCCCAGGGCTGCCAAAAAAAGATTCTGAGGACTTCCCTGACAATTGATATAAGAATGACAAACCTGGTTGCCTATTCTCATGCACATTACATGTTTCTGAAGATGTGTGGCAAAATTAAGAAGAGTTTCATACATTTTGTCCGTCTCCTTCTAGTTGGAAAATGTTGGGCTTTCTTCTTGGGATAAGAGACCCTGAACCTTGAGGAGTCCGAGGTTTGCTTCTCAAGCCTTGGAACTTGCATTTAGGTTTAAGATGATGGGGGAAGCAATAGGGAGTCTCCTTATCGAAATTTGTTGGAAACCGCCACCACTGAAGATTCTGATGAATCGCCACAATCTCTGGTACTAGATGTTTGTAATTCCCAGAAACTGGTTTCAAGTAATCCAGAAGATGTTGAACCAATGGTTGTAAATTGTAACAAGCTCACAGCCCCACAGCACCGCTGCAAACAATGAAAAATAGCTCGTGTTGGCCTGTTAAGGACGAAATGGAGGTACCATTATTACACTACTGTAACATGTCTGCAACATACTAGACTCCGGCTGGGGTCAACCCACAATGGACTCAGGGTCGGAGCACTGGGGAACCTTCACTGGACTGATGGGCCACTTGGATTCAGGCCGTGGGCATCAAGTACAGAGGTGGATCCAGAAGGTGGTTTCTCAGAGCAGGATCAGGCAGGCTTATTTCTTCTTTGGACCTGTTTCTTCTGGACAGGTCAGCTGTTCACAGGAGGTTTTGTCTTTATTGAAGGCAGGCAGTCCTTCCAAGGCTTTGGAGGTCACTGGTCTGCAGGACAAGTTGTCTTCTTGAGCCGGATACTTCCAAGGCTGCATACAGGCCGGTAGGGCAGGGGCCAAGTCAGTGGTTGTCTTCAGTCTTCTCTGCTGTGCAACTTCTGTAGTGTCCGGCTCTTTTTAAGTCGACAGGAATCTGATTTTAGGGTTCAGGGGTGCCACCTAAATACTGAATTTAGGGGCATTACGGGGAGTGCCAGGTGGTAGCCAATGGGCGACTCACCTTTAGGGTGACTATAGCCTTCCTATGCCCCCTTCTGAGGAGGGCATAGCCCTAACCCTATTTGCCTAATTCCTTACACACAAGATGGAGGAATTTTAACAGTAGTGTCCTGGCATGGGGTGGGCACTCCTAAGTTACTCAATTTTCCCATGAGACCTGCTGCCAAAACGTGGGGTCAGAAACTGAAGGTCGACCTCCTCCACCATTTGGAGAGGCCTTGGTCGCATTTCAAAGGCGGCAAGGCCTTTGAAGCTCTCTGTTCTGGAATGTCCATCCTGACTGGGAGAGGAGGTCACACCTCTGCCCAGAGCTGGCCTTTGGCATGAGCCCTCAAAAGCATTGGCTCTTAACTCAGGGGTCCAGAACTCTGTTTAAAGTGGCTGCACTGGTTCAGACCACTCAGTGCCCACTCTAGGAGTTAGTAGTTTTCAAGTGAGCACCTCTAAGAATGATACTTCTGAGAGGCCCCGATTCTTAGTACATACAAAAGTTCTCTTGACTGGACTGTTTTCATTTTTTTCCCCCAAAGATCATATACTGGAGGTTGGGGGGTCTTCTACTGTTGTAAGATAGGGGATTTCACAATTAATGTTGCAATAAAGAAGTATTGCTTTGAGTGTTTGGACAGCCCAGAGTGATTAGATATGCCAAAAAGTGCCACCATTGGGTCTGGTAGTAATGATACCTGCAGCTTTATGCTGATCGAGTGGAATACTTAATTCCAAAAATTAGCAATAGCAGGGCAAAGATAACAGACATTAAGCCAATCCCCTACTACACAATGACATCAAAAACAACCGCTTGATATTGATGGAGCAAATTTATTCAATTTCGCAGGAGTATAGTAGAGCAACCACTTTGTAAAGAATGCCATTCTTTAAAAACGTGCACTACTTAAAGCTTTGCACGAAGAGTTATTATAATGCTTCCATGTCAAGGGATCAATCATGCAGGTTGTAGCAGCTGCTATCCTACTTAACGCGGAAGGGAGAACTCTAGCTGGTAATTCCTCAAGAAGAATATTATACCAGTTAACAATTCCTGTCCGTTTCTGAACCCACATGGCTTTTGTGATTCTAAACGGTAGTGATTCGACTGAATACTGTCCTGCAAAACCCATTGATTGAATAAAATGAGCTATCTGAAAATAAGAAAAGCGTACACATACTGGATTATTTGGATTATTAATTTGGAGTTGTGCCGATGATCCCCTACTAGAAAGTCCTGAAGCTTTCCTAGCCCCAGTCTTTCCCAGTCATTTATAGCTTTCACAACCAGAGGAAGCCAGAATGCTGCAGCTTCTCTTAGGGAGATAGATGATAGCGAGTAAAGTGATAGCTTTGCTGAAGTTCTGCACCTCTAGAATGGAGAAAATTTGGGATTTTATATCTAGTACATTTTGGCAGCCATGGCATCTTGAGAAAATGAGATAGATGAATATTATTTTCAAGAAGCATCTGTTTTAAATAGAAGTTTGAATCAACATGACATGTGGAGGCTGCTCTTACAATCCAGTCTAAGTATGTTGCATCATACTATTTTTAAAAATGAGGTAAGGCTAGACCGCTGTCCTCTATAGTCAGCTGAACTGTCTCGAGCTGAGTAGGAGGTCTTTCATTTGACCAAATTAATTTACGTAGCATTACATTAAGATCCTTAAAGAACTTTTGAGGAACCTTAATTATAACTTTGGAAAATATAAATAAAAACAAGGGCAGTATCATCATTTTGATCAAGGCAATGCGACAAATGATCGTTAAAGGTGTATTCTGCCATTTGAGCTGGGAGCCTGTGCTTTCCTAAGAGTGGGGAGGTAATTCATCGAATAAAGATCAGCTATATTAGAAGAGACATATATGCCAAGATATCTAATAGGATGAGGAGTCTGTTAACTAGATTGCATCTTGACTGGCAAGACTATATCTCGGGCATTACACAGCAATGCCTCAGATTTTGATTTGTTGATCCAATAGCCTCCCAGATTAGAAAAAGCTTGGATCTTGCTAAAGATCTTTTCGATATTCTGTGATTCAGCCGCAAGATACAAAATTGCGTCATCTGCAAAAAGTTTTATCTTGGGGGCACCTGGCAGCTGAGGTTTTATAGAAACATCCTGCCTCAGGGCAGATGCTAATGGTTCAATAAAGACAGCCTAAAGGACCGGGGGACAAGGGGCACCCCTGCAAGGTCCCACGCCATATCAAAACCTTACAGACTACTCATGCATGGACTAGAATGTTGGCCTCCGCCTCTCGATACAAGTTCAAGAAAAATATAACTAGTTTGTGAGGAAATTTAAATCTTCAGAGGATTGCAGTAAGGAGCTCCGATTGTACAAGATCGAAATCTTTTTTCGCATCAAGCATAATTACGGCTGCTTTAATTTTATTTGCAGAATAATAATCAATAGTTTGGAGCAGGAAATTTGTGTTGGAGGAGATACATCTTCCAGGTAGAAATCCACACTGATCATGATGAATTAAACCCGGAGCTAGAGGTGGAATACAGGTTGCCCAAATTTTCATAAGGATCTTATAGTCATTGTTGAGAAGACTAATAGGGTGATAAGAGTCTGGTTTTTAGCTAAGCTTGTCTTTTTTAAGAAAGCTGACTATTACTGCCCGGGTAAATGAGCTTGGTACTTCTTCTCCATTAAGTATTGCATTAAAGAGTGCAGCTAGGATCGCTATAATCTGAGTAGACAGAATTTTGTACAATTCCTCTGAAAGGCATTCTTCCCCTGAAGCTTTGCCATTTGGAGAGTTCCTAATGGCTTCAGGTACCTCTAGCTCAGTAATTGGCTGCAACAATGCGAACTGAAGCTCTTGGTTTAAACCTGGTAGAGAGACTGCATCGAGATATTAGTTAATAAGCTAATTGAATATAGCTGTCTTGAAAGTATAAAGTTTTGCATAGTGCGCTAAAAAGACCTTTCTTATCTGCTTAGCCTGGTCCACCATACGTCCCAAAGACTCGTCGAAAATAGATTCAATGAGGGAAGCGATCTGATGTTTTTTTAATATATTGTGATTGAAATTTACCTACATGCTCACGCTCTCCGTAATGGTGTTGAAAGCATGCATTATAATTAACAATATCTTGTTCTAAGAAAAAATTCTTCAATTGAGTTTTTGCATCTTGAAGACAAGGCCCTGACTTGTGATCGCTTGTTACCTGATGTAAGTACGTGGCATGATTGAGTTCCTGCTGGAGGCTTTTCACTTTTTCCTTTCTTGTTTTTCTAAGAAAGGCCTTAAAAGCTATGGCTTCCCCTCTCATATGCACTTTACATGACTCCCAGACAGCAAAAATAGAGACAGTTACTTCATTTCTAGTTAAAAATTCAGCAACTGAAATTTTGAGCGCAGAAATCCAGCCTTGATTTGTTAACAATGATTTATCTAAGGACCACCTGGGCCTTTCTCGGTGTTGGTCAGAGAAAGATATTTGAACAGAAGGGAACAGAATGATCCAAAAAGGGGTTAGACATAATGTCTGAACCGGCTCTATCCCAGGAATAGGCTACTAAGAAAAAATCAATCCTTAATGCCTTTTTGAGAAACAGGTATAGGTTTGATCTTGTGGATGGTCCAACTGCCAGGGGTCCTGCAAAGCCAGATTGCGGATACATTTTGACTAAAATCAGTAGGTTTGCGGCTTATTTTGTGTACAATTTTTGTGGGCGGTATCGAGAGTCATGTCTTGAATTATATTAAAAGTCCCTCCAACTACTAAAAGGCCAGAAAGAGTGCTCAGGAGCTTGTAGAGGATTTGCAAAGAAGTAACTCCATCTTCTATGGGGCCATAAAAGCTTGTAATATGCATTAACTGCCTGTCCGCCTTGATACTAACTACTATTCATCTTGCTTGAGGATCATGATGGACCTTAAGAATTTCCCATTGGAAATCCCGAGTGAACAGGATTGCCACCCCACGGACAGCTGCGCTTGCAGAGGCAAAAAAGGAATGAGAAATGAAGTCAGAGATTGTAGGACAGTTTGCCTGTTGTTTAAGATGGGTTTCCTGCAAAAGAACCACATGAGCGTGGGAGGATCTTAATCAATGAAGTATTGCTCTAAACGTATGTGTATTATTCAGGTCATTCGCATTACATGACACAATTTTGAAAAACCTGGCAGAGCATATGCTAGTTTGACTATTGATCATTAGTAAGAGTTTCTAAGATCCTGTTGGAATTTAACCTGACCTTACAGTGTATTCCTAACCGTAGAGAACATATCATTAAGGACTTTATCCCATTATTTCTCAGCAGCATCATCTTGGACCATGGTTTAGTGATTTCTTTGTATTTGTAATCTGCTCTTTTCACCCACCCTAGTGCGGAAGCCCATCCACCCAGTGCTTCCACACCCACCCGCAAAGACTAGGCCGACCTGTCATAGCCTCATCCTCATCCTCCCAGTGACCCCAGCCCCTCCCAGTGATTAATCTCTCAACCCCCAGATAAGAGTGCACTGGTGTGGCACCCATTAGGTCCATGTCTGGGAAGGATGGCCAGTGAGGACTGGTGTATGAGAGCAAACAAAAAAAAAAGAAAGGAAAGACCCCTAATGACATCTTGCTTTTACTTATAACATTCGTTTAACACCTAGATTACGTCTTGAGGGAAGCAAGGAAATCTTTTGCCTGTTGAACACTTTGGAAAATATGGGCCTGGCCCTTATGTAAAACCTTCAATTTTGCAAGTTGCACTATGCCAGCAGGAGCCCCCAGTTTCTTGAAATCATCAATCAAATTCACAAGTTTACGACGTCAACGTGCTGTAGTTATTGACATATCGGGGAAGACCCGGAAGGAGAAATCACTTTCTACTTTAAGCGTTCTTCTTTTAATGGCTTGAGATAAGATCTGTTCCTGTAATCACCAACATTGATCAAGATAGTACATGGATATTTAGAATTCTGGGGCCGTGCTGCCAGAACTGTATGGGCCCGCATAATGGTCAGATCTGAGTGGGCCACGGTCCTATCGAGAAGGATGTTCTTGTGGATCAAATCTGTTATCACTTTTGAAACTGAGGATGCTGCTTCTAGCTCTCAGATTAGAACATCTAGATCGATTTTCAATATCATCCAATTTGAATTGAAGCTCCTCAAGTTCAGCCTGGGTCTGACTTGCTACATTTGCACATCCATGGTGAGTATCGTCAAGGTCAGAGACTCTCTGCTCCACTTGGAAGATCCGTGACGTCAAATGCAATATATTGGAGTTGAGTTGGGCTAATTGATCATTAGTTTTCTTATGGACTTGTTCATGAGTTAGTTTTAGGTTGCGTACTTCCCTTAAGATGAGATTCAACATGGCCTAGACCGTGGGACTAGACGGAGTGGTTGATATAGCCCAATATAGGGGACTTAAAATCAGAGCGAGATTGTCATCCCCATGATCCCTAACGGACGGCAGGTCTGATGTTAGAGGAGGAGGATCGATGGAGCCTGAAGTGGTTGAAACCACTAAACAATTGGAAGGTTGATCTTTTAACTCATTCTTGGTCATGGGGGAGCTCTTTTCTTTCTCGCCCCCATTGGTATTAGGCATTGAGAACAAGGGATAAGAGGGTTTTCCTATAGATTGAGCCTCCCCAAGCGATGAAACAGGGGGTGAAGCAGTATCTATATTTACAGAGGAGAGTCTTGTCCCATTATTGAGAGAAAGACAAGAAGACCCCTCCCTTATTAGGTCTATAGTGGGTAATAGCGATGGTGATAACGAGCCTGGAGTTGATGATAGTTGGGTCGTTCCTGCCTCTTGATGGCTGGTACTGGAATTTGCTGTAGGTGATAGTAGGTCTGTCATAGATGTCATAAAGGGGTTTTGTCCCATCCTGGAGTTTTTCCATACATTCCGTTTGGTCTTGTTTTGATCCCCATTTTTGCTTCCCTAAAAGTAACAGGGTTGAACCTTTTGGTTCGCTTATCTTCAGAGATCTAACTGCTGCATGGGTCTTGGAAGAAGCGCCGCAAGTAATGCGTTTCATACTGTCCAGGATATATAGTAGCGGGGTAGCCGGATGGAAACCAAGATGCAACAAGCCGGCATCTGTGCTACACAGACTGCTTCAGCTGCTACCCTGAGTTCTCTCTCCACCTCGGGAGCTGCCTACAGCATGACCCGAGTTGATACACCCATATATAGTCATTGATCATTGACCCGTAAAAGGAGGCAATAGTGTAGTTGTTTAAAAAGTTGAGAAGACCATGAGCTTCTGATATCATCTGAATGTGAAACGGTGCAGCATGGTGCCAAAATGCCATGCAACGTCTTGTATGGTCCTCAGTGGTGAATCACCAAAATCATAGACTTGAAAGCTGACGCCAAACTGCGCCTCTCAGAATTTTAACTTTCCTCTCTTAGCCCTTGAAAGCAGGAAGTGGTGCAGTTATTCCTGAGGACTCGCCATTTCTAATGTCCTTTCAATATCATATCAATTTTACACTAATAACTACCAACATGAGCCTCTGATATAAAGTATGCAGCCAAAGTCAATGGATCATAGAATGTTTTTCCGAAATCGTTTTTTTTCTTCACCCAGCATGCATTTAAACGACCGTTTCTCATCCTACTTCACCCTCCATCTTCTTAGTGCACCCGTTACATGTTGCTTGGAACCAGCCTTTTTGCTATGCCGCAGTGCTGCTTACATTTGAGCAGTTGTGGGAAAAGGAAGGACAGGGCCCACTCCAGCAAAGGGCAAGTTCAGCTATAGTGCCTCCTCACGACCTGGACGACCACCTCCACATTAATCTCAATGCCACTGCTACCGCTGCTATGGCTGTAGAATTGCGTGCTAACTTTCTGCACAATTTCCGCGATACTCCAGTGCTTTCTTAGTCGAGTGCCCAGCGTCGCTCCTCCTTCAATGCTACCATTGCTACCACCAAGCATCAGTCGCCACTGTCAATCTTTCTTCCTGCACCCCTCCGTTACTCCAGGACTCCTTTACTCCGGTACTCTCCTCCATCCCCCCACTCGCCTCTTCCATCACTCCTCCTCCGCTCACCGGTCAGCCATCCTGCCCTCCGACCCAGACACAAATTCAGTCACGGAGCATGATGGGAGCTCCACATGACCACCCACTCTTCACATACTATGCCTGAGAATCGACAAAAGCAAACAAACACAAATGATGGACGAATGCGCAACCAATCAAACATTCACCCTCAGTCACAGATCTGGGTTTAATCCATCAATTCTTTTGCTCACCATTCCACCCCAGTTTGGACCCAGCCATATGCAAATCAGTCTTGACGCTGTTCCCCATAGGAACTGTCCAGCCTGAAATGCCAGGCCAAGTCTTCCCTGGACCGGAAACAAGCATCCTGGGACCGTTTTCAGGGTATCACCCTTCATCAGCCAGGATAGCTTGAATCCAGTGGCATAGTGAGCCCGGGACCCACATCTGGGCATACCCGACGCACTTGTGGCGACAAAAACAAACAAACACAAATGATGGACGGAATGTGGATATAATCAAACATTCACCCCCAGTCAGAGATCTGGGTTCAATACATCAGTTCTTTTGCTCACCATGCCACTCCAGTTTGGGGTGATAATCGATAAAGACATAGCAGGGACATATCTGCTCACATGTAATATAGTGCACCCTGGTATACATATATTACATTCAGTGTGCAGGGGACAGGGCACACAGGCTGTGTGCCATGTTGTGTTTTTTCATTTTAGGCCTGCACCAAGACATGCAGCCTGTGAAGGCAGCACTGGGTTCACTTAGCGAGAGAGTCCCTAAAGGTGGCACAATCTGTGCTGCAGCCCTCAAGGACCTTTCTTTAGTACCCCATGCCCTGGGTACCAGGGGTACCATTTACTAGGGACTTACAAAGGCAGCTAAAGGTTTGTCAATTGGGAAAATGACTGTGCAGTTTTAGGGAAAGAGATCTGGCACTGGTGATTGTTTAGCAGGGATCCAGTGGACTGTCAGTTGTAATTACACCAGAAACCAGGCAATAAAGGTGGGGGGAACAGGTCAAAAGAAGGAATTTCCTACAGCTTTTTTTCTGATGACATGTTATAACTTTTACTGTGACAACAGATGTTATCTGCTTCCTAATGTATTTTCACTAAGACATGGACACGGGTGCAATTGCTTTGTTTATGTGAGAGTTCTTTTTGCCAAATGCCATCGTTTTTTACATTTACACACATGGGGAGATTTACTTAGAATCATAGGAGTGTTGTGCTGAGACCTAACAAGCATTGGCAAAGCAATAGTTCTCTCCTTTGAGATGTTGACTATGCCATTGCCATTTGTTCATGCTGTACAGCATGGGCATTGCTGACTTTGGCAATGATTTGCAGCCAAGCTTTATAGTAGCATGGCTGCTGTGCAGCATGACTAAGTATGATATAAAAAAGACTATGATTCACTTAAAAATAAATGCATTAATCATAGCGCTGTTTTAAATTACTATTGGCCACACTGAAAGCATCCGTGTTTCTGTACAGCATGGCTACAAAACATTGCCAAAGCCAATAGCTCTTGTGTATCAGACCTATTGGATTGCCCAGGCTTGCTGTGTTTTTTAATTTTCTTGGACAACAAATTTGGGAACAGTGGGAGGGAAGCTCGCAGTGTTTGGAACTGTGGTAAGGAAGGTGTGGTGAAGACCTAATGTGCCCGATTAATCGGCGGTACTCTGGAGTAATCATAATCCAGGTGTAGGGCTTTAAGCCCTCATCCTCTGTTCTATTGTGTGTTCTGACACTGTAATGTCTTTGAATGCCTACTGGTGCTGAAGGAAAGTGCCTAACAACTGACCTTTTAGTTTCAGGAAACAGCCCTCCAAGGTATAATGGCCCATTTGTGGTAGAGATTCCTGAAGATTTGCCTGTGGGTGAGTATGTCACTGACACAAAATTATGAAAGTAAAACAATGAATGCCACAGCCAATGAGCTATTTTATGTTGATACTGAATTGAAATTGCATTTATATAATGCTTATTACCCCAGTTGAGGTGTTGAAGTGCTTTACAGTGAGCAGCATACTACTCAGGAGCCTCAAAGTATGGGATCAGTCCATTGGTTAGTGGGGTTAGTCTTTCACGCTGAAGGAAACCATTCTATGTATTTATTCCAGTTTCTTTGTGCAGTGGTGTCTGGCTTATGTTTATGGCAGGGGATGAGGGAGAGGGGAAGGGGGAGTGGAAACACAATAGTAATAATACAAAAGACAAAACAAAATAAAGACACTTACCTTCAGATGTCTTCCTCGCGGCGTCCTCCTGCTCCTGGAAGCTTCAAAGCACGGGACCAGGAAACGCCACTAACCAGTCCTGACGCTGCTTTCATGCTGTTAGCCAGCATGAAAGCAGCATCAGGATTGGTAGGAGCAGGCTCTCTCAGCGCTCACCATAGCGCTGGAGGCATGTGCCTTCTCTAACCCAGATGTTTTAAGACAGCTGGTTTAGAGATGATTAAAGTGCTTATGTCTGGTTGGCCATCGCAAGACGGCTGGCCAAAGGGACATGCGCACTTTAAACAAGTGCCCAGCTCTCTGCTGCCACTCAGCATCAATTGCCCCACCCCGTCCTGACACTTTATTCAGGACGGGGCACTAAAAAATAAAATGATAATAAAGTTTATTACCATTTTATTGTTCCGTTATGGAGCATTTTTTGGGCGGGCGACGCTCCTCCAATCAAATGGTGTGATCACTAGAAAGGACTATGCAAGAAGCAAATGCTTGCCGGAATAGATATTGTTATCATTTATAAAAAGCTTTAGACAGACATGTATGAGATTTAGCATCGTTTTTATATACAGAAGAGGCTATAGCAGGGAAGCAGAAGTGCATTAAAAATAAATAAAATGTTGGAAAAAGGAAAAAAAGGAAAAGTTTCTTTCAGGGTCAATTTTGCATGCCGGATTTTTAGGAATATTTCAGGTGGAGACTTTTTGTGATAGCATGCTATCTGTGGATATAAACTGTGGAAAGAAACAAACTTAAACACAGCTCTAAAGGAATGTGGCTTTTAACAATATTTCTAGAAGTGGCAGATACTCGCCCCATTGCACGACTAATGCTTGCTGCGCCCCTTTACAAACGAATGTCAAGCAAGGTGACTTTTATACGCATCCTAGTATCTGAAATTAGAATTTTACAACATCACCATTGTATGCAGTGGAAGCAATACTTTCAAATCTGAGAAAGACTGTATTGTGTGCCAACTACAGCAGTATATTCAATACTATAAAGTATTGTGACATTTTATGCAAATCGTTTGCATCCTACATAAACTTCACATATAATGTAAAACATGAAACGTAAACATCCACCAACTTAAAATATAACAAGAAGGCAGTTAATAAACACATGGCAGCAATTATCATTAGTGAATTTAGTGCAGGCTTCTGCTGCATTGACTACTTGGTTCTTAAGGTGCCATCACCTGTCCCTACCTGAAGAGCATCAGGTCCCACAGAGCAGGCACCATGTCCTGCAAAATGGATGTGTCTGAGTTGGCCATGACCAACATCATCCATTCTGCCTTGTAATGGAGTATACTTAGATATGTTTTTGATGATGCACAGGCGAGATTGTAGTTTGGACGCACAAATTCTTTGCATCGAATTTTCAACAACAATTATTTCTAAGGTACTATGCTCAATAGCTGGCATTTTTCTATAGATCATGTAGCCATTGAGACTAAGGGCTTGATTTAGAGTTTAGTGGAGGGGTTAATCCACACTACTATCTCCATAGGCAATAATGAGATCCTAATACAGTGGACAGATGTCTGTCACATTTGTGATGGAATAACCACCTCTGCTGAAATCAAAATCAGGTCAGAAGTCTTCTAGATCAGAAACAGACTACCGTCTAATGTTGCACATTTTGATTTAAAGGCCTTTCGAAGAAGTCAACAGTATTCGAAATAACAAGCCAGCTAAATGTCAAACCTTTTAGACGTGACTCTTGAAGTAAATATTTATGGCTCTATTTTTTATGGAGCCCACAAGACCAAAATGTCTGTATTTTATGTGATTTTGTCCATTGAATGTCATCCATCATATTTTTTGAAACGTGAAGAGGTTGCCAACCACTTCATTTGCAACCATCTCCCATAGAAAACAATGGAGGAAGGTAGTTAAAATAACACCCAGAGGAACTAATGTTAAATACATTAAATCAGTTTGACAATGTATTTCTTTGTGTGTATACATACTGAAATTATATATAATTTACTATTTAAAAATATGTAGGTTAAACATAATTAAAAAACGGAATCGAACTTTTGAATAAATAATAAAATAAATGAAATGTATATTGAGGGTGGGTATATTCATACACAGTTGGGACAAGTTAAACATTCTGATTTAATTTGTTTCTACTGTAATAATAATGCATTTCATTTAAGCATTAAGACTTTCACAGCTCTAGTGTACGAGTTGAAGTTTTTCAACCTGAAGGGTTCTGGAATGGTAACTGCATGCCGAGGTGTGTCTGACCTTCAGGGATGACTTGAAATTATAAAACTAACCAATGTTTCAAAGTGACATTGTTTTGATTAAGTTATAGCGAAACGTGTATTAACTTCTCTATAAATGTTCATATAGGAATATGAATCATTCAATCATTGAATAAATGAAAATTATGAAACATTTCATCAAAGAAGAATGCATGTGAATTATTATTTATTCCACATTACCCAAACGCGAAGTGGTAATAATTGGTATAAAAGTGTTTGATTATAAACTAATGCAGTGATACAATTATAGCATGAAAGTCCTGTCTTGCAAATCCTGGGTGGCTTGTGTGTAGACATTACATTGGCCTTAGCCATGCTCATCGATTCTCACAGTTAAGTACTTTTAGAGAACTGAACACTAGTCTGATGGTGCAGTAGCTCTTTGGTCATCTGTGTTCCTGACACATTTTTGTGGATGATCTACTCCTTTTCCTTATTAGGTCTGTAATGTTTTTTTTTTTATCCTTTTAGGTCACTTTGCTTTTCAGATGGATGCTACAGATCCTGAGGGAGACAAACTGACTTATTCCCTGGAGGGCGAGAATGCATATTACTTCAAAACCAACAAAGATACTGGAGAAGTATCAATCGCTGTGCAGTTGGACTATGAACAGGTACATTTTCTGAGTTCTGGGAAATTATATCATACTTGTGGCCTGCGCAGGTGTGAGAGGATATACCTTGGAATGAGAACCCAAGGTGGGAGTCATATGCTGAGGCAATGTCATAGGACAGTTATATTCAAACTTCAAAGGAGTCTGAAGATGCATGAAATTGCTGTGAATGTGGTTTCTGCTGATGGATACTACATGCAAATCTTTAGAACATTGTGAGGAGAGAGGATGGGTATGACGAAGCAAGAAGTAAATAATTAATTTTGTCATCCAAAATGTATTTTTCCCTTGGGTCTAATCCCTCTAAATGCATCACAAGCTCAAAAGCCACTTAGGGCCTTCTGTATAAGCCTTGACCTTTGTGCTTGCCTGATGCTGAAATCTGCTAAACTGGCAAATGATTTGAACCCTTTAATATCACCTAGATCCGAGCCAGGAGCTTGAAATTCCAATATATTTAGTGTGAGTCTACCACCTAACTAAATACCCTACATGTGTGGAATTCACCTCATATTGGATGAAGCAAGGGACCTTCCTACAATAAGAAAAGCAGACATCAGCTATTCTCTGTGGAAATAAAACAGCCTTTGTTAGAGATGATACCAATAAGAGTATGAAAAGGTTGCAGCAAGATGCCTAGAATCTAAAGCCTTGTGTAATATCTCTGAAAATTAAACTGTTCTTTGTCACTCAAGCACTAATCTAAAGCAGTAAACCTACCTTTAAAGTTCAAGCAGAACTTCCTAAGCTCATGAAACAGCATCTGCTTACCACACACAAGTGAACCACGGGCGTAAATCGCAATGACTAATCAGACAAGGCCAAAAGAAACACAACCATTGTGTACCAAACAGCTCCTATGGTTGTTCACTGTAGGATTTCAAAGCACCAAATGCAGGCAGCCTGCTTGAAACATTGGTACAACAAATATTTCCAACTGGAGTCTCAGTGTTGTGCCTTCCATTACTTTGATGTCAATAAATGAGTGTTCCATTGAGAACACCACTGCTCTGGGTGACTGTCTTGGTTCTAGTGTTTTTGGTATTCTACACTGTTGGATTGGAATTTCTCTTGATAGTACATTCTGTCGTGGGTGATTTCCACCAGTGATGCAAACACATCTGGCAGAGCACTTTAGATCAGTAGCTTAACACAAATCTGTCAACGAAAAATGCCAATGGACTAAAAGATATGTAAACAGTGTGGGAAGAACTAGTGCTCCTGCTGCAAAACTTGCTTCTCCTTAATATCTAAACTTCAACCCAACAACTATTTCTGACTCTGTTTCAGACCAGCCCAGAGCTGATCTTTCTTTGACAGGTGTCTAATTACTTTGGTAATTTGCACTTTGGTTGGTGTATTTTCTATAATAGATTTCCTGGTCTTCAATATGATTACAGCTAGTAGGAATGCATTTGTCAACGGTGGTAATGTTAGTGCTGGTGCTAAGATTGACTTTTAGAGTATGGGGCCCATGGAGGGACACCAAAGATGTAGTTCCCTATTAGTCACTGGGCGATGTTCAGATCAGGCAAAGAGTAGTGGTAGGAGAACACCCTGGTTGGCATGAGGAGTTTGTATATGTGTTAATATGACTGGTGGGTACAAGTGCCAGCCATCCTGTTTTCATTGTATGTGAGCTGAAAGTGATATTATTGGAGTTAGGCTGGTTTGCCTCATGACTTTTAGCATTTCATTTTATTCAGTTCAGTCCAAACCTAGTTTATTTAAGACAACCATATTTTAAAACATAGCATAAGAAAGCAATCAAACAGATCAAAACAATAAACATATTTGGCCTGATTCCCAAAGGTAAACTTTTAGTTTTGTGTAAGTTTACCACTGTTTGATTGTTTGTTATTCACAAAGGTATTTTACTAGTATTATCTTTACAACTGAGGAGTCCTATTTTTTAATTTGCGGTCACTCCACCGTCATAAAGATATTACTAGTAAATAGCAAACAATCACAAACTTACTCAAAAGTGTAAATTTACCTTTGGGAATTAGACCTATTTTCTTTATCGCCCATAGAAGTTGCCCCAAAGCTATTGCAATGTTTAACAAATTCTTTAGCCCTAGGAAAGGTTTAGCACACACACCCTCCCCCCCAAATCACAATGCTACATTTAAAAAATGACAGTCAAAGGAATTTCTTTAGTTGAGGTAAAAATATAATACATTCCAATAAAAACATGACATGTCAGATTTTACATTCAAGTCACAGGTACAAATCTTAATATTTGCACAAATTTATATGGACAAAGCTAGAATAGCCTAAACAGGATTAATTACTAGTCACACATGTACGTGACCTTCCGAAGTTTGGGATCTGCCCATTTCATTAGCTACGGATTCAAAATTTGGGATCCCAACCAATCCCTAGTAAAAGCTATAGAAAATCAATCCATGAAATAATTCTTATTGAAGGATGAGGACAAGGAGCGAGCCAAAAGGTGTAGCAACTGAGTAGCAACTACTTTATGGACGTTAGAGAGTAATGTTCATCAAGAATCCTGGTGAAAAAATATCCCACAGTGTGGTCCAGTGGGCATTGAGCTGTGCACGACTAACCTCCTCCTTAAGAACTTTCCAATTAGCTGGAATTAATTGCCAAGCTGTATCAAGAAATTGGGCAGAGGGCCATGAACTTTTGGGAGGAGGAATACCTGACCACAATTAAATTCACACTCATAGAAACCCACTCCCACTGTTCCAAACCTCCTTGTCTAGCAGTCCTCAAGTGCTGAGGACCCATGCACTTGTCACATGTTTACGATTATGCAAGGATTCATCTGGTTAGAATCACCTTTATGGGCATCCATTATTGTGGAGGCATCTCAAGTCAGTTTGCAAGGGTGGGTATAACCCTCAGCTTATGAAGAGCACTCTTTACATCCAATGACACTATTAGCTAAAATGAACCCACTATACTAAAGGGGAAAAGAGATAACTGAAAATACATCTGTAATATACTTCTCAATAAATATAGCTGAATGCCAAGTGTGAAACAGGGCTGACCCAAAGGGAAAATGTAGCAGGGTCAGACCCAGTGTCCTAGCTCACCAATGTGGGCTGGTAGGAACAGCATGTGGTCAGCATATGTGTCCACATATGGCAACTGGAAGTCAAGAGTCCAGCCTCCCTCCAACCTCTCTTTACCCTCGTTACCTCTGCAGGTGTGGGCGATGGCTCTGGAGACCAGCATGGCACCAGAAAATTGCCTAATAGTGACCCAAACCTAGCCTTATAATAGGGGGCCCAGTCTTGTGTCCTCAATGATCATATCTATCCTACAGGAGATATCTAGTTGTGCCAGGATCAGATCCTCAGAGGGCTGTCCTTTTTGTGATATATAAGTGACTGGAATGCTTCTGGCCGTTTCAGACATTTCTATGCAGTCAGTCATCCAGTCACTCACCTGTAGGTGCTGTCTTTCAAATAGATCTGGCCCAGGGCTGACCAAAGACCTCATTCTTGCTTTTTGTCAGACAAGATACTGTAGTGAATCCCAGTTTGTTTTAACGGGATAGCAGGAGTAAGCTTAGCCGTAGGCTTGTAAACTTGTGCCCCCGTCACCTAGTGACTTTTAACCTACTTAGCTTGCTCTGTCTTAGCCCATTTAATTATTTATTTCCTCTAAGATGGCTGCCTTGTTTATAGTTAGGCCACTTGTTATGAGCTTTATTATCAGTGTCACTGCGCCAAGGCGTCAAGATCAAGCACAAAAGACAAACAAACAGTAGGTGTTCACACTTAGGGACTTTCCCTCTCTATACTTTCGAGGGATTTTTGATATTAATTGCCGTCCCAAGCATGCCTGTTATCTATTGTTTTGAAATACATCTACGTCAGGGGACCTTGTAGATCTGTATAGATACATCACACTTCAGACAGATAATCAGAGGGATTCCGACCAGAGGGCATCGCCACCATCGCTGATACCGATGCTGCAGTCGTCTTGGCGCTGACCCAGTCTTCGTGTCCCTACGGAGTCTGAGATAGAGACCTCATTCCAAGGTAACGAGGGTTGGGGGCTCCTCTCATGGACACGGCTTTGGCAGATTAGGTTTAGCAAACCCAGCTCTCCATTAGGTAGGAGGTTAGGCCTATTTTTATTAGGGTATTAGGGCATATTCCATCTCATATATATATATATATGTCCCCCTGTTAACAGTGCCAGTATTCCTCTTTTACCCCCAAGTACGGCTCATAAGCCTCAACCACCTTGCTCTGACTCTCTCCACCTACCAGCGAAGCTTTCCACACCTAACCTGGCCAATCCCCCTAAAACTTGGCACCCAAAAAGTGACCCCCTTTACCCAAGGCGGCCAGGTGAAATTGCCTCTTCCATAAACATGGGCACTAAACTGCACAGGATCCATTCCAATATTCCAGCAGACCAGACGTGTAGGGATCCAGGAACTAACCTGAGAACTTTACATCTACCACCAGAAGCTTGCCCCTATGTACTAGTTATTACGAATGTTCCTAAGCTCAAGTCCAACATTTCCGAATCATTCACAGAACTGAAAAACAAGGTCATCCATTGGTTACACAGACACGCTAGATTCGCCTTTCATATGATACCCTCAATACTGATGGTGAGGAGGGTGGGTTGGGTGGGCCCACTCAAAAACCCTGGTACAGGGGATTGTATCGTTATTAATTTTGATACGCCTTCCCTTGTCCAACAGCTTTCTCTAAATGCGTGTCATTCTAACCCCCTAGGGGGGTAATCTCACTCTGTAGGCTCCAGGCTTTCTACCCTCATTTAGCTGTACCAAGCACTAAGGGGGTGACAATCTCACCCAGAGGTCCTTCTAGGGCACAGACGTCACCTGATTTTTGGCCAAGTTGCAATGCTTCTTCGCCCACACTTTCTGAAAACGACTGACTAAAAGTAAGCACTATGTACAGTTTACCCTACTCCCAAGGCCCAAACAACCGGGATAAAAAGTCTCCTATAGCTGGGAAAATTGAAACTTATGAAGTTGGGCAAAACAATCATGCGGCTGAACATACTTTTACCATCGACACTAGTGACCCTATCCCAATTCCCGCACTTGCCCAGTTAGATCCATCCAAGAGTTCTGAAATCCTTATCGGGGGTGCAGACAAGGAGCGTATGGTGACTGAGATTAACTTAGTCACAGACTTACCAGATTGTAGCAAACACAGAGACCCGCCCCCACTCCAGGCATCCGAACAGCTCAGGTTACTCTCCGATTCAGATGGGGCAAGAAACACCCCGGGCATTAACGTAGTAGGAATTCCAAATTCGATTGAAAAGGGTATAAAATTTCCCCACGGTACCCGATCTCCAAGAGAGAACTCTGTGGCTGAAGCTCCCCATGACAAAATAGACGGCCTAGTTACCATCCTTAGTTGGAATATTGCAGGCTTGGAGAACAAAATGAATAACCCTGAATGGGGCAAATTTATAGACGAACACAATCTATGTCTTTTCCAAGAAACATGGGCACTGGAACCCAAATATAGAATTGGCTATAAAAGCTACTGGGTGCCAGCAATTAAGACGAATTCAGGGAGGCCCTCAGGCGGCCTGCTAATATGGCTCAGTTGCTCTTTTAAATGTCGGATTGAAATAATTGACTTGGGCTGCCCTGATTTAATGGGTTTATTAATACCATCCCTTAGAGAGAAACCATTTTTAATAATTAATATTTACAATAGAAGTCTGGGCAGCAAGTATGAGTCCGACGCACTGACTATTTTGGATAGTTTTCTCACTTATAAATCACCTTCTCATTTTATTCTCATTGCTGGAGATTTTAACGCCACTTTTGAACCCTACTCGCTGGCCCAGGAATTATATAAAGATGAAGACGCTTATTGGGGTATTCCCCAGCTGGTGTCAAGGAAAAGACCAAAAATTAATAGATTATCTCACCAGGTCATGGACATTACACTGGCACATGGCTTGCGGGCCTGTAATGGTCGCTCCCGTTCGGACCCTAATCTCCACCCTACATTTAGGCGCGGGTCACAGAAGAGCCAAATAGATTATATCTTGCTCGATATCCGCTTGTGGGGCCATATGGTCGACATGAACATTGTAGAACATGAGGAAAGTGACCACGAACCACTGATTTTATCTCTTAGGAATTTATTACCCCTTCCTGAAGTCTCTTGTCCCAAGACCTACGGACAACAGCTCGCACTGTCCAATAATAGACGTAATGTTAGATGGGAATCCCTGAACACTGACACAACCATTTTGACAACGGCGTATAGGCAGCTGGCAGATCATATGGACCATATATCTCAATTTCCAGAAGATAGTGGTGGGCTTATAGCAGCCCACACACAATTTTTTAACTCCTTAAAAAATCTATTTACCAAAGAGTCGGTGAGAGAACCTAAAAAGAAATGTAATGCAAGATGGTTCAACGCCGCATGTAGAGAAGCACAGCACAAATTGCTGAGAGCTCTAAGAGGAGGTCAGATAGACTTTATAAGGGAAACTAGGAAAGCCTATAAACAGGAACAAGCTAGAGCCCGTAGGAAATGGGACGAATCAAGATGGGTCTCCCTTCTGGAATCTGCTAAAATAAACGACACCTCTAAATTTTGGAAATTGGTGGCTGATGCCAGCGATGAACCTAACTGTTTGCCTGGCGCCTCAATACTCCCTGTAGAGTGGACCGATCATTTTTCCCGATTATATCTTGGGACCATTGGTGCCACCGCCAGGGAACTGTCCCACATCATGACCACTGAGACCCCCAAAATTGAATTTTCCCTGGCAGAAACCAAGGCTGCGATTGTCTCACTTAAATGGGGAAAGGCCCCCGGCCTTGACAAAATACCAGGTGATCTCTACAAGACTGACCCAGATGTTTGGGCTCCATATTTAAACCTCATCTCTAATGTGATAGCTGCAGGAGCACCTGTTCCGAGCTCCTGGTTAGGAGCAGAGATAGTTCCCATTTTTAAGAAAGGCAACCCCTCTAACCCTGCTAACTACCGCCCAATCTCCTTACTCGACAACTTCCAAAAAATTTTTGCAAAGCAAACTTTGTCTTGTCTAGAGGAATGGATTTTGGAAAACAATGCCATTTCTGATCTACAAGCAGGGTTTAGACCAGCAATCAGTACCATAGATCAAGTACTAAGATTTCTAACAATAAAATGGAATACTGTAGAAGTAGGAGGGGGCAACCTTTATGTAGTTTTTATCGATCTTAGAGCCGCGTTTGATCTGGTCCCTAGAAATCAGTTATGGCTGACACTAGCCAACATGGGTGTCCCGCATGGCCTTTTGAAACTTATCGCCCGACTACATGAGAATACCTATGCCCAAATTAGGAATGGCAAGAATGGTGATCTTACTGAACCAGTGGCTATCGAGAGAGGAGTCAGACAGGGGTGTGTGTTGGCCCCAACTCTTTTTCTTTTATATATTAATAACTGTATCAAGTACTTAGTAAATTGCACAAATGACTCCCCCATGCAGGCTGGAACCAAAGTCCCTTGCTTACTCTATGCAGACGACACTATTCTTCTGTCTAAATCATCTATGGGAATACAAAATCTGGTCAACCAGTTCGGTGCATACTGCAGAGACTTTGGGTTAGACATTAATCTTAAGAAAACCAAACTCATGATATACAGCGCCAGGAAAAAGAAGCTCAGCGCAAACACAAAGATGGATTCAATCCTTGTGGAGAGAGTAACGGAATATGATTATCTGGGCATCAGACTATCTGACAAGGGCGGTTGGGATCCAGCTATAAGGAAAGGGGCATTAACAATCAGCCAAAGATGTGGAGTAATAGGACGTAAAGCTAGCACCGCAACAAGCCCCCCTCTGATCCTCATCTCTGAAATATACAAAGTACAAATCCGTGCTGCGGCCCTGTATGGAGCAGAACTTTGGGGATCCCACAGACAAATGGATACTCTTCAAACCAAAGAAAATAACTTCTTCAGACACATAGCCAGACTGGGGAGGGGCACACCAATGCTCCCCCTCAGACTGGACCTGGGTCTACATAGTATCAAAGACATAGCATATCTAAGACCACTCCTGTACTGGGTCAGACTATGGAAAACGGATGAACTCGAACCCTACAGGGCAGCAGTTAAAGAACTACTGCCACCTCGTCATGGATGGGAAAAAGTACGGTGGCTTAGGGAGATGAAAGCAGCATGGACCAAACTGAGTCTATCCCATTATTGGGAGAATCCCGAGATGATTCCTGGCAATGCTAAACGCCTGATCAAAGACCACTATTGGGAAAAGATCTATGAGGAATCCCTCGGCTCAAATAGTTCAGGTCGGCTGACAGCAGAGTTCCTGCTGGTAAAGCATGTTCCTCTGTCTGAAAGCTTCCTGGACCTCCCTATACCAGCCCACGCTCGCTCCTTATTACTCCAACTTAGGTACGGAACATTGGCAGTCAACAGTTTCACGGCCGGCTGGTCGACCAACAGTTCTCCATCGGACAAATGTATAAACTGTCACCTATGTAAGGAAACTTATGAACACGTTCTATTTTTTTGCCCTCTGTATAAATGTCCTCGAGGGAAGTGGATTACCCCTCTGTGCAGAACACTGCCCTCGCCATCTCGCAATAGTGTACTCAGAATATGTAAATATGATACTTCCATACTGACAGTGTGCTCTGTTTCCAAATATTTGGCAGCAGCATGGAAAATTCGCAGCAGGATTATTTCAGATCCCAATCCATCAGTTGAAGAGCGGTCTAGCAGCCAGTAAACCAGCATTCGATCATATTAGTCTGGGACTCTAACGAAAACCGAGACCTATCATGGATATTAGATTGTATCCCCGAGTATGCTGTTTAGTGGGTTACCACAACTATATAATTTTATAAATGCTAAGTTATATCCTATTCTGACCAATCTATTTAATAGAACTGACCAATCATGGGTACCATTCCTTATGGCCCGACCTCTTAACTTTCTTTTTTTTTTTTAATCTGTGCTATTTTCTGGAGTTTTAATGTCTGATTTTATATAGTGATTGGTCTTAGAACAGTTTTTATCCTTTTTAATAATCGATTAGATTGGTTCTAGAACAGTTTTTATCTTTTTAATAATTGATTAGTATTATTTTAGTGTCCAGCATTATGTACAGGGCAAGATCCGGAGACCACCCTGAGTATTCTTCTTTTTACAACTATTTATGGAAATATTTTAGCTATACGACCCCTTTTTTATCCTTTCTTTTACTATACATTGGTTTATGGTTTTTATTTCTATGTATGTATGTTTACTTTTAAAAATGGCCTAAATTTGGTCCGAATAAACTATTGATTGATATATATACATTTCTTTCATATATTGCAAAAACGGTGGGGGTCTTTATAACCATGACTCTTTTCTACACAATACTGTTGCTTGGTATATTCATTATCCTAATCATTACAGTTCATGCAACTTATCGCAAATTGCAGTCATGTTAAATAAAAACTATTATAACTTCACTGCATCTGTGTTATTGCCTTTGTTTGTATGAGACATAATATATCTGTGAGAAAAGGGTAATTTCCGTTTAACCACGACAACCCTGAGATATCTTACTCTGAGTCCATGCGTAAACAACTGCTACAAATCACCTTTAACTATTGTGTTTCTGGTGAGGTACTGCTAGTGAGCCGGTAAGGTTTGGACAACAGTTACACCTAGTTGTAGGGAGAGACTTAGGGGCATATTTATACTCTGTTTGCGCCGAATGTGCGTCAAAATTTTTGACGCACATTCGGCGCAAACATTGCCCCATATTTATACTTTGACGTCCGACGCAGCGGGCGTCAAAGTTCCACCATGTGCGCCATTTTTTAGAAGGGGGAACCAGCCTTGCGTTAATGATATGCAAGGTAGGCGTTCCCTTCTAAAAAATGACTTTAAGGCCTGTGCCCCATATTTATACTGTGACGTCATTTTGACGCACAGGAGGGTGCAGGCCTTAAAAAACGGCGCCCAGCCTGATGGGCGCCGCTTTTTAACGCCTGGGTCAGGGCAGGCGTTAAGGGACCTGTGCCACCCTTGCCCACCCCAGGAGGACGCCCAAGGAAGGAGGGACCCATCCCAGGGAACTTAAGGTAAGTTCAGGTAAGTATTTCTTTCGTTATTTTTTTAGTGGCATAGGGGGGCCTGATTTGTGCCCCCCTACATGCCACTATGCCCAATGACCATGCCCAGGGGACATGAGTCCCCTGGGCATGGCCATTGGGCTAGGGGGCATGACTCCTGTCTTTGCTAAAACAGGAGTCATTTCAATGGGGGTTGGGCGTCAAAACAAATGGCGCAAATCGGGTTGAGGCCAAAATGTTGCCTCTGCCTGACTTGCCCCATTTTTTGACGCCCAAGCTCCATTTTCCCCTACGCCGGCGCTGCCTGGTGTGAGTCATTTTTTTTTACGCTCACCAGTCCGCAGCGCCGGCTAACGTCTTTCAATAAATACGGCGCCCGCATGGCGCTTTGGAATGGCGTTAGCCGGCGTTACATTTTTTGATGCACAACTGCGTTGGCGCAGTTGTGCGTCAAAAAGTATAAATATGGCCCTTAGTCACCTACAAACGAAAGTACTGTCATCCTGAGACCAGCAGTCTTGCTCAGAGAAAGAGTCCAAACTACGACAATACAATATACCTGGCAGCTTCCTGGGTACATTAACTGTGGCAGGCCATGGAAGGGATGAAGGCAAACTTCATTCCTATGCAAAAGCACCATGCACAAGATCTAGTTTTAATGCAAAGTTCACACATAATCACGGGTACGGGGTTACACTTCTACAAACTAGTAGTAGATGATGGTTGCATTTTAAAGAGCACTTCCTCTTTTTAGGGATGTCCCAGATGGTTCTCATGGTCCCTAATGCCTGGTATGAGAGAAATAGTGGATTTCTGGAACTTTGCTAAAATGTTCCTGTGTTGGAAATTCTCACAAGATGACTTGCATTGTGTTACTGAACGATTTGGATTGTAAGTTTGAATAGGGTGAACTGATTTATGGATGGCGTATGAAATTTGTAGTTTATTGAAGTATGAGTCTGAAGAATGGATTGTTTTGCTCTGTGGGAGATGTTTGGTTATGCTATGCCCATTTTAGCTTCAATTGGTGGATTGGTCACTGTTTCCTTGATGTACTATTTATGCCTGTAAATCTATTTGGTTTCTTGTACTGGTTGATCTGGTGATTGGATTCATCAAAATCTAAGCTCTTGAGATTCTGTGGTTTTACTTGTCTGCATAAGGCAGTGTGTAGTGTGAGGAGCTACATATCCATGGACAAGTTTTCTGAACTAAGAAGTTTTCCTTTCCAGGATTGCATGTTTAATTTGGTTAGTGTACTGTACTCCTACAAGCAATGGAGTGAGTGACTAGCTGGGGTAGATTACCACTGGACGGGGTCCACCTAATGTGAGTAGTGGTTTAATCTGTGCTTTCAGTTTCTATTTTCAGCTCTGAAATGCAATTGTTTTTATTCCTTGAGTATCATGATTTGTGATTTGATTTTCTTACTTGTTTTACTGACTTTCCCCACCCTACTAGGATAAGCAGACAAGGGTTTTTATAGTTTAGTGGTTTGAAAGGGTTTTGCAAATGTTTTCCTGTTTACAGAAAATTTGCAGTGTAATTGGTTAGTCAGCCAATGAGCCGCAGTGGGATTGGTGAGATGTTACCTCAAAGCTGTGCTGTCATTGGGTAGTTGCTGACAGAGCTGTGCCATGATATGTTGACTTTTTACAATGATGGTGGATTGGGAGCAAGCCGGATTAGCAGAAGAAATGATGGAGTGTGGATATGATGAAAAGAGTAAAAGCTTTTATTGCTATAGATAACAAAACAAAATGAAAAAGACAAGACAAAGGAGAAGGGGAAAATAGACTAATCATTCTGATGAGTAGGATCATTTTCTAAATGATGTTTTGAATTTTAGACCTCTCGGAAAACAGCAACAGGGACAAATGGTACTAGATTGGCACCTGATATGGGTGCTGGAGGCAATAGTACTGCAGTGCAAGATTCTATAGGAGTGCTACTAAGTGCACAAACTGAAAATGCAATTATAGCCCAGGACAAGCAGTGACATGCATTTTGATGCTCAGGTCCAACCTGCTTCATATGAAAGGACAGTGGTGGTTGACGAGGCTCCTAGCTAAATATTGGCTTTTTAAAAATCAAATTTGGTGATATGTTGAAGGGGAACATTGATTTAAAGAGGCTTTTGGCTTACATTGTTGATGAAATGAGATGGTGGGTCAATGAAGCAGACCGATGTGGAAATTATACACATGATGAATTAGAAGAGCAAGCTGATGGATGTGAAGTTGACATTATCAGGTTGAAAAATGTAAAGCAAAATTATAAAATTGATATGAGACATGGTGAAATTATGGAGATGGCTTGATTACTTTGAGAGATTTAATTGAAAAGACCAGACAGTGGAGTGATTAAAAAAAAATATTGAGAAAGATGGAAGAAAGGGACAGCAAGTAAAAAGAAATTGAAAGGAACTGAAAGCAAGGTGAAGGGAACAGTAAGTGGTTCAGAAACTACAACAGGAACAGCGTTAGAATTTCCTTTGTGAGAATTGCATGGTAGGATTTTGGTACATGTGCAATGAACACAAGCTGATACTTATGCCTTTAATATTAACTTTCCAAAATTGAGTGAGGAACCATAGAGGTGGTATAAGGAGGAACACAGATTCAAAAACATTTCTCTGGTTTGTGGGCTGATTTAAATTCACTCTTTGAGATTGTGGTTCCCAGTGATTTGTGGACAGAATGTAAAGCTGTGGCTGGATGGACAACAAAGGACCCTGCTACAGTAGCTCCTAGTTTTGATCCTTCTGGGGAGGTAGCGGACCAATATGAACAGGTGACTGAGTAACAAAAATGAGTGCCTGGAAAAGATATCAATTGGATACAAATTTCAAAAACTTCACAAGAACTGCAAGAGTCAGTGCATGTCTTTTACAACACATGCAGGTGTTTAGGAAACACAGCAGAGTTGGTGTTCCAGAGAAAGCTGTGTGTGCTTGTGTGATGGGTATGAGGCCAGATCTTAGCAATCACATTCAGCAAAGTGGATTGTGTTGGAAGACAAAACCGTATAGATAAGCTCTTGAAGCTGGCAACATACAGTAGTGATTATTTTATTGTGAAGCAAAAAAACGATTATGGAGAAGTTGATGATTTCTCAGATGAAGCAATTTGAGAGAATGTTCCAAAACCAAATTAGTTCAAATAGGAATTTTGTGTAGTCTGGAATGAAGGGGATGAATGAAATACAGGGGGTGCATATGGGAAATGGAGTATGCCAATGCAAGGTTGTGGAACAGGAATAGTGAACAATGATGGAATGGATGTGAATGGAATGGATGTGACTGCTTGCTAATTCTGTGGGAAAATTGGACACTGGAAAAGGGAGTGTCACTAGAATCCAGATAGGATACAGGGAGAAGTTGTTCCACAGATGCAGAGAAATGTGATGTCCCAAATATAGCAAATTCTGAGCAAGGTGTACAAAGTTAGAAATCAATTGTAATGTTAATGGCGTCAGCTCCATTGATGCTGCAAAACATGAGAAAAAAAAGCCCCTATAGTTTAGAGTACCAACAGAATCCATTGATTGTGAAGAATTAATTGCCAGGAAGCAGTTCTCAATGATAGTGCCTGAGGAGTGAGGAGGTTTGCATACTTGGAACAGTCCTAGAGGTAGACCACAGTGGCCCATATGTTGACAGAGAAGTCACTGTTTTCCTATTTAGTTTTTAATAGATATGGGAGATACCTGTTCTACAGTTCATTCTGTGGAAGTCACAAACCTACCCCTTTCTGGAAGGGAAGTCCAAGTTGTAGGAATCAGTATTAAACACATTTTTAATCAGATTACAGCAGATGTCCCAAATAAAAGTTGTCAAATGGAGAACAAACACTAGTTCATTTAATGTAATTCGATTCCTTTGAATTTGGTAGAAAGCGACATTCTTTGGAAAAGGAATTGTGTGATCTCCCGTCCACCAGACGGTGTTGCAAATGAAACACAGGGTGGGGATTCAATGTTTAAAATAAATGTTCCAGATAATCAGATCTACCTCTGGATTTAAGACACACTGTCAAACATGAGGTTTGGGATTTTCCTAGGCAAGAAATTGGATTCATTGAAAGAGCAGAGCAAATCAAAGCAAAAGTGAAGTTAGGTGCAATATTTCATTGAAGTAAACGGTACAGATTTTCAAAAGAAGCAGAAGAAGGAACAAAGCTATTGACTGAAAAAATTATCGAGCAAAGAGTCCTCCAGGAGGTACCTGTGATTCTCTGGTGATAGAATTAAAAAGTTGAATGGCAAATGGTGCATAGTCCAAGACTGTGCAAGATATATAAGTTTGTGATTGTATGTTGGCCAATGGTACCAAATCCAGTAGTGATTGTGCTTCAAATTCCACAGATGCAGAATGGTATACATTCTATCAGTGGTATAATAGGATACTTCTGCCAAGCGTTCTTCTTAGTTCCTTTGCATGCAGACAGCCAGTTCCTCTTCAAATGCCAATTTTTGAATAAAGTTCTTGTGGGGCATAGAATCACACAAGGATATACCGAGAGTCTCTAAATATTTTGCCAAATCGTGAAGAAAGATCTAGAAAGCTTGAGACTGAATTGTAATTCAGTATTAGTCTAGTACATAGATGACTTACTGGTCGCATCTAAAACAAAAGAAGACTGTAAACTGGATACAATTGCCCTAGCTGAAAATAGACCTAAGGTTCCCCAACTAAAATGCAATTCTCTAAGAAGGAAGCAATTTTTATTGGGCACCATATTAAAAAAGGTGTGAGGAAAGTCTCAAAAGAACACATTTCTGAAAGTTTGAAAATGAGCCCACCAATCACCTAAATGGAGGTTCTGAAGTTTCTGCAAATTGTTACCTACTGTTGTCAGTGGATTCCAAACGCTTCCTTGATTGCAAAATCATTAGTAAGGACCAGTACCATTTGACAAAAATGTTTTGATGCATTCAAAAAATTTAAAGGGAGTTTGTGTAATGCACCAGCTACTGGGATAATTAATTACAGTCTAACCTTTTGTTTGCTCAGTCAGGGAAAAGGTGGATGTGTACTGTAAATTCTGACCCTGAAACATGGGAGTTTAATGCACTTAGTGGCTTACTCGTCAGCTACATTGGATTCATGGATCACTCACTTAATACTGTGGTAAACAATATTGTTTTTCATTAAAATATAGGGCATGATTAGGAGTTTGGAGGTCTTAAGACTGCTAAAACTGCGGTGTCAGTCTGACTGCCGCAATCTTGGTGGTCCGACTGCCAGATTACGATCCTAGCAGTCCGACCGCCAGGAGACTGTTGCCACCACAAGGATCAGTGATCCTGATGGGTTGGCGGTGGTGAAAGTCATGGTCAGCCACGGTGGTGCCGAGTTCGGCACTGCTATGCTGATCACAACTTTCGTTTCCACCACCCTTTTCATGGCTGGGTCACAGCCATGAAAAGGCTGGTGTGAGGGTAGAGTTGGGGACACAAGGGGGCAATTGCACTGCCCACAACCAAGGTTTCCACTGGTCAGCTCAGGGGAAACTGTGCAACGACATTGGTCTTTGAGCTGCGGCCAATGCCATCGCACAAGGGGGCCCCTAGCACCACCAGAATGCTCATTGTCTGCTATTCTGATAGTGATGGGCTGGGGGCCCCTGCACAGTTCATGCCATGGGCAGTCCATTGACCACCCTGTTGCCCCCAGAATTTGTTCTCTGCTAGCATTTTCATTGCATCCAGACCGCCATGAAAGTGCTGGTGTAGAACAAGTTTGTAATCAGCAAGGCGGGGCTCAGTACAACCAAGACTGTCTGCCTGTCGGCATCTGAGATCCTGGCGGAGACGATGGTCGGTTGTAGGCCTACCCGCCAACCTTGTAATGTGGCGGTCGGACTGCCACAGCTGCAGTGGTCCGACCGCTACCGCCAGCCTGGTGGTCTTGAAACCTCCAGACATAGGGGGTCATTCTAACCCTGGCGGTCGACGACCGCCAGGGCTAAAATGACGAGAGCACCGCCAACAGGCTGGCGGTGCTCCCATGGGCATTCTGCCGCAGTCAGAAACGGGAAACCGGCGGTGTCCCGCTGGTTTCCCGCTGCCCTAGGGAATCCTCCACGCCGGCGCTGCTTGCAGCACCGCCATGGGGATTCCGACCCCCTTACCGCCATCCTGTTCCTGGCGGTTTTCACCACCAGGAACAGGATGGCGGTAACAGGTGTCGTGGGGCCCCTGGGGGCCCCTGCAGTGCCCATGCCAATGGCATGGGCACTGCAGGGGCCCCCTAACAGGGCCCCACTGAGATTTTCAGTGTCTGCATAGCAGACACTGAAAATTGCGACGGGTGCAACTGCACCCGTCGCACCCTTTCCACTCCGCCGGCTCCATTCGGAGCCGGCATCCTCGTGGAAGGGGGTTTCCCGCTGGGCGGGCAGGCGGCCTTCTGGCGGTTGCCCGCCCAGCAGGAAACTCAGAATTACTGCGGCGGTCTTTTGACCGCGCAGCGGTATTCTGGCGGTTCCTGCTTGGCGGGCGGCTCCCGCCGCCCGTCAAGCTCAGAATCACCCCCATAATCTTGCCCACAGATTTTGAGAAGACTTTCTTTTTAGAGATACTGCCTAACTTCTTATGACTTTGCTGTTAATTTGAGAATTTGATTTTTTCTGACTCCTGGCCACAATTTACCTTAAAATTTGAGAGCCTTAATGATAATTACTCTGCATTGCTTGACTTGAGATTTTTGTGATAAAACCTTTTAATCTTTCTCTGATCTTTGAGTGGTCCCAGTTACTTATTGGCTACTCTGCTAAACTAATGTTAGACATGATGTTGGGGAGAGTACCTTTTAGGGCACGCTCAACCATGAGCAGAACAGTCTAAGGTAAATTTTGAGTGATATTCGCATTTTGGAGTGTTCTATAAATTGGGGTATGTAGTTCCACTGCCTCACTACAATCCCATTCTCCAAGGACCCACATAGCAACACACCTGGACCTAGAAGTACAGAGAAGGGGGTTCTACATGTTCACTTAATTGCTTAAAAGGTTCATGGTTATTCAGGAAACCACCTGCTAACAATGTAAAGTGCCAGGGTCAGCCACAGCCATCTGTCGCTGTGATCAATTCACCACATTTTGATTGAGTAATCACAGGGCCCGGGGGTATCATTGTCTGTGCTACCAGAATGAAAGAGCAACCGATAATTAAAAAAGGGTTTTAGACAGAAAAATTGTGATAAGTATTGGTGAAGTCATAGCCAAGGCATGGTTTACTAACAGTGATGGTCTGATGTATTCATTTTTTCAGATAAATCGGTTTCAAGTTGATGTTTATATCCGGGATGAAGGACCAGTGGTAAGTAGAATGAATTGAAATAGAATGTTACCTGTGGATGATCCTTGGATTTGCTACAACCAAGGGGCAAGTTATGCTCCGGCAAGGTGATAGATTTGAACGAAATTTTTATTATTTGATACAGGGGATTGAAGTGTTAGTTGTGTGAATGGGAGGTGATATTAATGGTGGGTGTCATAGTTGAAATAGGAGTGATATGTATGCAATTGTGGTGTTATATATAAATAACTGTGTTATATAAGGGATCAGATATCATACTTGAGAAGTGGAGGAAGTTATACCTTTTGGGTGTAATGTCTCAGCTTGGAAATGTCCTACCTGTGTGTGTGTGGGGGGGGGGAGGTGGGGGCAGGGAGGTGGGCCGGGGGTTTCTGTGTGCTCTGAATGGGAAACAAAATGTCTTGCCAAGCATTGGGTAAAATACAGGGGGGATGTATGGTTTTAGGTCTCAGAAGTGAGTGGGAGAACTGACCCAGATATGGATTTCTGTTTTTGGATTGTGATCTTATGGAAGTTGGTTATTCTGAATCAAGCATTAGATCCAGTGGTGTAATGAAACTTGAGGCCCCCCTCTGCAAAGTACTTGGAGGGCCACCCCTGGACTTACCCAGGAACTGTCAGTTCCAGGTACTTTGCTGAGGGGGCCCCTTGGGCTGCAGGGGTCTTTGTTACACTACTGATTAGATCATATTATGTGGAGAGAGAATTCCCCACACAGCATGTAAATATAAATGGTTTATATGGGGTGTTTTCTGGTGAACTGCCTGCTTCAGGGGCATCCCAGGCCTCCAGATACTTCCGCAGGATGGCTGAGATATCATACATCTGACAACACCTATTTCAGATCCCAGAGTATGCCATTAATATGGTATTGAAGCACTTTTCATTAGTACATATGGCTCTTGTGATACTTCCAGCACAGACAGGAGTCTGATTGAATATTGTGGAGGTGTGTGGTCAGTATAGTGATTAAGTCAGCTTTAATGAGTTGTAGGTTATTTGGTGGGGGAGATGGAGGCCTGAATGTAATTGGTTATGTAGTTCCTCTGCTGAAATGAATGCCCATTGCTCTGAAATGTACATGTGAAAGTAACATTCCAAAAAAGGCCCAGGATTTTCCTTATAGAAAAACCCTCAACCACTACAGTTACCCCTTGGTAGTATGCTTCACCATTGGGTTTCTTCCCGTTCCGTTGCAGAGCGGAGCGTGCTGCGACTGACGGGATACGTGGGAGCACTAATGTAGTCTCATCAAAGTGAATCAGATGAGGGATAGGGGTGATGGGGTCTTGGATTAGTTCAAAATACCTCATACTTCACAGTTATCAGTGAGGGACATCATACATGATAGGTATCACTTAAAAACACCACATTAGCTAGGTGAATTGCGCCATGCTTTCATTAGCGGTAGTCATACAAGGAGTGGTACCAGGGAGTCAACCTTGGTCCTGAAGAGGATCCTAGGGGTAAGGCTCCGAAACATGTAGACCTGGAAGTAAGGTACATGACATACCTGACTTCCATAGCCCCTTTTTAACCATACCACCTCCAGGAGATCTATTAAACCACTGGAACCACTAGGAGGCAGGCATTTTTAACTTATCCAAGACCCCACCACTGCTATCCCTCATCTGATTCAATGGGCTTTGCAGGATTCGTGTCAAAATTTTGGATGCTAGTCCTGCACACCTGTTAACTAGCATCAAACATTTTGACACTAGTTCCCTAACGACCGCCATCTTTGCTATGGCACACATATGTTTGGCGTTATGGGAGCACTAAGGGGTGCAAGAAAAGTGGCTCTGCACTGGGTGCCGTGCCACTTTTCTTAAATCAGGCCCACAGTACGCTTACTTTGATCAATTTGTTACTTTTGCCCTATTGGTGGCCACAAAGGATGTTCATCAACTAGTAAGATATGGCCCTTTGCTTTGCTTTTAGTTAAATAGTGCATCTCACTACTTACCTTTGCAGCTTGTAATGCTCTTTTTTTTTAGTCTCCTCAGTTCCCGAGATCAGTGAACATCATTGTGCAGAACTGTAATGACAACGCTCCGATCTTCCATGACACTCCATACGCTGCAGACATCCTCGAGGTTTGTGTGCCCCGGGCGGTTGATCTTTGGGTTTAGCTTTGTGACAATGATGTTGTTTGATGTGGGATTTCACAACAGTCACTCAGGTGTGCCCAGCTCTATAAAACTGGGCAATAAAGGGGCAATAAAGGGGGATTACCAAAGCATATTTGGAGAGTAGTAGGTTGGGGATATTAAGGGTGCCAGTAGG
Source organism: Pleurodeles waltl (assembly GCF_031143425.1). Lineage (NCBI taxonomy): Eukaryota > Metazoa > Chordata > Amphibia > Caudata > Salamandridae > Pleurodeles > Pleurodeles waltl. Next base: position 612,399,646 of record NC_090446.1, on the reverse strand, counting down.
AGGGAGGGTGGCATTATGAAAATCCATAGCATTGTTAAGGCCCTTCAAATCTAACCAAGGCTTTAAGTGTCTGTGTTGCCTAAAAGAGCTCAAGAAAAGAAGGTAGTAGATAATGAGGTGAATCTGTGTCACACAAACTGTCACCACCCGGTAAAAGCTTCAAACTCAATGAGCTAGCTCAAGCGGTTCAGTGTCTGATGCTCTGAACTGTGTGTAGCATACCATTCACAAGTTCCAGCGCTTGTCAGATAGATTGGTGGGTTAATGCTCTTGCCGTACAAATGTATATATTTAACAAAAAGGTTGTTTTTATTTTATGCTATTTACATTACTTAATGCGAACCTAACTCTAGAGAGCAGCAGAGCACCTTACAGAGGACACATTAATGGCACATTAATGGCATCTCAAACATTGAACAATATTTTAGTTTGGAGGTGGGTCTGGTTAACACTAGATTAGAAGATCCAGACTGTGATGAGGAAGTGGGAGATATTTCTCCACTGTGAAGGGAGGCTGCAGCCATTTACGTTGCAACAGGTTGACCAGTTCCACAATCCAACAAAATCAACAGAATCAATTTTTTAAGAAGGAAAGCTATGTACACAATCATAAACACAAATCTGAAAGACAGGTTTAGCTTGCTAAAGTGGAACAACAGGAATATGAATGAGCAGTATGGAAAGCTTTTTGCACAAACCCCCATGAAAACACAATATACAAAGAGGACTGTGTGAACTTTTATACTGCTTTCCCATGCCTTCCTTCTCCCCCCCTACAAAAAACAGAAATGCTGACAAACAGGGGACGACTGAAAATTACTCTGCCTTTCCATCATGTTAAAGCTATTTTGACATTGAGTTTGCCGGTCTTTGGGGAATACCAATGTGGCGCCAGCCGGCAAAAGACCACCATGTTGGCAGTAATCCGACTGCCATATTAGGACTCACACAGCTAAGTTCACTAAAAAACAGCCAAAATTCTGAAACTGCCAGGACACTGGGGACAGAAAAGAGGCAGTCCCACCACCAGCACCGCAAGCCCGACAAAAATCCTCCCATCAGATTACGAAGCACAACTCACGAGAGCGGTCCTTCCATGGTGGAAAACCATTGGGTGTGGGAACCGTGGCAGACTGAACACACATAAAGAACACCACTCCACATTGGTAAGTTTGAATACCCAACACCTGACACACATCCACACACCCGATACACCCACACAGTACTGTGTAACACACCCCTATACGCAACACACAATTCTTTGCAACCAAATTGCCACACGCATCCAGACACAGGCAACAGCTTAGAGAGATACAAAAAGCAAGAATAGGCATCCATAGATATTCCACTATAGACACAGCCCACGCCTGCACAACATACACAACACACATTTTGCAATCACATACAATATACAACAACCATCACCCACTCACAACACCCACACTTCATCACTACACTTTTGACTGTGTGAGTGTACGTGTTTTGTGCATGGTATCATAGAAACAATATGCTGTGTGTGTGATGTGTTTGTCGATTGGTAAGTTGTGTGTTTGTTCCCTGTTGGTTGTACATTGTGTTGTATGTGTGATGTTTCCCTGGGTAGTGTCCATTGCCAGTGTTGTTCAGTGTGTTGATAATGGTACAGTTGTGGTGTTGTTGTGACATGTTGTGGTGTTGTGCAGTATTGTGTGTGATTGAGCCTGTGCTGTGTGTCTGTACGTAAGTGTGCTTCCATGATGTGTGTGTGCTCTTTGTAGCTGCAGTCTGTGTACTGTGTGTATACGGTTGCCTATGTGTCTGTATGTGAGTGTGCGTGGCAGTGTACAGTGAGGTTTGAGTGTCACCCTCACACCCCCTTCCCAATGGTATGTTGTGTGAGCGTGTAAAATCTGACATAATACAACATTGACAGGTGAGTGTGTGTACTTACGGTTGTTGTTGTCATTGAAGAATCAGAGGTCTGTGGGCGAGCAGGAGCCGCGGGATGATGTCTAGTTATGGTTCCATGGTGGGTCCAGACGAGTGTGTATTCCTCAAGGTGAGTATCTCCTTTCATATAGGTAATTTCCACCTGGGGTTCCGTAGTGGTGCGATCGCTGCAGAAATATTGGCGGTGTGCAGCCTCGTAATCTGTCTGTGAGAAACATAGTCTCCGGTGTCCTGCAGGTGCCTTCCATCGTCCGTGGTGCTCTGACCGCAGTGGCGGTGCTGGCGGTGCTTTGGCACTATTCTGTTGGATTCTATCAGTTTTCTGAATCTGAGGTGGATGAGTTTTGATCTGAGTCGGGTCCTGAGCTTTCAATACATTTGGGCCCAGCAATCCTACTTCCTACGTGTTTCTGCTGGCTGGAGGTGGAAGTGGGTTCACTATATAAAGACTTCTAGAAGGAATGTAGTGTTGTGCAAGATTTTGTAAATATAATCAGTCTTTTTTCTAGAGGGCTTGTGGAATATGTATGGTGATTTAAATTTAGTCCACTAAAGTAAACAAAAAAGTGTACAAATGATGGATAGAATGTTTCATTTAATCTCGTCCACTGGTAATTACTCAGGCCGCATCCCAGCCTATTGTTATGTTGCACACTTACCATCTCTGGTTAGACCCAGCCATATGAAAATGAGTCTTTACCCTGCTCCACTGTGGATCCCGCCCATGCACACCGTGTTACTGGAACCAAGATATGCCTGGCTGATGAGCCCTAACTAGGATGAAACTGGTCCTAGGTTGCTTGTGCTCAGGTAGGCCCTGCCCAGGCAGTTCGGGCTGGACTGTTGTCATTGGCGCAGGGTCAAGACTGATTTGCATATAGCAATCTGAGGTGGCATGGTGTGCAAAATAACAATGGACAGGGATGCGGCCCAAGTAATTACCAGTAGCTGAGATTAATTCAAGTATTCCGTCCATCACTTTTTTGGTATACTTTAGTGTGTCACCCAAGTGGGATGGATATGCCCTGACATGGGTCCTGTGTGCACTGTCACTGGAATTAAGCTATACCTGGCTGATAAGTCTTAATTAGGGTTAATGCAGTCCTATGTTACTTGTGTTACGGTTCAGGAGGACTTGGTCTGGCAGTTCAGGCTGGACTGTTCCCAATGGAGCAGGGTCAGGCCTGATTTACATATGACTGGGCCCAAACTGAGGTGGCATTGTGTGCAAACTGACAATAGACTTGAATGTGGCCCAAGTAATTACGTATGGTTGAGATTCATTCAATCATTCCACCCATCACGTTTTTGTATACTTAAATGCAATCCAAGCATCCATTAGTAACCAGTTTAGCTTTTACAAAGCATTTTTGGCCTGCTCATATTTACAGATGTTCATGCCTGTCAAAGCGGCTTAATTTTGGAATTGATGCAGTCTGTCCTTCAGCTCTTTAGCAGCCCCGTGCAATTCTTATTACAATGATCCAAGCATTTCAAAACAAATCATCACCAAGCTCCAATTAGGTGCAAGTTTTGAAAAAGGAACTACTTTATATAGTAAATCCTCAATATGCAAAATCTTCCCTCACTTGCAAGTTTTTGCCCTTGAGCAGAGAATGTATTAGCAGAGTGATTATGAGGTTTGATTCAAATAAGTTAACCAGATTTTTAGCTTTTCAATTACTGGGGTCAGCAGGTCCTAGCCTTATGGACTAGTGAAACAGCAGACATGGTGTATCTTTACCACTTTTGGATCTCTATTTTTGATATGTTCAGGCGTAGACAGATTTCTCTTATTCAGTGTTGAATAATGTCTAATCAATTGCTGCCTTTGTTGTGACACTCAGTTTTTTCTCCAGATGGATGTGCCCTTAGATTGTGTTAGCACAGATCTTGAAATTGGTCCTGTGCTAGCCTAGCAGTTGAAATGGAAGTCACATGCAGAAATTAAATGGGTGGAGGGAGGGTAGGCCCTTGAAAGTCACTGCACAGAGAAGCATGAAAGACACATTTTGAGGTGTTCATGCACACTTGATAAGAAGGGCTATGAAGGAAAGAATGTATCCATTTAAGAGCGATACTGGAAAATCTGAAACAGTTTCTAAATCTGTGCAGCAGAAGGTCCTGATCATAGGAGGCAGAGATATACAGCAGAATCAGTGCTGCTTACTGCCTTTCTTGGAGTGTGCTTAAGAGTGTCTGTCTGTCATGCACAACTGATTCAATACCTCTGAATCGGCAGAAACCTAATTGGAGATCATAGTGTGGCTGTTTATGTTTGATATAAGCTTGCATGTGATGACTTCTACCCTTCAAGAACTGGACAGAAATATGGTAAATAGGAAAGTGGCTAGTAGTCGCTATGGGGTCCCATAGGAGGGGCAAAATTATTGTAGGGTTTTGTTGGCTAGAAGTTGTGCCCAACAAAAGAAAATAATATATCAGAGTGGTCACACTTGATAACAGTGGACGTAAGACATGGTTCTGGAGTTTGCAAGTTAATGTGCCTAGTGTTTGCATGTATTCTGATTATTTCTTCCTCTTCCTGCACAAGACAATACTAGGTTTGTTTGAAAGATGACTCCAAGCTACCTGGGAACCCAATTGCTGCCCTGGGCTTTGATTGCGTGAATCATTGTTTTGAGGTGTGTTATTTCAATTAGTTCAATTGAAGAGATCCCAGACTAAAACTCTCATAATACATTTCACTGAACAAAAGCACAGGTTTGAAACATTGAGTACCTGGTAAACTGGTGCATCTGGTAACAATAGACAACGTACCCATTGCTCACTATGCCCCACAGCCCGTAGGGCTCTTTGACAATAAGGCCAGTATTGGTCCAGCTGTAAGGCAGTGAGGGGTGAGGCTATGAATCAGGGCTGAAGCAGTCACTGAGGCTGATGGCGACTCCTCGCCTGTCTGCGTAGAGGTTCCAACCTTTGACACAGTTATGTTCAGCTGACTGGGGAAAGAGGAAGTGTTAGTGCACATTTAAAGCTGGCTACCAAAGGCATAACCAAGGCAACGATACCGAAAAATGGCAGGATACACATCTCTTTCTCTGTTCATACTGTAATACAAGTTATGATCAATTAACCTTACAGCGTCTTCATATTATCATTTCTGATAAAATAAAATTAAGTTTATGACAGAATGACAGGAAGAGAATGGTTAATGTAAAAGGCACTGAGACAAAGGGTTCAGCAGGCACTGTGAGACAGAACCTGCAACAAGTCTCTAAAGCAGATGTCTTTGACATGATGTTAGTGAGGAAAAAGTGAAGTGGGACGTAGTTAGGGTCACCACTACCTCTAGACTATCAGGAAAACAGGTTCCAACCATGGCATTCATTTGATAATATAAAGTGTGCAGAAAGTGATAGTCATGGTTTGTTTCCATTGAACTTATTGGACTGGCACAGGTGATAGAAATGATTTGTAACAAAAAAAGAGCTTATGGCTGAAAAGGTGTCGACAGCTGGTAATCCACAACTCAGACCCAGGTTGACAGCTGTGGAACCCATAAATTGAACATGGAAAGCTTCAGCAAATGGAGGTTCAATTTAGAGCAAAGGAAAACAGAAGATACCTCAAGGATGAAAACCCTAGGAATGTGGGCTGAAACCCTCTCAAGAACTAGTGGGACAATGGACTGAAATACTGGCAGAGAATTATTAGGGCGCAACCAGCAGAAGTGTGAACCCTTGTTTAGGAGGGACAGTTTATTTGTAAAAATGCCCCAAGGCAGATTTGCAGCACTGCTTTGAGTCACTATAACTGGTAAAGGCGAAACAAAATCATGCATTATGAAGCCAATGGGTCTTGCATTTCATTAGGCAAAGGGTTTGGTAATATTTGCCCTTGAGAGCAAATCTCATAATGAAGCAATACTTTGGACTATATGGAAGCTGGGAGTTGGTCCTCATTGCTGAATAGATAGCACAGTTAAGCTGTACCTTCAAAGAATCATGCTAGGAAAAGAAGTCAGAGGATGACAGTGGTGAACTTAAAAGGCTTAAACTGCAAAGTATTTCGTAGTACATAATTTTGGCAAATGGCCAGCGTTGTTGCATCTTTAAGAAAGGGTATGTATGCCAAGTTCTATGAATAAAGAGATTTAAATCAAGTAAGAGTTTAAGATGATAGCATAGTAATACAAATAAATTATATTGTGATTGCATTTATAAAGCAACCACTACCACTGGCGAGGTGCCAAAGCACTTTGTGGTGGGTAGAGGCTACTTTGTGTCACAAAATTAGTGGCTAATCCAGTGGTTATTAATTATTGCTGTAGATGTTTTGGGTATTGGATTTATCTTGTGCTCCAAGGAAGCAGAAAATAATTTCCCCCAATTGCAAATGGAGATGTAGTAAGTTATTAGAAGGTAAATGCAATTATTAGCAGGAGTTGATTTAAAAGGAAAAAGAGAGGTAAAGATTTAGGGTGGAGAAGTTTAGATATTGTGCTATAGCAAAGAGCAGCTACACAGAATGAGACATTATGATTTGTAGTATCTCTGGAATAGTCTCAGAAGGTGAGTTTATGGTTTGTAAGAAGGGGTCTGGTTAGTTTACTGAAGTTTAATAGGGAGAAAGATGACAGGCACGTGAAAGGATAGGATAATCTCAGAGGTAATACCACAAGCAGAAGATGGAGTGTAAGGAGAGTATTGCTCAAATAGAAAGGGCGGAAAGAAAATAATTTATATCTATAAATTAGGTTATTTTCATGCAAGGTTTTTTAAATGTTGCTTTAGGATGCAATGTAAGGAAGTAGAAAAAGTAGAAAGAAAGGCTGATAGTTGAGGTGATATAAGTTGTTCTGCCTTAGGTCCTTCAGTTTGGCTGTTGATACTGTCTGTTAATTTTTAGAAAGATATTAAACATTATTGAAATTGTTTGACTTTCTACTTGTTTTCAGTATGAGGTGCTGATTTGTGTGGTATGCGTGAATAGTGGGCTGTCAGGTATGTCTATTGAGAATCTCAGGAGAGGAAAGTCAATGGAGTTTTATTGATCATAAAAACATGTTTGTTTCAGTACGATGCATGAGTATCTAGGGGATATAGTTCTCTAGGATATTTGGGGTTGTTTGTTGAGAGATTCTGCCAATTTAGCACTTGATCTTAGAGGGTCCTGGAGGGTGTCCGTCCATAGGCAAGAACTGTGAATGTGTGGATTCGTATTGGATTGCATTGAGAATAACCAGGTCTTAACCATCCTTTTGAATCCTAAATGATTACTAGTGGCTCTGATATTTGGAGATAGGGAATTTCAAAGTTTTGTCACTTGCACAAAGAAAGGAGTGCCACCAATTATTTTCATCCTGTAAGCAGGAGTTATTAAGCACTTTGCCATTCAGAGATGTAAGCTCATGGATGGGAAATATTTTGGAATTTTTGCTTGAATTAATTTTGGTCCTTTTTCACTAATAGCTCTATGAGGAATGCAAGTAGTTTGAAAGAGGATCTTCTTGCTATTGACAGCCAGTGTAGCGAAATGTTAGCTTGCATATTTACATCTAGAAGTAGTATTGTTGCAGAGCTTGGGATTCATTGTAGCCTTATGATAGTTGAGTGCTGTAAGGTAATTCAAGATGTGAAAAAAAATCTAAGTGTGATGAATCCTTAGGGTTTTCCACTTTGAGAATTATCTGGGTGTCATCTAATACTTGTTGTAGGTGAGTTTAAAACTGCTGATAAGATTTAGTAGGGCTTCGTGTACATGTTAAATGGTATAGATGAGTTAATAGATCCTTATGCAGCCCCAATTTTGTCGCGTATGTTCTTGAGGTCATCCTAAAATTGTGATTAGGGCACATTTGGTATGTCTTCTTGGCCAGAGGCTTATTTGCCAGCATGAGATTAATTTTTCTCTCTTCTATTACTTCTGAGATATACTGAAAGGCTGTTTTTTTCCATACGTTTGAAAAGAATAGGCAACTTGGAGATTGGTCTGTAGCTGTTGGGGTTTTGAGGATCCAGGATTTTTTTCCTAAGTGGTGGTCAGATGTATGCCTTTTTAGTATATCTGGGAAAGTTCTTGGTTTTGAGTAGTTGTTAATAATATTTCTGAGTGGTATTGAAGCCAACGTTGAGTGAAGGGTATTCTTGAAAATGTGTGGAGTGCAGGAGTCCAAATGGCAGCCAGTTGGTCTGATATATTTTTACTGGTCTTCAAATTTGGAGATCATAATTTCTTAGAAGGCTACTGTATGGACGTTGAGTATTTGTAGTGACCATTGGCTGCATAGAACTGGTAGAGTTGTTTATCTTGGTTGTTAGATAAGAATCAAGTATACTCACTTTGTTTAGAAAATGTGTTGCTAGTTTATTGCAGGTGCCTTGTGAAAAGGGAGAGTAGGTTTGGCAGCTCTCTGGATTGCGGAAACTATTACATATGCTACTGGAGTTACTTGGCTGGGCATTTGGCATTGTCAATTCTGCCTGAGTAGTAGCCTTTCTTTGGCCTTCGTAGTGCATGATTTGAACATTCAGTTGTGTCTGTGTAGAGACATTTTATCTTGTGGGTTCTTGGACTTCAGTCATCAGCACTGAAGTGTTGAGAGTTGTCCTTTAATTTTAACAGATCTTCTTTGATCCAAGGGGCCTTCTTTTACCTTTTGCCTTCTATCAAAGTTGCTTTTGGGTCTAATATTTCAAAGGCTGAGGACATCCATTCAGAGAGGTTCCTAATGAGTTTATTGTTTCCATTTGAGCATTTATTGTCAGGTGTGATTCCAACTCCTGCATGAGCAGTTTGTTTCAATATTTGTAGGTTATAGTAGGTTGATGGTCTGTAGTTGATATTTTGTTTGTTATCTTGAATGAGAAGGTGATAATGTGATGATCGGTCCATATAAAAGGTGAATTTGTTTGAATGGTGGTTAGTTCTGAATTGGAGAAAATAACATGCAATGTATGACTTAGGGTGGGCCGAGAGTCAGTCTGTTGTAAATGACCGTATTTAGAGCTGATATGATATAATTTGGTTGGAGCATATTTGATTTATTAAACCAGATATTTAGGTCACCAAGTTTAGGTGCATTGGACAGTTTTGTTGATAGATTTGAGACAACCTCCAGAAAGTATCAGTAAAAGCTCTATTGTTGAAAGGAGGTCTCTAAAGCTGGAGGAAGTGGCAGGTGAACAGGGGGGCTGGGTTGGCATCTTACCTTGTATAGTTACCTCTTCCAAGTTGATGATTGTTATGATGTCCTTATATCAATGGCTAATCTGCCTCTTTGTTTTCTTTCACGGTTATGTGTAATGTCTTGATAACCAGGGGGACTAGCTTCATGCAGTACTGAGACCAAATCATTTCCAAGGCAGGTTTCCGTGATGAATAGCATGTCTGGTTCTGTATTTACCAGTACATCAAAAGTGTTTTTAAAAGTGCCAAATGAAGCATTGTTAACATATTATAAGTTTAGAAACCAAATGTTCTCAGGCTAAAAAGCACATGAGGTGATGCAACGTATCAATGACAATGAAGCGTAGTATGCACCCTATGAAGCATTTTTTAGCATATTCTAAGTTTTAAAAAAACAAATGTTCTTGTACTAAAAAGCACACAAGGTGATGCAAAGTATCATTGACTATCTATGAAGTGTAGGATACCCCCTATGAAGAGCTAATAGGCTACAAAATATGTATATATAAAGTGCCCAGACAGAGGGAGAAGAGAGTCCAGTATTACAGGTTTTAAAAATCCAATAGGGAGTTTTCTTTGGCATATTTTATAGTCGCCCAGCTGAATGGAGCAACAATAAAATATATGTAACTGGAAAAGCTTGGGTGTGTCTTCCCTTCAAATATGTGGACAAAATGCAAACAATTCTAAATGTTGATGGCTAAAAATACCTCTAGAAAGCCAATATGGACAACTGTCTTTCCACAGAAATGCATGGATGATGAATAACCATCTAAATCTCAACACTGTAAAGACAGAGATCATTACCTGTGAACAATTAGAAATACCCGCCTACATTCATATGGCCCAAAGAACCTGTGGTCCCTTCAATGACAACAAGAGAGATAAGAAACCTAGGGATGGCAATAGATTCACACCTATCCTTGATATCACTGTCGGCAATAAGAAAAACTATTGCACAATGAAAAACTGTGGCACGTCTTTCTATACCTTTGATTCCCACAAAAGCTACATGCTAGCCTCACACATCTAATTTCCATGCTTGATTATGCCAAAGGCTTATACCTTGGTGCTTCCAGTGTCATCATATGCAGAATACTACTAATTCAAAATACTGCCACAAGCCTCCTTCTCTGTACCCACTCAAGAGAATGCATGACTCCAGCCCTGCAATCACTCTACAGGCGATCTGTGTTCAGATGAGCAATTTTCAAGGCACTTTGCCATACCCTCAGAGCCTCAAAAGGAAAAGGACCACTATACCTGCAAGTCAAATGCAACCAATACAAACTAATTTGGACACTGTGCTCCGGGTTTGCACCATCATACTACTTTAGTATAAAATAATCCATAGAAAGCACAGCTTTCTAAGTACAAAAACTCCACCCAAGATTTGAAGCATTCAGGGGTAAATGCACTTTAGAAGAGAAGTAAAAACTTGTTTTTTTCCAAGAAGACTACATCATCCCTAACCCTGTGATAGAACCGAGGACTAATAAATGCTCCTTCAAGTACAATTTACAGTCAACAGATATGGAGCGCCCCAACCAGCCCTCAATGGTCTATGTCAAGGCAAATTATATAAAGTAATGTTACTTCTAATATAACCCTCTTGGCCCTATCTAATACTATAGTGGTTGAGCAAACAAATGTAGTATAAAAAAGCTGTTTATTAACTCCCATGTACTGCTTGACTGTTACACTCTTACACTCACATAAGAGAGACCCCCATAATGCATGTAGATCACCCAGTACTCTATCTGCCCAAAACATTAAACCATCTATCACTAACCGAGCGGGCATGGAATAATTTAATTGATCTCACACACTGCTGGCCAACAGGGGACTTTAATTTAGTTTACTTCTGTAAGACCCAACCAGATACACATTATTCATGACAACTTCCAATGACAGTTATATGTATGGGATGATATTAGCAAAGGGCCTGATTTAGTCCTCGGCAGAGGGGTTACTCCATCACAACGGTGATGATTATCCTAGCCGCCAAAATCTAAACACTGTAGAAAACAATGGTATTTAGATTTTAGCAGACGGGATATCCGTCACCATTGCGACGGAATAAACCCTCTGCCGAGATCCAAATGAGGCCCAAAGTCTCTCAGCACAACTCCTAACTATCCCTTTTTCCAACTTGTGACTGCTCAGGACCAAAGACCTTAAACTAAAATTCTTAAAATGGACAACCCAGTGTAGTAACCATGTTAGTGGAGCATGATCATAAGAAATACCGTAAAAAGGTATTCAGAGCTGCCAACTTACTGAAAACCAAAAACTGCTCACGTTTCTCGTATACATCTTCATCCATCACACTGCTGAGTGCTGCATCCCATAACATGGTCACCATGCCTCAATGGTCATCATGCAATACATGCAAACACTCCCCATATTTGTTTTTCAAATATTTGTATTGGTTTGCATGATGATACAAAACAAATAGTTACATGGAATATTGGTTCATATCTGTATCATTGCTTTACATTTTCATTTCTTTTTATAACTTGCGTCATCTTTGTCATTAGGATCAGGCACGTATTTAGCAAATGAAGCTTTCAGAATGACAAGCAGCGCAATGGAATATTAGTCAAACAGAACTAAAATGCAATCCTAAGATTTTTGCACTGAAATCCTCACAGATGCAACTGGATATTGGATGTTTCATTATAGGCCATGCACTGTGTCTGTCGAATATGACAATGTATTAATTATTGAGCGGGGCATTCACAATTAAAAACAACAAATAGTACCTCAGTCACGTCGGTAGCAGCAGACAGGCACTAATTAATTTACATCAATTAGTGCTTAATGTCTGCTTCACACAGAGAAATGGAAGTGATGCCAGGCACGCCTTGACACATTACGAGGCTGTAAAGAAGAATGCCATGCAAATCAACAAATGGTGAGTGACATGTGGGTTCCATGCCCTGTACTGAACACAAAAGAGTCTCACAAGGGAGACTCATGCGCTAGCAAATGCACTTGCAGGCTCCACCCTAAAAACAAGCTAAGTCTGCTTTTGTGAGATGTAAATAGATTATTAGTAGCGCTGGGCTGTAAAAAGAGCAGAGGCAGGGGCAAATTGTCCAAGCTGCTCCCCACTTGTGTGACTGCTCTGCCTATGACTGCTGAACACAATTTTATAGGGGTGTTTTGAGGGCAGTATGAAGATTTTAGACTGACTATTTACTTTGGTTCAAAAGGTTTGGCACTGCAGTGAAAAGATGATAGGAGAGAGAAAGAGAGAGAGAGAGTGAGCCAGAGAGAGAGATAGAGAGTGAGAAGCCGAAAAGGAATTAGTGTTGGGGAGATGTGAGGGATGGTGAGGTGGCGTACTGACAGCAAATTGAGGTGGTGGTTAGTAATGTACCAGGAGATGGACTAATGAGCCACTGATAAGACAATCTTGCCAGTTTACTATATGTGAGGATGTGGAATGAATTTAGATATATAGCTTGTTTTTAGTGGCATCTATTTTTATTTATGAGTATTTGTGAATTGATAATTTGGCTTCAGAAGGCAGCAGAGAACTGTACAGAAAGTTAGATGAAGCTGTACATCAGTGCATCTTTTTGTGGCCAATCAGTTACTCTTTTTAATTTCTATTCCAATCAACAAGAGTTAGGAATCGGTACCCCACAAGGCTCAATATTTTCCCTTTTCTCTTTTATGTATATGAGTGTTGGGGACAAATTACAGTTGAGTTCTGGTGCATTAAATTAATATTATGGTTGAAGATTCTCCATATGTAATGGTGTAAATCATGAGGGTGTGGCTTGGCGCCAATGGCGTAGGGAACAAAAGTAGAGAGCTCCAGCGCCGGAATCCCCCATCTGGGCCCATACTGATGTCATGGAACCGCAGCAGTTTTGACCCACTCAATGGAGCATGGGGGAGACGCGATTTGAAAACAGGGAGCTAGAGCCGCAAATCAGTTTGAAGCCGGCCCGATCCCGGGAGAAGGGACGGGCGGGCCATAAACAAGATGGCGGATGCGGCTTGTGCCGAACGGAGGTGAGTGAGCAGAGGCCAGCCCTCGCAGGACAAGTATAGGAGCAGTGCGGAGGGCAGATGGAGGGGGACGGGTGGCCCCAACTGAGACCCAGGGGAATGGAGAAAAGAGCACACCAGGCCCGGGTGAAGAGACAAAGAGCGAGTCTGGCCTTGGCAAGCTCTGGGGGTGGCCTGGGACTGGGGTGACGTTCCCCGTCCCCCCTACACCTTCTAGTGCCAGCAGCGAGACGGGGAGCCCGAGGAGGGGGGGTAGCAGTCAGTGGTGACTCCCTCCCGGATATGGATTGTGGCCTTTAACAAGAATATGGAAGCCAACAACTAGGGCAATAATGGACTGCAGTGCGATGCACATTAACTGAAGTGCTGAGGAACGGATGGAAAGACTGGCCTGAGGAACGGATGGAAAGTGGAAGGGGGCCAGAAAGTACCACTGACCGAAGAGCTCGCGGGCCCTCCCTAGAGGTTCTGAGGCTCATTAACTGGGGAACCCCGGAGAAGGGCGTGGAGCCTGCCAGGGACCAGAGAGATCAATATCTGGCACTCAGTCTGATCAGCACAGTACATGAGACAGCGATGCAGCGGACTGAGCAAGGGCACTAAGGTTAGCGATCTTCTCAAGTGCAAATCGGGGACTTCGGTATACCCCTCGGCTGGCAGGCAAAAGTGGCCTACATAGACACATGGATTGCTGATCCATGATGGAGAGGGCAGGAGGAGTGGGGTGTGAAGGAGAAGATCCACTGCGAGAGGCATCCCACCTTGCTGCCCCTGGCGCTACTCCATGCGGGAACATTTATCGCACCCATCGATGAACATGGGGAAACCAAGTAAGAAAAGGGAAATGGCCGAGGATAATGTGCCACAGATGGGACACCCCAAGACACCCAACATAGGAACAAAAAGACTGCCACCCAAGGAGGGACTGGTTACAACCTGTCACTAGGAGACATACTGCAGGCCATCACTGCCTCCAGAGAGGCCCTGGAGTTCAACATAGATGCACTGACAACGGATCTGGGCCTGTTGGGTGAAGATCAAAGATGACTGGCAGAGAGGATCACGACGGCAGAGATCTCATCGGCAGAAGACCGACTAACTACCATGGAACAGCAGGTGAAAGTCCTCGCGGTCCGCACTGAGGATGCGGAAAATAGATCTCGCTGAAACAATATCCGAATAGTGGGATTGCCTGAAAACGTTGAGCGCAATGACATGACTTCCTATCTGGAGAACTAGATCCGCACAGAGGTGGCGATGGAGAACCTATCCCCTTTCTATGCCTTTGAGAGAGCTCACACAGTACCGACCAGATCGCCTCCTCCAGTGCCCCACGCGACCAGTAGTGGCCTGGCTGTTACACTACAGAGATCAAAACCATATTCTTGGACAGGCCCGTAGACGAGGAGAGATGAAAGTGGAGAACAGTGTGGTCCGCATTTTCCTGGATTTCTCACAAGAAGTGCAAAAACACTGGGCCACCTTCTTGGAGGTAAAGAAGCAACTGCGATCACTGAACATCCCTTATGCTATGCTCTTCCCAGCCATGCTGAGAGTGCGGAAGGGCGAGGCGCACATTTCTTCCTGACCCCGGAGAAGGTGCGAGACTGGCTGGATGGTCAACCAGGGGTAGACAGTACACAAACATACCTGGGGAACCGACCTTGGAGCCAGCACAGACAGTCTGGGGGACCCCGTCATAGTGAGGCGGCACCATCCCTGGAGGAGGCGAGGTGAGAGAGGATGAGAGCTACTGCAGCCGTGGCATTCTTGAGTCGGAGAGAGACCAGCACCCGGTCTGCAGAGACAGAGGAAGATATGCAGCACTCAAAGTCGGATGGGGAATCTAGAGACTCGACGACACCTAAGCCTGTATTCATACTTTTTTAGCGCCGCATTTGCGCCATTTTTTTTTACGCAAAAGCAGCACAAACTTGCAAAATACAATTGTATTTTGTAAATTTGCACCGCTTTTCCGTTAAAAAGCGGCTCAAATGCGGCGCTAAAAAAGTATAAATATGGGCCCTAGTGTTGAACTACTGATAGTAACACCTGGGACCATATGAAGCCCCTACAAGAAACTGAGATGAGAACTGAGAAGACCACCATAGGGCGCCTAAGGTTGGACAAGACAAATGGTTCCGAGAACATCTGAGACTGGATAGAGCGAGACCTGGAGGTGAGAGCCCTGCACCGCACCAGGCCTGGTCGCATGCACCTCATAAGAAAGTTTCTTGATTAAAAACTAGTTTGGATGGGGGGTTGCTTTTTCACCTGTCCTGGGGCATGAAAGTTGGGAAGTTGTTGGGTTGATGTGTTAAGGGAACGCTGCTGCTGCACCCCCAGAAGCGTAAACCTCATGAACGACGCTGGACTAACACCAATTGTTTACGGCAAGGAAATGCGTAATAAAAGTTGTGTAATAAACTAACCTAATGGGGGAACCACAAAACTATAAGACTGTATCCTGGAATATTAGGGTCATGCACAATATGGCTAAGCGGTACAAAGAGTTCTCCTATTTACAGAGAAGAGGGACTCGCATGGCTATGGTTCAGGAGACGCACCTGACGGCGTTAGAGAGGGTGGCTCTGCAGAAAAGGTATAGAGGTCAAGTGTACTATACATCCAACTCTGCTTATGCTCGGGGGACTCTCATATGGATTAGAGCAAAAGTCCCCTTCCAAAAAACAGGGACACTCATTGACATCAATGGCAGCTATGTGGTGGTCACTAGCCGCCTAGAGGGAAGGGACAAAGCACTCATTAGCATAAACACACCGAACACTGAACAGGGAGCATTTTTGGAGCATATTTCGGGGACATTAGCCCCTCATCTAATACATGCAGTACTGATGGCAGGGGATTTCAGTTGTTTGGCCAATCCTGACACGGACATATGAAATCCCCCGCTTGGGGGCTTACCGGTTTGTAGAGTAGCTGAAACGTTTCGAGCATGGCAGGCCGAGTGGGGATTGCTGGGCTTGTGGAGACACCTTTACCCACACATCAAAGATTACTCCTTCTTTTCTACTATGCATGATTTACACATCCATTTAGACACGTTCCTCTGCACACTGGAAGTACATAGCCAGGTTCGAGAAGTAGAATACTTGGGGAGGACGATATCTGACTACAATCCTGTCCTCCAGCTGGCCTGGGAGAGAACCAAGCCATGAATACCGACTTGGTGCCTCAAGCCAGAATCCCCAGAAGATCCAGTCTTTCGGGAACAGGTGGGGGGACACATTAGATGATATTTTGTGGAAAATGAGGCTACTGCTTCTTCTCCCCAGATCTTGTGGGATGCATTTAAGGTAGTGATACGAAGGAATTGATAAGATTCTGGAAGAGACTACTAGGGGAGGTCACAGCATTGGAGGGTGAGTTACGAACACTAGAAAAGCAAAGACCAGGCCATCCTGAGATGCAAAAGGAGGTGAGCGTGGCCAGGTGTAGAGTAGCAGTGCACACTGAAAGGATTCCTTGCTTTGACTATAAAAATTATATGACAAGAGCACATGCTGAAAGGGACACAACGGGCATGTTACTGGCATGGCTGGCCTATCCCTCAAAGAAGGGGAAACCCAGTATAGAAATTAATACCTCCACGGGACAGAGATTATTCTGGCAGGAAGAGATCAACCATCATTTTTTTGAGTACTACACCTCTCTCTACACCAACGTCACGTAAAGTAGAGAGGCCGACATACGGGCTTTCCTGGAACCTCTGGCACACCGGAACCTCACTGGGGAGGAGAAGGAAATCCGAGAGGACATAAAGGGCCTTGCACGAGGGAAAACCCTGGGTACAGACAGGCTCCCCATAGAAATTAATGCCACGTATGTTGACGATTTTGCCCCTAAACTTGCAAAATCATACAAAGCTGTGAGTGATCAGGGTTGCCTCCCAGACACGACGAGGGAGGCAGTGATAGTCCCACTACTGAAACCAGGCAAGCAGGCACATGACAGCAGGGCCTATAGGCTTCTATCCATGCTCAACACGAACTATAAAATTCTTAGTTGTACCCTTGAAACAAGGCTGCTACCACTTATGACTTGCCTGGTTCATACGGACCAAGCAGGGTTTATCCCCACACGTAAGACAGCCCAGAATATCCGCCGGGTTATCAACCTCTTGGACGCTGACATTCCAGAAAAAAGAACTGCAGCTGTCTTTGCATTGACATAGAGAAGGCATTTGACAGCCTGGAATAGAACTATCTATATGCAGTCCTAGAACATATGTGGCTGGGTGTGGGATTTGTTAGATGGACACAGTTGCTGTACACAGATCCCAAATTATGCGTTAGAACAGGGTCCACAATATCTGAATTATATACGGCGGAGAGGGACACACGGCAAGGGGGTCCCCTCTTGCCCTTGCTATTTGCGCTGGCAATGGAACCATTGGCCACCCAAGCACGGGCATCTCTTTGGTATCAGGGATTACAGCATGCTGATACCTCTCACCGGATAGCGCTATATGCAGAACATCTGCTTATGTTTCTACGAGATACAACATCAGAACTCGAGGGAACCCAGGCGCTCCTAGAACAATTTGACAGGATAGATGGGCTATGGGTGAATTGTTATAAATCACAACTCTACCCACTATCAGCAGACCCACCGGAGGAGTTTGGACATGTTTCCTGGAAACTTAGGTGCATGGCCTACCTGGAAGTAAAGGTCTACCACACTAAGGCTGATCTGCTGGAGAGTAACATAAGTAGTGCCAGTAGGGCACTGAAAACTAGTCTGGAATTTTGAAAGACACTCCCTTTGTCAGCGGCGGGAAGAATAGCACTCTTCAGGATGGTGGCTTTGCCGAGACTCTTATACTATTTTGCGGTCCTGCTGCTATGGATACCTGCCGTTGTCTTTAGGGAGCTATATTCCCTGATCACTGAGTTCATTTGGGGGACTGGGAGGTGCAGAGTACCTCACTACAATGAAAAGACTACAGGTGGAGGAGGGTTTGGTGGTTCCAGACTATGAATCGTACTATCTGGCGGCCTAACTACAATGGCTGACCCAGTGGATAGAGGGGCATCGACTCTGAACGGTGGGTTAGCTTCAGCGGTCCCCCATCTCCCTCAATTTGCAGGAACACTATTCAAATTCACTGGACCTGCTCAATAAGATACACCAGAGGTCCGTGTCATATGCAAATGCTGAAGGAGATGTCTCCAAAAAACTGACACATGTACACCTCACTCACCTGACATACCAATGACTTGGCTAATATGGGTGCCCCACCACAGAGATTGGGGGGGCATTGCATCCTGGATAGATGCAGTGGCTACACGGCTGGGGGACTTGTACAGCGATAGGGGGTTGTTGCCCTTCGAGGAATTCAGGCAGGAGTATGATCTCTCACAAGGTCACTTTCTGTTACACTGTGCCGTTACCCACACCATCCAAAAGCATTGGCACTTGGGGAACATAGAACCATGACACCATTGAGGCAGCAACTATATAATAAACTCGGAAGGTATATACAAGGCAGTAACAGGCTTAAACGGGGCAATCTGGGCGGGAGCATGCGGTACCCTGGAGGATCTGCAAATAAAATGGGAGACAGAATTGGGGATTCCGATACCAGAGAATTCCTGGGGGCAGATATTAGAGAGAGCATCTCAGGTATCTAGAAACGCCCGGTTCAACTTAATACACCCTATGTACTACATAAGGCATATCTCACCCCTAGGCAGCTCCACGTACACTTTCAAGTAATAGCTGCTAAATGTCCACGTTGCGGAGACGCAGCCACAGAATTCATACACATCATGTAGACTTGAACCTAACCACTTATTGGCATGGGGTAACAACACATATGGCAGAGGTCCTAGACAGAGATATCCCTTGCACGCCTGGACACTGTCTCCTTCACTGGTTCCCCCATACTCCCAGAATAAGGCACTAGTAGGCTGCAGGACCTTCCATACATATTGGCAAAGAGCGAAATAACTAGGAACTGGAAACATCCCTCAGGCCCTGGGCCGATTAGCTGGAAAATGGAATTGGAACGATGGGCGGAATACAAAAGTTTAGTTTTACAGTATGAGACCGAGCAGGGCAGGGGATCTAACATGAATTTGGGAACAACTGGTGGAAGCCCTGAAAGATGAGAATAGGCTATCCCTCAATTAACCTATAGAGCTCTTACTGACTGCCACTCACCAGGAACAGACACCTTCTAGAAGATAGTAAGAAACTACCCATAGGGGAAGCTGGACCAGTAAGGCTAATGAACTAGCATTTGCCTAGCACAACAGTGGAAAAACGCACGCACTTATACAGACCGCACACAACAGGATAAAGGTATAGCAGAGGTGACGGCACGGGGGTTGAGAGGAGGGTGAGTCTAAGTGCGCATGTTCTGAAGCAGTATATGATTGTTGGTTGCTATGCTAAAATCATCAATAAAATCTGTTGTAACTGTGTACATCATAAATAATATACACCTGCAATAAACAAATATTAAAAAAATATATTTATGTGGCCCTTGGTCATTTGATACATTGTACTGGGATTAATGTCTAAAGTATGCTGGCAATACCCAGCTTATTTCCAACCAGCACAATGACTCAAATCAGTGGTCAGAGAATAGGTTGTCTGATTCTTAGTTTAGATCTCTTTTTACCTTTGGTTGTTGAATGGCTGAACATTTTCTAAAACTCAATGTTTTCAAAATGGAGAAACGTTAATATTGCTCATGTCTAAATCCTCCGTGGTATGGGATAACTAAATCTGGCGTGTGTCCTTTTCCAGCAAACCTGATTAGAAGATAGACATCCACATACATCAAAATCTCCTTTTAGACATACAGGTCACCAAGGTAGCGAATACCTGTTATTTCCAACTTAAATTGCTAAAAACATTATTTCTGCTCATAGAGGGCTGTTTGCACATTTCATTCATAAACAACTTAAACCAATTATTTTCCTGTTGTGTCACAAAAAGTATTGCACCAGCTCCAACTTGTGCAAAATGCAGCTGCATGGCTAATAGCCAGTGCGTTCGAAGAGGCAAGAAAGGTAAAGGACATTAAGGAAGAGATTGATGCTAGTAAAAAGGGCATCTGTGACTCTGGGGTCGTAATATGTGGTTTGAGAAAGTGTTAGAAAAGCCCATTGACCCATATTTTGTTGATAGTTTCCTTGAAAAATGTATTGTTGGATGTAGACTGTTCAATGGAGTATGGGGTGGGCAGGTTGAAGAAGGGAATGCTAGTACAGAAGCAAACGTCTTTCTCTGGTTGCCCACTTGCATTGCACTATGTAAGCCGATTTTTTCTTTTTCCATGGAAATGTTCTTCTAGTGTTGTGAGTATTTTATGTGTGGCAGATTGGTAGGAACCTGGCGAAATGGGTTGGGATTCACATTTATGCAGAAGGCGTCTAGCTGATACTTCCCTTTGCAAGCGATTTTTTGTGATAGCGCCCAATAGGTGAGTGATTGTAATCCAGGCGTGAACTAGTAGTAACGATTTCGTTCTAAATTATAGCAAAATAAACTGTTGGCTATTAGCTAAGGCTCCATTATCAGTACATTGTAGCATACGGTGCCATCTTTTCTGTTGCAGGAACCCTATGGCTAAGAACGTAAAGATATAGGGATTTCAGTTTCAAGCCCAGTTGTTGTTTGAATAGCAGATGAATTCGCCACCAAACACTTTAGTTTCTATATTCACCCTACAGGCAAAGTCCTTGAAGAAGATGCTTGAACTGTTATCATCTGTGCTGTTATTTGTTCTTGGTTCTGCAACTTATGTTGTTTGTATCTATGAGCCCCTGTCACGATCTGGCTCGGATTTCAAACGCCTGGTGCAAGGCTTAGTTCGGTGCACCAATACGAATAAGAAATCCACTTGAACTGCAACTTGTGCACAACCCACTAGAGCTAGGAACTGTTTTCTGGTCACTATTAATCCCATTAGACGAGTTCAGGGACTTGGTGGATTTGCAGAACCTCTTTCTTAAATGTATAACGTACTCAAAATAGCACTAAGAAACAGGGGACAAACTTTAAAATGTTTATTTCTAAAAAAACAAGTCTAGTGCATAAAATGCGACCGTTGGCGGGATAGAATGTGAACATAAATGTCATAATTCATGACATGGCCAGCACAAACAATATGAACATTCCGAATATGGTTAGCAAGTTCCTAGCACACTAACACCCATGAACTACTACTTATATCACTGTGCTAAATCTTTGCATAAGCAATAAATAGCAGGCGTCTGAATCAATTTTCTTGTGAAGGATTGCACAGCATAACTTCTCTCTGTATGAAATAGCTGGTTCATAATTCTCCGTCGCAGCTTTTGCCTGGTAATGATAAGCAGGGCAAGGCTAAATGCTAATTCCATGTGCTCCTCCCAGAGCGGCATCCGACTCAGGATGGTTGTCACTGCAAACTAGTGTGGCCCTCAGCATGATAGTCCTAGCTCTATGCCCCTCCAACTTATGGTCAAAAACCAGGGTTTTTATGATATCTGATCCCCGATTGTATCTCATATTTATAAAATAAAATAGTACTTGCAATCACGAAAGCAACAAAAAGACTAAACAATTATGGTGATAAATGTGTCATCTCTATTCGCATAAGGATTATATGTTACTATAATTAAAGTAAGAAAAACAGGTCAGTTTCCATAGTAAGCGTCCATGATGTTATGGCAGCGTCCATAGCAAAAGCATTAAAATATGTCAGCCTAGATAGGAAGCAGACATGATACTAACACTGCTGCGCATGTCTTAATCTTGACACTTACTACTAATAGAGATAAAGTAATCTGTAAGCAGGCACATGATGAAAATAGAAGATGTCTAAATGGGACTTATCACAGTGTTCACGACATCCCGAGCAAGGTATTGAATAGACTGGAAAAGTATGCACGAGATCTAAAATTAGAGTAGTATCTGGTGTGGCCAAATTCACCACATTTCTCCTATCTTCCAGACTGCAGTCGCTTCTAATGAAGATCAGGAATGTGTTTCAAAGTATATGCATAGGGAATTGGGAAATCACTTGCTTATTCTACTGGCTGATACTACCAATGGGGATCTGAGGCCAGCTAATGTCAGTTTAGCCTATGTCAAATGATGTACCCTGTCCTGGATGGGGGGCACTGCTTTGTGCTCTGTGGAGTCCACTCTCAAGGTGTATGTAGATCTTGCTATTAGGACTGATTTAAAGCAGCTGACAATATGACCTAAAGTCCACATTTTCCCAGATTAGTCTGGATCAACTCATTGATGCAAGCAGTTACCTTTGGGTTTGCTGCTATATAAATAAAATAGATTGAACTGGAATTTTTGGATAGGCAGATGTTTGAGGACCACGTGAATAGGATTGGGTAATTGTTTGCCTATCCATGACGAGTGGATGTGAAATGTATAGTAATTTTGTCCATTTTCTCTGGCTTGTCACCACTTGCCACATAATAAAAAAAAGGTGGCATGCTAGCAGAAGACCCTTTATTCCTTGTTCCTCACAGTGAATAGTGTGAAGCGCATGTGCATTTTGCACCACAATGAGCAAAGAATATCGTTGCCTTCCAGCACTGGTAGGAGTTCATGTGATGTATGACTTCAGAGGCACATACCTCACAGAAGTCTTCTGCTGCGGAAGTTGCTTCTAAGAGCACTGTAATAGTCCAGGGGGATGTACTTGCCTTAATGCAGTTACCTTTAACAAAAATACATTGCCAAGGCCCTGGCAGTCCTCATATAAGCACCTGTTTTTGTATTTTGTTTTGTTTTATTTTGCTTACAAACTAACTATAATTTCAGTCTGCAGACAAGGAAATAAATGGACAAATATTTCTGTTTTGCTTTCTGAGTGAACCTTTCACCTACCCCTACTTCTGAG
Organism: Pleurodeles waltl; assembly: GCF_031143425.1. NCBI lineage: Eukaryota > Metazoa > Chordata > Amphibia > Caudata > Salamandridae > Pleurodeles > Pleurodeles waltl. Next base: position 612,376,656 of record NC_090446.1, on the reverse strand, counting down.
ATATTAGGTAGGTATGGGTCATGATAGCTTGGTTGTGGGATGGCTATGAAGTCTTTTCATGCAAACTGGAACAGTTTGGAGGCAGACAATAGTATCTAGGGGGCAATTGTGGCATGCAGACGATTTCCTTTGGCTGGATTGGTTTGAGATGAGTTGGACAATATTAAAAGTTTTTATGTTGGTTAAGGGATTCTTCTTTCATTACATTTCTGCTTGTGATTCCAAGGAGGCTCCCAGTAAGATGGCCACTATCATTGAGGTGATGAATTCAGAGACCTAGTCAGCAAAATCTGTTATACGTTCTGGTTTGTACATTAGATACAGGCTAGCATTTTTGGACTACATTTGGCAAGCGAATACATCAGTAGAGGATAGTGTTAATGATTTTAGATGGAGAGCTTGGTCTAGTGCATTTGTGTATGCTAGTCACCTTGTCTCCTGTTTTATATAGGTGTTGAGAACATGTAGGAATTCAGTATTTGGAATACATTTGTCTGCCATGACAGTGGAGAATGAATAGCAGTAGTTGTTTTTAAATAAATAGGACATCAAAGAATGGTACCTGAGAAGATGAGTGATACCTGCTGTGTATGATGTAGTAAATATGCCATTAATGAGCATTAGGGAAATACTGCATTTAGAGATGTTGCTTGGGCAGGGAAATATGGGAGAAGTGCCATTGGTTGATAGAGCAGAGGTATCTTGGAGAGTAGAGGACAGGGATTGAGGTTGTAATGAAGGGTTTGAGGTACAGGATTGTAAATTACTGGGCATCAGCATGCCTGAGTCAAGTGTCCTGATCTTTGCCCCTGTGTACGCCCAAGACGAATTGTCTACAGATGTCTACTTTTTGCCCCAGGTGGGAAAGCTCATGGACGTCTTTCTTAAGAGGTGATGAGAAGGGTTTTCAGGTTACCCTGTCGGCCAATCAAAGAACCACTTTCATAGGTAAAGACTAAGGCAGAAACACTCAAGCCAAGGGATTGAATACAAGTCAAGCTTAGCAGTATCCATCCTCAGGTGGGAAACCTCTCCACCTGATCACAAGTGGCCCTAGTGCTTATGATTCAGGGAATAAAGGGTTCCGGAACACTGGACCCAGAGAACGGGGGTATGCAATGATGCCTAAAGCCTGGCCAGAGCATGGCTAGATTTAGAAAACCCTCCAACCCCGTGCCTCTGTCCAATGGCCTGTATTGCCACCCTTTCCCATTTACCGACTGCTTGTAGTAGGTAGCAATTGGAAGCTGTTATACCTGTCAGCCTTAAGGTGGTCTTCTTTCAAAATGTTTGCTTCCACCCTCCTATTTTTCTGAATTTGTTTTTGCTTTTTGTTAGAACTCTGAGCACTTTACCACTGCTAACTACTGCTAAAGTGCTTGTGCTAACTCCCTAAAACATGGTAAAATTGGCTGACATCTAATTGGCATATTCAGTTAACTTATACGTCTCTAGTAAAGTGGTATACCATATACTGACGGCCTGTAAATTAAACGCTACTAGTGGGCTTGTAGCACTTACCGTTCCACCCACTTAAGTAGCCCTTTAAAACATGTCCTAGATCTTCCATTGCAGCCTGTGTGGAAGTTTTAAACTGGCAATTCAACTTAGCATAATTACCACTTTGCCAAGCCTTAAACTCCCATTTTATTAAATATGAGTCACACCTAAGTTAGGCCCTAAGTAGCCCATAGGGCAGGGTGAGTGGTAATTAAAAGGTTGGACATGTACATCTAAGTTGTACCTGTCCTGGTAGTGAAAAAAACACACAGATTTGTTTTTCACTACTTTGAGGCCTACCTCTCCCTTGCGATGACATTGGATTACCTTATTACATTTCAAAAGTGCTAACCTTTGATTATGAGCAGGTTGAAAATTCATGTTTGGTGGAGCTGAGCACAACCCCACATGGAAGTCAATATGATGTGCCCATCCTTCACACTAAGAACTCCACACTAGCCCATTGTGCCTGCAGCCAGGCTGGAGCAAGAGCAGCAAATCAGGAAATTTCAAGCACTTCAGAGGTAATCCCTAGAACCTTCTACTACTTCAAAGAAGGCACCAGGTATAAAAATAAGGCCCTCATACCCACTCTTTTGTTCACTTTTTGGACCGTGGAAGGACTCCGGAAGACTGCCTACTGTTGTGGCCTGCTGTGTACTTCAGCAGACTGCTATGCTGCTCCTAGAAGGACTGCTCTGCTGTCTGAAGCAAGGCCTGAAACCTCAGAGGCCTGCTCTGCTGCTTTAGCCCTATTCCACTGCTTGAAACCAGGACTACCAGAGGCTAGTTGGCTGGCCTCAAGGTCAAAGCCTCAGGGACTGAACAGGCTCCACCCATCTTGAAACCACACCTGGACTCTTCCTGAGTGATTCCTGACCCTCCAAGTGGTGCCTCTCTGTTCCTGGAACCTTAGCAGAGGTGCTAATTGTGCCCAGACAGTTAGAATCCAGGATTTGGGACTTAGAACATTTTTGCCTAAAAAGTACTTTGAGAACCAAGAGGAGACCCTGACCTACCTGCTTGTTGATCTGCCCAAGGTGCATTGCCAGTTGGCCTGACTTTGCGGCGGCTCACTTTATGTTCTCCTCAGCAGTAAATCCTCTTCAGTGGCTCATTGCAGATGGGGTATCTGGCCTTGAGAAGCCCTCGGCTACAGCCTGCAGCTTTGCTCGCTAGAGATTTTCAACTTCCCAAAAAAAACTAAGGGCCTAATTTAGATATTGATGGCTGGGTCACTCCGTCACAGCAGTGACCGATATCCTGTTTGCCGAAATCTGTTGTGAGTTGTGACAGAGGCATATCTAAATCAGGCCAAAAGTCTGAATGTAGAAATCTTCGCTGCAACTTCGTCCAGTGGCTCCACGACGGCGACGCCTCCACCGCCTGCAGCCTTGCCCTACTGAACTTTACCTTCTCAGACACTTTTCCATGAAAATTCTTATAAGTCTGAAAGTACGCGCAGACTGGGCCCAATCCACTTATTGTATCTGACCTGGGCTCCATAGCCGTCGGCCGTAAGTTTCAACTCTGCTCGGTGTTGCATGACTAGATGATGGCAGATATTGATTTGATCTTTTAGGTGTTAGTTTTCACTTTCAAATCTGGAAATTCAAAGCTCCAAATCTACTGGTTGTTATTTTTAAAGTACTTTTATTGTGTTTCAGGGAGAAATAAAGTATTACAAACAAACAAATGGCAGGTTTAAGGGCAGTACATATCTGGTCAGAAGGGCATATTCAAAACAAACCATTGGAGACATTTATTAAATTACACCAATACATCAAATACAGGCTAATTTCACATAAATTGTCTATCCCACCAGCCCTTTAAATTCCCACCATGGAGACAAAATGTTTTCACCTTTTTGGGTCATCCTTTGTCACAATAAATTGGTTCTTCCCCCAGCATACACAAATCCTTGTCTTTTTCCCATGCCATCACCTCTGGTGCCTGTCTTGCTCCCCCATTTTTGGGCTATGTTTTGCTTGGCCACTTTCAGTCCCAAGGATAACCACAGCTTGCCATATCTAGGCGGAGAAGCATCTCCCCCAAATATTCCAAACACAGCACTTGGCTGTATCAGGGACTGAGGAGCCCAAGTCATTTTTCAAAATCCCCCAGAGAGCTGTCCAGCAAGGCCGCATCTTTGAACAGGTCCATAGTATATGGTACAAAGTACCCACACCCCCTGAGACAGGGATTTGTGGGACATTTTCCAATGGAGTGCAGAGTCATGCAGGAGTAGTAGGATTGATATAGGACGAGCAGTTGGACTAATCTAAATCTTTTTTTAATGTCAGTCTCCCTGTAAGCTCCCATAGCCTTCTCCCACTCACCATCTTCAAAATCTCCCACCTCAGCTTTCCATTTTTGAGCTTTGTCAGGATATCAGGGGAGTTATTGATCAGCTTTTCTATATATCTGTTAAATAGCTTCTATATGTAGCGGTTCTGACAGGATGTCTTCGGGCAAAGTGTGTTTGGGGCTATGTACCGCTAATGCATGTCTAAGCTGAAGGTATTTATATGTCTCTGAGGGTACCAGTTCGTCTTGACATTGCATGTCGGCAAATGTGTGTCAACCTGACACGGATTGTAGTTGTTGCTTGAGGAGACATCCAACAACCCAGTATTTCACAGGAGCAAATAATCTTCAGATTTGGAGATAACTATATGGATTTCAACCTGGTAATTCTAGATCTGCATGGTTATTCCCAGTTCCTGAGAAATAAAATCATAGTATGGGGATTTAGATGCAGAGATCCTGGCCAAAATCTTTATTTCTTCTTAATCAGAAATCCTACACTTGTAGTTTGCTAGCAAAAGGAAGTGTGCAGAAGATAATGGGCCCACAATTGCGTGTTATTTGCAAAGATGTTTTTACACTTTTTTGACCCACAGGTGGTTGAGGGAGGTGGAGTCTAATTTGTGGTTAGAGTTTAACTGACACATTTCTTCAGAAGTCTTGAGCTGCTCAGTCACACTTGCTTACAGCAAGAATGTTGATTAGGCTGTAATAGACCCTGCTAATAGTTAGAATGTGGAATCGAGTAGCAATATTGATGCTGGGTATGAAGGTTGTTGAAGATTTAAAAAGTAGCTGTTATTGAAGTAGCCAACCTTACTTAGAGGGACTAATAAAATGATTGTAGGTAGCTGATTTAGGAGAGGGCAGATAAACATGAGGTAGTAGTGTACACAGTCAGCAAGTATATTTAGAGTCAGATTCAAAGTTTGACGGATGCAGTACATTCCATCAGAGTGGGAGAGGACATTAGGTCTGACACCCTCAGGGACTACCAGGAGCCTTATTTAGAGCTCTGTACCTTGACAGGAACCTCAGTTGTGGTTTCTGTCAAGGTACAAAAGGGTTGCTGAATGGCCATTGGTTATGACTGCCATCCACCAAACGTTAAGAACATTTTTGTTTTTCTAAAGCTAACTCCCAAAGTGAAAAAACTAAAAGAAATACATCCACACCCTGGGACCTTTTCCATAGGTGGGAACGGGGGTCATTATGTGTTTTTTTTTGTCCCTTAACACCAGATTTAGGCAGAAAAAGGACATCACAGCATCCACCTCAAGTAGGGTGGACAGTGTAATGGCTGTTCTCCGGCAGCACCTACTCCGTGGAGGAAGTTTTTGGTGGATGAGCCAACAGAGGTTCTGTTGTCAGAGAGCTGGTGGTCATCTCAAACCTAAAAATAGTGGTTGGACCATTAGTTTGGCAGACAGGGTACTGCATTGCAAACTGTCCCCAAACTCTAAATCAGCCCCTCATATTTGTTTTCTGATAGTTTAAACATGAGACATAAACATGCCATTTAGGAGGAATAGCTGTGAGGCAGACTGTATGTTCTTCATGAAGTTGGATATGGAGGAGGGGAATGCAAAGAAGATATGATTTTTGTGACATCTGCACACAGGTAAAATGAAAAACTTAAAGTGATTGAATTGAACCCACTCCAAGGACTTTTCAATATCAATATCTCACCTCTGACAAAGGCACCAACAACAACTCAAAACCATCTCAATCACTGCTTGCATTTCATCCAGACTTTGATGTTCAGTGCCTACTTGAAGCTCAACCCAACAAAAGCACAATTCCTGTTATTTAAAAAGAACAGTAAACAAGATACAGAACAAACCTGGCTAAATGACATGAACCTTGATGGTTTTGAACCCCGAAATTCACCAAATGCAAAGTCAGGTGAATTCACTCTGTACACCAGCCTCACCCTCAAATAACATATGGTCAAAAAACAAAGATGGCCTCTGTTGAAATGGCCCTCTCCACAGGGTCACCCCAAACTTTTCACCTTCTCCTCCCACTTTTTGCTGGACTTTTGCTTGTTGGCATTAGGACCCTGTGCACTTTACCACAGCTAACCAGTGCTAAAGTGCTTGTGCTCACTCCCCTAAAACATGGTTTCATTTGCATACACCTGATTGGCATTTACATTTACATGTAAATCCTTTGTAGAGTGGCATACCATATACCCAGGGCCTGCAAATTAAATGCTAGCAGTGGGCCTGTAGCACTTATTGTGACACCTACTTAAGTAGCCCTTTAAAACATGTCCCAGGCATGGCTTGCAGCCTGACAGCAGTGTCCCACTACCATGTTGACTTGGCATTTAAAATTTCTTGCCAAGCATTAAACTTCCCTTTTATTACATATTAGTCACCCCTAATGTAGACCCTAGGTAGCACATATGGCAGGGTGCTGTGTAATTAAAAGGTAGGACATGTACGTTTAAGTTTTACATGTCCCAATACTGAAAAACACCCAACTTTGTTTTTCACTACTGTGAAGCCTATCCCTCCCATAGGATAAAATTGGGGATTCCTTATTATATTGAATACACTGCAATTCCTAAACCAAAGGTGGGAGATATGCCATGTTTGGTATCTATGAACTTATAATGATAAACCCTCTTTGATGGTAAAAATCATTACTAGTTTGAACATGTCACTTTTAGAAAGTTGGCATTTTCCTGTCCTTAACGCTCTGTGACCGCAGCCTGCATGACTGGGTACAACTGACAGTTGACACTTTGTGAATTCACCCCAGACAGTCACACAATAGTGTGATTAGCAGAGCTTGAATGTGCCATTAACTGACTTGATGGGGGGGCAGAGCTAAGCACAGCCCCACTTGCACCTGAATAGGCTGGCTCTGCCACCACACAATAGGCTTAACAACCCTGCATTTATAGTTCAATACTGGACCTGTGGAAGGACTCTCAGAGGACTGCCTGCTGCTGTGACATGCTGTAGACTCTGCCAGACTGCTGCTGTACCTATAAGGACTGCCATGACGCCTGCCTTGAACCTTCAGAGGCCAGACCTGCTGTGAAACCCTGCACTTCAGACGTGACTCCTAGAGCTAGTTTAGCTGCACCCCTGTTCAGAGCCACAGGGGCATAACAGGCTTCCACCATCTTGAATCCACACCTGGACCCATCCTGAGTGAGTCTTGAACCTCCAAGAGGTATCAGTGTACTCCTGGACCCTTGGTTGTGGTGGTTAAGGTGCCCACATGGCCATTTTCCAAAACTGGGGACTTGCTATTTTGAACCTTAAAACTTAATAATTCATAACTCCGGTTCTACTAATTGGATTTTGATGGTTTTGGTGTGAAATAATGTATTAAAATGTACTCTATTTTTTTCTAAATTGGTTTGCAATGTTGTATTGTATTGTGTTTTCACTGCATTGCTGTTTGTGTCCTGCATAAATACTAAACACATTGTCTCTAAGTTTAGCCTGACCGCTTTTTGTGCCAAGCTACCCAGTGTTAAGTACAGTTTAAACTAGTGATTCGTTGTGGTTCACCCCTGCAAGGGATCATGGCTGTTGCTTGACCAGGTCTCACACCCCAGTAAGCAAACAACCCAAATTCTCACAGACTCTCACTTCCAAAGAAAGTCTGTTTTTTCCAGAAAGTGACTACAGACGTCTCTTCAAGCTGTTGTACTCTTGCATCTGGATGGTGTTAATGCCTTGCTCCATGGCCTTCCAGACTCTACACTGGCACCGCAGCCCATCTCATCCAAGCCTTGAAGAAGATGATCACATCACCCCCAGACTGAAGGAACTCCATCAGTTGCCCTTGCTAGCCTGCACCATCTTCAAACCCAGCTGCATCATTTACAAAGCTAGCACAACAAGCACCCCTGTTTACTTTGCAGACAAGCTCACTATAAAATTGAAAGAACAAGACTGCAGGGCTTTTCCATCTTTGCATCGAAGGCCTGGAAAACTTCCTCTATACACCAGGGCCACACTAATGATGCTTTGAAATAGGAAAGAGTTGAAGACTCACCTCTTTAAAAACACAACATAATGCATTACCTGTCCAACACCCAGCTTCCTCTCACATTACTTGTTGCCTTTATGCTTGTCCTTGATCATGTAAAAAGCTCTGCTGCTTTTTTGGCTAGGTTTATGCTATAAAAGTCTACATGAAAGAATTAAGGTGCTGGCTCATAACATTATGCAAACTCTCAGAACTAGTGTAAACACTCAGAACCAGTGTATCCTGCACAATCTAGCAATTCATTTCATAAGTGCAGATGTTGATTTGCTTGTGGCTTACCACAACCCTTCAACCACTTATAGTATAATCAGTGATTCAAGAGTCCACCAAAGGAAGCAGTTCAGCCCAGCACTCCCACACAAGGGGGAAAGCAGAACATCCTTCTGCTAATAACTGCTGCCTTTGGTGCATTGTATGATTTTTCAACAAACATCATTTGGATTAGACAACTTCTCACAGCAAACAGAACTTAATGATGGGTATCTCTCTGGAGCTTTACAGGACCCCATAGAATACCGTCCAATCCTATGCAAAAATAACCCTGCTTAAGCACTTAAAAGCAGATTATTTATTGGCAGGCTAAACATAGGTAAGGAGGGTAGTGTGCATGTGTCTTTATTTTAGTATAGAACGGGGTCACCTGTCCATATTGGTTGTCACTCTCCATGTCATTCTTATTATGTCTTCTATTTCAGAACCAGACAATTGGTACTGCCATTTTCACTGTCAGCGCTACAGATGCTGATGACAAGTTTGTTTCTGTGACTTACGCCATCTATGAGGTGAGTGGTTTCTATTTTAATACTCTTATAAGGATTAGAACGAGTGGAGATCCAGATAATGGGACAAATTTAAATGTTGGCAGAAATTGTACTTTTGCCAACATAGGGCCTGATTTAGAGTTTGGTGGAGGGGTTGCTCCATCACAAAACGTGGCGGATATTCCGTCTGCGAATTACAATTTCCATAGGCTATTATAGGATTGTAATATACTGGACTGGATATCATTCACGTTTGTTATGGAGTTACCCCCTCCACCAAACTAAAAATCAGGCCCATAATATTCTGTTCCCCTATTTAATTACAGGCAGGCTTTTTCTTTAACGGCAGAGACTACTCCATCGCTGATGTGGTCACACCCCTCCGACAGCCTGACACAGTAAGGGGCATTGGAGGTTGACCTATATGTCTGCCCACTTAAATAAATAAATGGGCAAACATAGAGGTCCGTTTTTACTGCCTGCCACAACTGGGGAAATGCTGGTGATAAGGTGCATTGTTTTTATTTTATTTTCAAAAACAAAATCCTGCTTTGGTGTTTCGTTTAAAAAGAAATATTTGAACGTTTGACATCTGACTCCACCATGTTGAAAATACTGCCAGTGAAACCTTCAGTGCATTTCCAGGAGCCACTGTGACAGCAGTTTCTGGTAATGCTAGATATGTCCTCTGGCCTGATGGACAGATCTAAATATGACTGGTGGAGTACACTTGACATGGAAGTCGTAACTCCGCCATTGCCGATGGATAATACTGTGTGTACTATGATGAGAATATATGGAAGGTCTGTAAAGAAATTGGAAGGTTCCATAACACGAGTAACTCTGTAAAAGTAGAATGACTGAGCAGATCTATCACAAGTAAGGCTCGGCTGACAAGACAACCGTGCTCCGGCCTGTTCAAACATTCTCAGGCACCAGGTTCCTAATTTTCCTAATGGTCTTTCCATCTCTGCCCTACAGATTGATCATAGTTGGGGCTACAAGCGTGAGCAGTAAACATCTCTGGTTCTTTACTTCTTGTTACTTCTTTAGTCCACTTCTAGATTACATTTTGGTAAAAGGCTATCTAAGTACCCTGGGGATCCTTGGTGGTGGGGTGCCTTAGTGTCTTGGATACACTGTTTACCTTAGCTATTTTCTATTTTGAGTTTCAGGCTTTGAAGTGATCATCTTTATTCTTTCTTTGCCCCCTACCAGGTCACTCCAAATAGTGCGGAGAATCACAATCTGTTCTACATCCTGGCCAACGGCAGTGTGATCTTGAATGGTACATTGAATTACAACAGCAAGAGCATCTTCTATCAGCTAAAGATTAGAGCTACGGTAAGGTGCATCCGAGACCTAGATACAAGAGGGACCAGGGCATTTTTGTTCTACCATTGAGTAACACAATAGGGCCCATGAGGCCTCTTGTGAATGTTGTGTACTGTTGGAGTAGGTTACCAACAGGTTTTGGACCACTGTGATATAAAGAACAGCTGGGGGAAATTGAGAGATCCTTTGCAGCAACATGAAAATGGTGCATCCTTATCCTCGTGGACTGGGTAGAGGGAGGGCATGGTACCGCATTACTATGGATATAGCTTACAACAAGTGGCACAGGGGGCAATATCAGAGATACACCTTGCTCCTACTGGCATAGGAATATATTAGACAGATGAGAAGTACCAGTGAGATGAATGGTGTAATAACAAGCAAGGTAAATGCAGGGCAAGGGACACATATAAGCAGTATGTGTTTTATAGCATTGTGTTGAACTGGCACCCAAAAAGTGAACAATGCTCTTAAATATTATTACCATGGAAAGCCCAGGCCACGAGTCAGAGTCATTTCTTTTACTGTAAGACTGATTAGAAGGTTATACGACAATAGAGAATACCAAAGTGACAACATTTGTTTTAAATTTCGTTTTTATTATTTATTTGCTACTATTTTCCCAATGTCCACAAAACACACCACTGAACATAACTGTATACTTTCAATCGCAAGGTTGTTCCACTGCCAAGAATATCTGAAGCAGTATCACATCTTCAAAATCATAGAGCTTATTGCTGTAAATAACGTCAATAGTTCATCAAAGTTTGCTGTATGGTGTCAATATTGTCTCATAATGTTTTAAGTTAAACAAGAATGACAACTTTATTGTCCCCAAAAAGTGTTGAACTTCTTGGAAAGACCATATTATTGTATGCCACTCTCTGCCTCTTTACACCCATCCAGATATTAACACCATGGATCCTACTGTGGGGCCATCTGACTGCCTCACCACTGTGCTTTTACTCACCATCCCAGAACCAGGGCAAGTTCTACAAAAATATTATGGTAGTTTGAGACTCCTACCAGTAACAATATTCACGAAAGGGTCGCTTCTGGGTGATCTCCTGTGGGGTGCCCACTACCACATGTAATTGCCTCATAACACCCATGAAAAGTAGTTGCACTTCAGAACATTACTGTCAAAAGGTGGCCTCTTAACTGCAACTCTCAGACAGACTTTTATGTTTTATTAGTATGTCCGCACTCAACAAGCCTCAACCCACAAGCCCATGGAGCCCATAGAGCTCTCAGAATTTTAGAATTATGTCCCCCTTGGAGTCTTTGGATCCTCTTGGAACACTTGGCGCCCCCAACTCCCCAGCCACTGGTTCCCTCTGACTTCAAAAGTTTGACGTTTGTGATAGCTTGGCACAGGCCTTGTGATAGCTCTCCAGCTCTCTAGCACTCTGCGCTGCCCTGTTCATGGTGCATTATAAGGCATAGAGGCATAGGTACCACAACAGAAGGGCGTGAAGTCTTGATCATCCTATCCCCATCCTCCACCACCATCCACCAAAGAAAGAAGGGAGAAACAAATCAAAGAGGGCCGAGGAGGCCCAAGTGTGCTCAAACAACCGTCCAGCTCATACGGAGGGGCCGGACACACTGGTTGTATTGCCCATTGTGGACCAAGAACCAGATTCAGAACTAGAATCAGAACCAGCACTAATAATGGAACTAGAAGCACATTGCATAAGGAGTCAAAGTTCATATCGATGTCTACACTAACGTCTACTAATGTTGCTATTGCTGCTGGCACCCCAAATTCTGAGGATCAAGAGTTCTTTCAGCGCACCACAAGTCGCACTGCAAGGCCTACTCCAGGGGCTGCAGTAAGACCTACAGGTAGCAATGTACTTTTTAGGGAGTTTGGCAATGGAACTAAGTTGCATCGAACATCATCACTGGATTCAGATCTCTCCAGGAAGTAAGGGGTAAACATTTTCTATGGACACTACTAAACTTGCAACCTACAACTCAATTGTTTTCTATCTCCATGAGTTCTGGCAAAGTTAATATCATAAAAAACTATTATCAATATCATCATAGTAACACCAACGGTGATCCAGCTCACTCTTCTTTAACTTTGCACAATGCCTTTATCTCAGATTGCCACCTGGGGTAACAGGGGGCGCGTAGTACTAGGGAACCTCACCAGGCAGAGACAACTGCAGGGGACAGTGGTGGACAGCAGGCCACCAAATTTCTACCAACACCAGACCCTCTAGACGCAAGCGAACACGCCAAGGAGCTCAATGAGGCAACAACAGAACCAGTGTTAATAACACCACCAGGAAAACTAAGAACCAAATCAAGACCAAACCAGACGTCTCAAGGCACACCACTAACAGTATCATCTCTTCTTAAAACAAATATCAATCCTAAATCCATTTCAAGGTTTAATCTTAATACTGACATCAAAAGGATAAGGTTTGAACCTCCAAATTCCAAACTGGCCCCATCATAGAAGTGAGATATCCAAGGAAGTCTCCTGCATAGTTTGCATCAGGTTGAGCTATAACTTCCACTTCCGCTGCTGGCTTTTTGCTATGGGCAATGAATTGGAGCCTCCAGCCAGAATAGGAACTCTCCAGCTGCAGTCAACATTGTCCTTTATTCTCTTCGCAGAAAATGATTGCTACATACCAGATACACAGGGCCTGGATCTGCCTAATTTAAAGCTCTCCACATTAGATAATGTCGACAGTAATAGAACTGACTCCCAAACGAACAGTATAACATCAGATCTTGGACAAGAATCATCAAATTTACGTAAGGGGCGAGTTGGAGTACAAATACATGGAGCATATTTCAAATGAGAATGCACACTCACTAGACCAACCGATATTAGGTATTATGAAAGTTATGTGCACAACACTGAACTCAAGCATGAATACACCCACTATGCAATCCTCAAAAGTAGACACTCAAATAGAGCTCCCCAGGCAATTTACATCTTATCTGCAATAGCGATGATTGACCACAGGATGGCTCTATTGGAGGATGTTGTCAAGGAAAATCTGAGTCTGCAATCCACTCAGGGGCCCAAAGAAAGCCAAAGCTGCACTACTGTGTTGGAGAAATTACTGGATGTTCCAAGGTAATAAATGAGATTATCAAGGACTGCAAATATAATCTTAAAAATTTGACAAGAGCCTAATTTACAAACATAGAGCAGGCTGTCAAAAATCTAATGCCGAGCTCAGAGTCAGTATCTGCTGTACAAAAGCCAGAGGTCCTGACAACACCACATATGTGCACTGGAGACAAGACAGGGCAGTAAAGCATGTAATATGAGTCTATTATAGATGCACCCTCCAAAAAGAAAGGCTAAAAAGAAGAAGAATTTGAAAACAAAAGCTAAAGTCTCCAGAAACTAAATCAGAAACAAAAAGGTTGCGGCAAAACCATTAAACCAAAATGTCTTTCCTCCCAGGCAAAATTAGTATAACCACCACAAATCAAGTTACAACCCACAACGGTCACTGAATTCCAAGAGCAAGGAGGTGGGGTAGACAATCATGTCAGCATCAACTCAAAACAGGACCAGTGTGATGGGGATTTCTTAAAACAAAATCCAGGTCTGCTGTATGGCAAAGCATGCACTCTTCACTTACACATAAAATGAATACCAACAGGATTTAGGTCAATCTCTATACCAAAACTAGAAACTGGAAATAGGGGAAAGCCATCAACATGGGAGACAGCAATAGAATTGATCCACTATGTTGGTGAACAACATATCGGCAACTTTTCACAAAGGCTTAGTGGAAATATGTGCAACCAAGGTGGATAAACTAATTTTACAAAACAATCCAACAGTGCACATCTTCCTAAAAGTACCACAGAGATTAAATGCATCAGGCATCCGCAGCCATCAATTATAGTTGATTATCCAGGCCTATGCACTACCAACGCAGAACCAAGTCCTTCAATCATTCCCGTCTTGGATAATATAGAACTAAGCATAAGAAAGACTATTCACGGGAGCCCTGGTGGTTCACCTCCATTCTTCTTAACTTCACCACCTGCTTAAACCTGTTCTGACCCTCCACAGTGCTGGGTCGAATCAACAATTTGGCTCCCAGACAGACTGCATTTAAAAATGCAACAATCTATACTATCAGACATCTAGAGCGAACCTGCAAAGGAACCCAGGCATAGCTATATTCAGGCAAACATCCATTGTGATGGAGTTAAGGGTCCCTCAAATGAACCTGAAGATCAAACAACAATTATATGTACTCCAGAGTACATCTTGAGAGGGAGCCAAGATATTCTTAACAGAAGCAACATTTTGCAGCTTATAAACTCCCTGCCTGGTTTACGGCATGTAAGATCGAATGATCTACTGGCAGTTAGATTTGTCTGATTAAACAGGACAAGTGGCAGAAGGCTTACTCAGACATTGTGTTCAAGCACAAGTTTAACAAATGATTTTTTTTAATCAAATAAACCTAATGAAGGCGTGGGGCATTATCATAGTCCCCCCGAAAAGGAATTGTATCCGGCAATATTTCTATAACAAGCAAATATAAACACTTCCGAGTGCAATGAAAAATCGGGCTTAGTACTTCAAGACATATCAAGTTGTCGCCAGCTGCTCCCGAAGTGCTCCAACTTGACTGATTTGAAGTTTTGCATTCCAAACAGTGTATTTAAAACAAAACAATGTCAATCTTCCCAGCCATTATTAAGACTGTCTTTGGTCACCCAAGATGGCAGGCAATTGTAGAAAGAACTTAAAAATTCCAGTGTGGAAACTTGGTCAAAAACGCATATAAAAATTATAAGCTGGAAAACAGCAGGTTTAAAGTTTATGATGGAGGTGCTAGTGCGTCTGACCTTAATAAGTAAACTTACAAGGGTACGCAATTAGGCCAATGAACTTTTTGACTCGCAATTAAGATGTTCCCACCATAGATCCAGTAATCCAATAACCAATCAGTAGCATCAATAATCACTAATAATCAATGACATTATTAATCAATTAAATCAGTAATTGTCAAGCACCATAACCTTTTAATCCTAAATAACCACACCTTTTAAAAAAAGTTACAATATTTATTTCCCTATAATAACATTGCTAAAGTCATGTAAATTAATCTCAAAGTCAAATGAAACACATACAGAAACAACACTGGCTGTCCAAAATGTAATCTAATCAAATCTAATCAAAGCTTGAACACATTCTAAGGTTACATTACAAATTAATAACAAGGACAATTGCGTAAACGAGATCACATACATTTAGATTCAGCAAAGAAATTCATCAAGCATTATTCCCTATTAGCAGACTTGTCATTAGTGAGAATCCTTAACTAACATCAGATTAGCATCAGCATGTTGGGCTTCATGCAAAACAATTTAGTAAACACAAATTTGGAAAACATCTAACTATGGCTGTATCAAAACAGTGCGGCTGGTACCTAGAAAGAAAAAGCAAATATGCATAACAATACACATGGGCTCACTAATACCTCTCCTCAATTGGATCGGCAAGCTAAGATAGTCTTCATCATCAGGACATCAGTCGATCAGCAAGGCATCAGGATTCAGCATCAAAGTTCAGAAAACGCAAAGTCTTTAAGCATTAAAGTTCAACACGTCTCTTTGTCAAGATGCATACGAAAATAACGACGTTTCATTCTACAAACACCGTCATCCTTCGCTAAAAGAATGTCTAAAGCAGGACGATTCTGAAGAGTCATAGCTCTTTCAGCAGCTAATTCAGTATCTAACAGGAGTATGGCCCCTGAAAAATTTGTCAGCATGTTATCCACAATAGTACACAACTTTCAAATCTTTATTGAGTTCAGAACAACTCCCACTGAAGGAATTATTGCTCCAAATATATCTCCCACTATTCCAAAAGAAGACTCTCTCCTCTGTCACATGTGATGTAATTCAGTCACTTTCGGAAATTTCTTCAAGTCATTCAATTGATAAATCTTTGGGAAAACTATCCCCAAGTAACATGTCCCATATCATCCTCTTGGAAGACGGTAATAAGCATTAGGACCACAGATTTAATAAATCCCAGGAATTGCGGGGTCCTGTCCATTCAGCATAAATGTCCATTTACACTGAAACAAAAACACATGCTTACATTCACTCGTTCCCACAAATAAAGTGTCAGTGCGTGATCTAGGCCTATTTATACAAAGTTTCCCTACTTGTTGCACATCTAAAGCTAATTTTCCTTGGGTCTTAATTGCACTATAAGCATAATCATTCCTGTAAGTTCTCTTCTCTAAGCCTTTTTCTAATTTCTCCTTCAATGCCTTTCTCCTGTCATCTGTGTGATCTCAGAAACCTTTCTCTAAAGGTGTAATCAAGCATGTTAGATTATTCCTGTGAGCATAAGCTGTGCCACACATCAATGTAGGTTCAAAAAAACCTCTAACTAATACTATGTCATTATCCTTAGCTACTCTACTCAAATACCTAATTATAGGGACAAATGAAAACACGACATCATGATTCGGGTCAAAGTACTGGATGTACTCCTGGTTATAGAAGCTTGTTAGTAGCAGACTACAACTTATTCCATATGTTAAAGGCAAACTATGATATGTAACTCCTTCCTCAACTGATGAAGGAATCTGTGTACACACATAACAATTCTTCACATCCATCGTCTCAACATACTCACTCAACAAGCGATAGAGGACATTAGAAGAAAGTTCTCCCTGTGCATTAGTACCCTCATGCAAATATTTCTCATCCAACCTAAATCTCTCTATTGCTGTTAGTGCAGTAGTTGTCTCAAAAGCAGAAGTATGGTTGGCTTCACTCTTATCAAGAACAGACATACCCACAATCAATACCACAAACAGTATCCCACACATAATCGCCAAACCAATACTCATATATTTACAGTGTCTAATATTTCTACCCTGCTGGCTAATGTTAGTCATGATCTGTAAAGAATCAGAAAGCAGAATTTTTCTTAGAAGGACTGCAGCAAAAATCAAAAACAAACAACTCTTCTCTCCGCAGTTATTTTCAACTCTCAGTTTCACTTCCAGGATCCCTTTGTCAAAATCGGAAAGCTACTTGTCAAAATCAGGTTTCGAAAAGTCAAATCAGGTTATCAATGTCTTTTCTGGTTATTTTCAACAGTCTCTTTTCCCAAATTGTTCTCAGATTGTTTCAACAGTTCAGTTAATCAGCTTCTTTCAAGTGCCAAAATACTGACCTGGAATGCCTCTGTCAAAAAAAAAATTCTTGCTGCCATTCACTTGTAGTTTCATACGCCCACTCAGGACCTGCGTATCTTCGACTTGCTATTCTCTTTCTTTTCAACTTTCGATCACCATTTAATTCTCCCTCACTTAGATCTTCTTTCCTTATTGTATCTATTTCCTCCTTGATTGTTGTTCCAACAACCACTTCCTTTCCATTTGCCTGTGCCTCCGCCACTTATCTCCTTTCAGTGGACCCTTAGTCAGTGTTCTTTTCAGAGTCGAACTTGAAGCTTCTCCTTGCTCTATGGTGTTTTTGCTTGACAGACCTGCAATTGGTTCAGGAGGACTCTGATCACAGTGACTTTGGTCCACCTCAACTCATTTCCCCTTTGGGTCTGCCAATTGCTCTGTTTGTCTCTCAAGATCGTCTGCTTCTGGGAAAGCCCTCCTCTGAGTAGGCTCTGCTGCTGCCTCAATTGAGATAGGCTCACCGTCACCCTCCTGTAGGTCTTCTCCTTCGTCTCCCACAGGAGTGACTGAACCGTCCTCAATGGGCTCAGATCCGGTCTCAGTTCCTCTTTGTTCTCTTTCTGGCCCTGAGACTTGTCTGCTGTTGGTGGGACTCTCAACAACCCTTGTTCATGATCCAGTGGACATGCCACTTTCTTTGTGTGACTGGCATGGATCCAGTTCGAAATTCCAGCGCACTTCACAGCTGTGGTAGTTGTCAGAACTACCTGAAATTGTCCCTTCCAACTAGGTTCCACACAAGTTTTCCTCATGTGTTTCCAGACCACAACCCAGTCTCTGGCTCTCAGGTTGTGCCCTGGGTCATGGATCACTGGCAGTGTGGTAGCCTCCACCTGCTGAGAGAAAGAGCGAATCACATCAGCCAGACCTTTGCAGTAGTCCAACACCATATCATCTGTAATGTTGACAAGTGCATTTGCAGGCACCGCTAGCAACCTCATGGCTCAGCCCATAAGGATCTCATACAGCGACAATCCTGTCTTCCTGTTGAGCGTGCTTCTCATTGACATCAAAACTAGAGGCAATGCACCAGGCCATTTCAAATTTGTGGACACACACCTTTTTGCAACTCTTGACATCAAGGTACCACTCATTTGCTCCACTAGTCATGATGCTTCAGGGCGGTAACTACAATGCAGCTTCTGCTCAATGTTCAATGCTGCACACAATAATTTAATCACCTCATTGTTGAAGTGTCTTCCCCTATCTAATTCTAAAGAGATCGGAAACTGTGAGACTGTCATTTCCCCCTGTAGGGCAAGCTTCAATCCAATGACTAAAAATGCAAACAATCACCAACACATATCTCAAACCTCCACACACAGGCATCTCAATAAAATCCATCTGCATTCTGCTGAATGGACCTCCTGCTCTTCCAATGTGGCTCAAATTAATCACTGCCCCTTTCCCCACGTTCAATTGTTGGCAGATGAAACAACGATGGCAAACTGCTCAGCAACCTGTCTAAACTGTGGGTTGAACCAATCATGTTTGAACAACTGAATCATGGCATCCCTCCCAACCTGTGCTTGACCATGATAATACCTAGCCATCTGAGACAACAGGCTGTTTGGCAAAACCAATTGACCTTCTTCTGAAACCCACAATTCATCTTGTTTTTGTACACATTTAATTTTACCCCATGAACGTTTTTCCTCCCTGTCAACAGTATTCTACAACATTTTCAATTCCTCCAAGGTGTCAATTACTTTCTATGCAAAACTTGGACCTGTTTCAGCTTCTTCCCACTTATCTTTGAATGATATACAGTTCAATGCGCAAAACCTTGTGACTTGATCTGCATCTCCATTTCCCAATGATACCAAGTCCTGCAACTTCAGATGTGCACTACATTTCACCACTGCAATCTTTTCAGGCATTTGGATAGCATGTAGCAGTTCTTTAATTCTTTCACCATTTCTCACTGGTGAACCGGAATAGGTCATTAAACCTCTCTGTGACCACAGCTGGCCAAAATCATGGACTATTCCAAATCCATACTGGCTTTCGTATTGATCGTAACTTTCAGCTGAGCAGAAACATGGCACGCTCTAGTAAGGGCTACCAGTTCCACTACTTGGGCAGAATACACTCCTCAAAGCCAGGAATCTTCCAAAATACCAGTAATTGTGCACACAGCATATTCTGCTCTCAGTGTCCCTGTATTGTCTCTCAGACAAGAACCATCAACAAAGATAATGTGGTCATTCTCTTCCAATCGGGTATCTCTAATGTCAGGTCTCGGTTTTGTGCACAAGTCAGTCACTTCAAGCAATCATGCTCAATGTCTTCCAATTTTTCAATTTCAACATTTTCATTTGGAAGTAAGGTTGCCGGGTTCAGCACTGTACATCTTTTCAATGACACATTTGGTGACCCTAGGATACTTGTTTCATATATGGTCAATCTCGCACCAGTCAAATATTGGGTTTTCATCCTTGTAAGTAGAATCTCAGTAGATTGAGGGACCATTATAGTCAGGGGACGTCCCATCACAATACCTTTACACTGTGTAAGGCTTTGACCAACCGCTGCAATTGCGCGCAAACAACTTGGTAAGGCTGCTGCAACTGGGTCCAATGTAGCTGAAAAATATGCTACTGGGCGGTTTACACCTCCATGTACCTGTGTCAAGACAGACAAAGAACATGCATCACGCTCATGACAAAACAATGTGAAAGGTTTTGTGTATTCAGGAATACCCAACGCTGGAGCCTTGCACAGACTCTCTCTTAATTCAGTGACTGCTTTCTTTCCAGCCTGGTCTAACACTATGGGATCTGTGACTTCCTAGTGAGTCAGCTTCTGCAATGGTCTCAAAATGACTGCAAAATTTCGGATCCATTGGCGACAGTAGCCTGCCATCCCTAAAAACATTCTGTGTGGGTGGGGGATTCATCTGCAATATGGTTGTAATCCTTTCTCTGGATATCTTACTTGAACCTTTCTCAGTCTGATGACCCAAGTATTTCACTACTTTCTGACAGTATTGCAATTTAAGTGGAGGCACTTTATGACCATTCTTTCCCAAATGGTTCAACAAGGCAATCGTGTCATACTTGAACTCGTCCCTTGTTTTGGATGCAATCAGCAAGTCATCAATGTACTGTACCAAGGTCGACTGGAAAGGCAATTCCAACGACTCCAAATTATTTTTCAAGATCTGATTGAATATGGAAGGTGACTCTACAAATCCTTGAGGAATTCTACACCAGCAATAAACTCAATCAAGAAATTTGAGACAAAAGAGAAATTGACTGTCCTCATAAAGAGGCACAGAAAAGAAGATTTGTGACAAATCAATGACAGTGAACCACTCTGCATCACATGGAATTTGGACCATTATTGCAGCTGGATTTGGCACCATGGGACAACATTTGATCACAATCTAATTTCTTTTTCTCAAATCCTGGACAATTCGAACTTTGCCACAGGGCTTTTGCAAACCCATTATCAGTGAATTACATGGGCTGCTCAATACGTCCTTCAAACCCCCTTGCTCTACAAAGTCTGCAACTATTTGGGCAACCTTCATAAGGACATTTTGTGGTATGTGGTACTGTGGAAGTTGAGGAAAAACTGCGGTCAGTTTTACAGTAACTTTAACTGGCTCAACTCCCTTAATCAGACCTACTTCTTTTCCTGTCACATCCCACACTTTCTCCTTAACCGTTCCCTGCAAATCAGGATGAAGCTCCTTCGTTCCTCTCATGTTCTGGAACAAATTGATGTCATTACTTTGCTGAACAACCCCTTCCTGCACCATCATCGGACACTCCCATTTCCAATGTCTGACGGCTCCGCAAAGTTGACATGGCAATAATTTCTTCATTCCCTGCACATCATTCTGAACCCCTACTGCCTCCGGTACCCAAATCTGGACCACGATTCACATTACCTCCGGGACATCTACCTCTCATCTGGAGCTGAAACATCATGTTTCTCTGCTGCTGCTGTGGTAACTGTTGTAGGAAACTCCCTAGCATGCCTGTCTGAGCAGCCTTAATCTGCATCACCATGGCCTTCTCTTTCAGCTTTCTCTGCTTCACCTCAGTCTCATCACTACAGTACTTTGCATACTGCAACACCTCTTCAATCGGATTTGCTTGCCAGCAAATCAAATGACTCTTATTTATCTGGCTAATTTCAGGTCTCAACTCTTCCTCAAATCTGAACACAAAATGAATCATGTCTTTTTCCTCAATTGTCTCTGTACCACTGTAATGCTTGAACGTCTGCAACAATCTCTCATAATACGCATGTATCGACTCCTTTGCTTCCTGAGCTGTCCTGTCAATCCTCCGCCAATCAATATCCTTGGGCAAAATTCTAATTTTCAAAAATACGATCACCTTATAGCAATATTTCATTACCACAGGAGATGGTGCACCTGTATTCTTGTCTCTCTCTGGTTCGCTTGTTGGCCAATCTACACTCCTCTTACACTCTAGCTGCAGATCAGCTGGAACCACTACCTCTAGCAATGTGTTCAAGTCCTCCCACAAGCACTTTGCAAGTTTCACAAACCTGTCTGTCTGATGATACCACTCTAAAGGCTTCTCTCTCAATTTTGGATAATAATTTGTAAATGATAGAATGTCACTTCTGCTCCAAAGGACATGAACAGAATTCCCTCCTGGAATCTCCCTCCTTGGCAAAATCTTCACTGGATCTGAGCTCTGCTGCCCATTTGCAGTCAGTTCCACAGAATCTCTTTTCTTTTTGTCTCTTTTCTTAACCCATCCCCCTTCCCATTTGTCTAATGCTCCCCAAGTCTGGGAACTTTGGAGCAGTTCCCTAAGGTGTGTCTTCATCCTGGCTGATCTCATGTGTTCAAAATCTTTAGTCTCGAAATCTAATCTGTAACTCCTTTTCAAATGCTCTATTTTCTCTATGTCTATGTCTTACTTTTCTGCCAGATCTGCTCGTTGCTGATGCACATTGCTCACTTCCCTTGTAATCTTCGGGCACAAATATCTCAATTCTTCTTCTGTGTAGGATTCTAACCTGTTCACGCCCATAGTTCCCTCAATGAGCTCACCCACTTCCATGCTTAGCCTAGCATAATTCAAACACTCCTCTCCCTTAGGAGCACTCTGCGGGGTATTTAACGTGTCTAACCATTCAGTCAACTACTGAGCTGTCAAACCTTGCAACAAAATGTTACTGGCTTGAACTGGTGGCATCTGCTGTGCTACTGCATTCAGGGTCTGCGGTGACAACAATTTCAAACTCTGGCTAACGTTTGACCGTACCATAGTATCTGGAAGCACTCCGAATGGACTGAGGTCCAACAGTGATCTTGAGCCACCAAAAATCTGTCCCACAGGAGAGACTACTCAAGCATTTTCACTATGCCCTCCTCTCATCACATTCTGGGACATGGCCCCCTGTTCACCTACAGTGGGCTTCTTCTGTGCAAATAGGGGTACGGCTGGACCAACAGTAATAGGTAATGATATAGCATCTGGGGTTGGTCTGGCACTTGCGCTCTGTGGGAGAGTAACTCCCATGTTCTGATTCAATTTTGAAGACATAGCTGACTGTGGCCTTGTTACTGGAGTGAATCTCAGCATTACTGGTGGCTGTACTTGGGGCAGTAAAATTGGAGTTGGTTCTGTCTGAACTAACATCGTTCTCGGTCAAACCTGTTCCATAGGCACCATTAAGTTCAAAGTCGTTTCTATAGTGGGCACACCAGGGTAAATACTCTGGACCTCTGGTGGTTGCACCTGGCTTTGTACTACGGGAGTAGTAGGCGCATTAAGACCACTCTGCATCGTATTCTGTATTAGGCTAGCATTAACCTGAATCGGACTCACCATCCCATTAACCTGTGTCGGGCTGTAGGATCAGCACTGGTACTCAGACTGCTTGCATGTGCCATATATGGTGGTGGAATATTGCTCAATAACTGCAAAATGAACTCATCATCATCTGATTCTTCATCCATTGTTGAAGACTTTCTAGCCTTCCTACTTTCGGATGGACATCTGTTAGTCTTTCTCGTAGCTTTCCTTTCTTCCTTCTCATTGTCTTGCGTGATTGCAGAAAACAACTTAATTCCATGAAAAATCTCCATCCTCCAAACTCTCTGATCACTGTTCGACCTAGCCTCTGCTAAAGTCTTTTCTGCCTTTCTCATCCTCCTCCCGAATTTCTGTTGCTGTTGCTGTCTGGCTACTAACTCCCAAATCGCTAATGCCTCAAACTGTGCTGGTCTCGGTAAGGGCTTCGATTTATATAGCGCCATCCTTAAGTGCTCCAAAACCCTCAAACTGAACGCCCCATTTGTAGGAAATGCTAAGCTCCCATATTTCTCTGTCACTTTGCACCATTGCTTTAGACAAAGACATGGCGTGACAACCCTCTCTTCCATTACAATGTAAGCTGGTGTAACTTCTGGTGGTGTAGCCTCGCCTGTACTCATTGTAATATATGTATATCCCCTTAAAGCACTCTTTAAAGCTTTGAAAATTTTCATCTCTTCAACCTTTTTGTTATTCATAATCAAATCAGGGAGCGACTTTTAATCCCAGAATTCCCTTCACCTACTTTCTCAATCAATTGCCTCTCACGGACGGCTGCCAATCCGTGCGCGACCTTTCTCACTAACCAACCTACCCCAGCGCACCTCCAATGATGTCACACTCATAAGTACTGTGGCTGACAAAGTCTTGCGGCTTGCCCTCCCAAACTTTGATTCACTCAAGACTAATGCAGGAATTGCAAGCACTAATCAAAAAACAAATCTGCTGGTTTACTACAGGAAAGGGCAACACAATCGCTTCAGATATGGGTTTTTCACTGACGGCTCTTCCTGCACTTACAACTACTCCTTCTTTCTCAGCCTCCCAGATTCGCAAGCAAAATTCGACCCACAAATTTTACTCTCAACTGATCAGTGGGTCTGTCCTGGTGCACATAGGACTCGCCAGATATCAGTTGAAAAATTCTCTCTCTCACTTTGACTCCCACTCTGACTTGTCGACCATGCCCGATCGACCTATTAAACCAGACAGATTACAACATAAAACCAAGTGTCTGATACACTTTTCAATATACTCCGGAGTCTTAGACCACGCAGGGTCCCTACATCAACATCCACGTGGACAATGTTTTAGCACAAAGCACCACACACATATGAAGTTTGACGACTTCCCTTCTCTCACACTGCGGAGTACGCACACTCCTTCTACAACTTCATTTGGAGTACTCAAACTCCCTAAACCCTCACAACCCACCTGCGATTTGCATAAGCTGTGCAAGCGCAACCTACTTCATTCACACTGTTACTAGGACGCTGAGAACATTCTCAAACAACCATTAGCAAGATCCAGGATTCTGGGTAAGACATTTCTGGACTTAGGGAAACATTTTCTCTCCAATTAACATCATTGAAAAATAAAATCCAAATCTCAATAATATCTCTGTTATCGTCTCTGTCGATACCTGTTACTCTATATTGGACGTCTATGGTAAGCTCTTAAGGAGACAAACCATTACCTCTGGTACTATCTCTGGTAACGCCTGGTACTCCGTACCGGACGTCTATGATGATCTCTTAAGGAGACTAACCATTACCTCTGCTACCATCTCTGCTAGCGCGCCTGACCTTAATAAATAAACTTACAAGGGGACCCGATTAGGCCAATGAACCTTTTGACTCGCAATTAAGATGTTCCCACCATAGGTACAGTACGGGCGGATCAATATTCCAATAACCAATCAGTAATATAAATAATCACTAATAATCAATGACATTAATAATCAATTAAATCAGTAATTGTCACACACCATGACCTTTCAGTCATGAATAACCACACCTTTTAATAAAAGTTAGAATATTTTTTTTCCTATATTAACAATGCTAAAGTCATGTAAATGAATCTAAAAATCAAATGAAACACATTCAGAAACAACACTGGCTGTCCAAAGCGGTGGAGGAAACGTAATCTAATCAAAACTTGAACTACGACACATTCTAAGGTTACAGTACAAATTAATAACAAGGACAATTGCATAAACGAGATCACATAGATTTAGATTCAGCAAAGAAATTCATCAAGCATTATTCCCTATTAGCAGACTTGTCATTAGTTGGAATCCTTAACTAACATCAGATTAGCATCAGCATGTTGGGCTTCATGCAAAACAATTTAGTAAAAGAAATTGGGTAAACATCTAACTATGGCTGTATCAAAACAGTGCGGCTGTTACCTAGAAAGAAAAAGCAAATATGCATAACAATACATATGGGTTCACTAATACCTCTCCTCAATTGGATCGGCAAGCTAAGATAGACTTCATCATCAGGACATCAGTCAATCAGCAAGGCATCAGGATTCAGCATCAAAGTTCAGAAAACGCAAAGTCTTTAAGCAATAAAGTTAAACACGTCTCTTTGTCAAGACGCATAAGAAAATAATGACGTTTCAGCCAGCAAGACATTATGCAAAGGCGGTGTCTTCCCTCAGTGCAGTCTTGTTAAGTTCAGTTTACTAAAACTACTTCCCAAATCCCTATTGGTCAAGGGATCGCATGTTCACACTTTGTCCAAAAACACTAAAACTTCAGATCTATGAATTCTAACACTACCACGTCCACATGTCGTTGATTGGTCTCTCCTGCGATGTCCTCATCATCTGGTTCGTCAGGTAACAATATTGTTGCAGCTTCTACTCCAGTCAGTGTCTCCATTGTTCTCCTCCTGAGGAAGTCAGTATCACACACATTATGGACGAAATGTTACAATCGGTTCTCATGAGAAACTTCCTGCAATGAGCACATTTAAACAATACAATGGAAAATCACAGTTTAACTCTCTAGGAAAGCCATTTATTAAACATTAAGAAATACACCTTGACATGACGCCTGGCAACTAGGCCAAGACCTTCGCTAAGTTAAGGCCTACAATTAATAAAGCTAATACATAATGCATAACCTTTAATATGACATATTACTACATTAATCAAACATATATTAAACATTTCATATTAATAATTATTAGTAAATGCACTTTGTGAACATTGGTGGCCACTCACCGTGATCACATTTTCAAATGCATGCATTATTTTTCCTACGTTATTATATTTTCTCCACAAATCCATTACTCATAATACATGAACTCTCATTAATAATTTATAATTAAACACCAGCGCTAGCAGAGGACAAGGATTGGATGTCCTTTTTACTTCAACATGATATATGCTGTTTCCAGGAAAAATGGTCCATTGATACAATTGATCTACATGGTTACTCAACACACCACTTACCTACAATCAAACTATAAAAGGGCAAGCAGTAGGGGTCTGGCAACCTGGGTAAAAACATCTTTGCTTGAAAGTGCGGAAATATTTCATACTATATTAAATAGGAGCATTCAAATCATCAACTTAAGAACTAAGGCATGGTCACTTGAGATCATGAACAGATATCTTTCACCAGGCGGCTGTCCATTAGTCAACCAGGACATCCTGCTACTCAAAAAACACCTTTCAATGAAAAGATTGGGTGAATCGCTGAAGGCCCTACACAAAACTATGCCAGGAGGATTAATATGGCCTATAAAGAACTGTGCATTGATCTGTGGTGACTTCAATACCAAGCTGCACCTCCTAATGTAGGACCAATAAATGATTGATGAATACAGCACCTGGAACATACTGCTACCACATACAGAGTTTTGTACGAGCACAAAAAAGGGTGAACTAATCTTCCAAGCCTTAGTTGAGGGAGGCATGCGACCATTGAACGTTACGTGCTAAATCAGAAAAAAAAAACACACCCATCTTTCGAGCTGGTGGCAGGCAAAGTGTAATTGACTACATGGCAATAAATATTGAAGCATGACATCTCATCTTCAATATGGGAGTAATCAGCAGGATCGAAAGTGATCCATTGCTTCTGGGCTTGGAGCACCCAAATTCAGGGTCTAAGGTGTCAACTTCTAGCTGAAAAGATAGGGGACCTAAAAGTGTATTAAAGCCGAATAGAAAAACATTGCCATGATTGATGATAATAGCAACATCAATTTCTATGCTACCGCCCACAAATGGTTAGTGCTACAAACCACAGTCATAACTTTACAGATACATGGGGGGGTGCAGCAGCAGTTACAAACGTTTGAGGAGCTACTGGTACAGACAACCATGGAAAGAAAGTACAGAACCATCACCTCCCCTAAATAACTTTTCCCTGAAGGTCAGGACTGGTTAGACGGTGATGCAGTGAACGGGTATTCAAGAATCTCAGAACAAAGGGCTATTAAAGTATAAAAAGCACCATCTTTCGCATAAGCTCTGGCAAGACCTCCTGGATGCAATCTATTCACGAAATTCAAAGAAATTTTGGGAAAATTATCAGATGGGGCTTTGAAGGTCCCCCCAAAGAACATGGAACTGAACATTAGCCCACAACTCTGGATAGATCACTTTACTACCCTACACTAGAGACATGGTGACATCTTGCTGCATGAGGTAAAGATCTTATCAGCCCAACACCAGTAGGTGGATGGGTGCATTCTCACTCCAACCGAGATACTTCAATCAGAAGATCGCAGCAGGAAACTAGATTTAAAGCCAACAAGAAATGAGTAGGTTGTTCCAAAACAGCACTTTCTAGACTGTATACTAGCTGCGACAGCTTCCAAAATTCCTGACATTCCTTTGCCTTTGGAGCTACCATACAAATCAGCAAAAAGGAAGTTGTCCAAGCAATCGTGACTCAAAAACCTCATAAGGCTGCTACCTGGACAAAATCCCTTCAGATGTTTATCACAACAATTTAACATTATGGCTGCCAATCCTAACTCGATCCTATAATAATACCTGGTTTCTAGAAGAAATTCCTCCTTCGTGGAAAAAATCAATAATTCTACAACTACACAAGAGAGGCGTCAAGGACATTGTGTCAAATTATTGGCCAATTTCACTGCTCAATTGCGTGGGCAAAATTTTGGAAAATTATTGCTATCCCACTTGGATCAGTGGCTGGAAGTACGAGATCTAATATCACCTTATCAAGCAGGTTTCAGGAGGGGGCACAACACAGTAGTATTCAGATTAAATTTAATCTGCTCAAAATATGCCTGTTTAAAAAAGTTACCACTATATTCGTTTTTTGTCGATCTTCAAACAGCATTTGACAGTATCGACCATTACACACAATAGCACATTTTAAGGGTAATGGGAGTCCCAGAAGAGATTCTGAAGCTACTAATCCAATTTTACTCTGGTAACGCAACTAGGGTCAGATACAGCACTACAGGTGAATTTACAACAGAGATCCCAATTCAGAGAGGCGTAAAAAACAAGGTTGCATCCTAGCACCGACCCTCTTCAACTGCTATATGCTAAATGCAGATGACCTATTACTAATCAGTAACACCAGATAAGGCATGCAAAAACTGATAAAGAATTTAGAAGAGTTTGCAAGAATAAACGAATTAAAAATCAACAATAACCAATCTAAACTGATTACTATAAATCGTAGACCCACCAGCCAGCATAAATGGTACCTGGATGGAAAGACTTTGGAAGAAGTAAGCTCCTATAGATATCTAGGAGTCGTGGTTGATGCCAGATGCAACTATGCGCAACAAAAAGAAGTAATAAAAAATAAGGCGCAGACACTTGCTTACGCCTTTTGCAAGCTCTCAAATTCTATTTGCGGCCAAGTACTGAACCCCTTGACAGCCATAATGAGAGCAAAATTATTGCCAACCCTCTCATATGGGGCCGAAATGATGAGGGGGATGGAGGTAACTCTCCTGGAGAAGCTTCTGATAATGACTCATAAGCGTATCTTTCAGTTACCAAGGCATGCCGCTGCAGCCCAGGTCAGACTAGAATTCATGTTGGTTAAGCAGTCGCTAGCTCATCCTGCGGCATTTATCAAATGCTGTTCCAAACTGAGACGCGCCCAAAAAGGGTCCTTGGCCAATCTAGTCCGGCAGGAAATTACTTTAGAAAGAGGGAATAGCAACTACAAAAGGTATCTGGAAAAGAGTATAAACCTCTTGAACTTAGATGAGATATGGGACCAGTCGCTTCCCACGCCGGCTTTTAACAAAGTAGTCAATAAATGAAGTAAACTACACAACTGTATAGAAGACAGGGAGGCTCTGACTAAAAGGTTGCATGGCTGGTTGATTCTTAACTCATATAAAAATCTCAAAGAATCATCGCTTATAGCTGCCCCCTACTCATGGAAAATTAAGCAACGCTTTCTAAGGCTCAGGCTGGGTGAAGTACCAACACTAGACCTCATGCCAAAATGGAAGAAGGGGCCACGAGCGGGCATGCATGAGTGCCGCCTGTGCCATCTGGCGGTAGGAAACCTGGTGCATGTGGTCTGCATTTGCCCAGCCCTGGCTGTTGCAAGAAATTGTCTTCTGAAAAAAGAATTAAATGGCTTAGGGATTAGATCCTGTAGACAAGCACTAATTGAAGCGTTCAATCCACAAAACACCATACTGAATATTAGATTGGTTCAATTTTTAGAAATTTGTTCCGGTAAAGTAACATCTGCCGAAACAAGCCTGTGATAGGGAGGACGCAAATAGAGATAAAATCCATCCTCCTTGAGCAACCACGTCAAAGATAGGAAGGTCCTATTATTTTTTAGGGCTGGCACTTATTTTTCTGCCTCAAGCATTTACTGCAAACAAAAGGCACAAATGTGAAAGACGAAGGAAGAGAAAAACGAAAAAGCGTCACAATGGAAGAAAGTAAAAAGCTGCAAGAGTGAGCAGAAGGGGCAGGGAGTGGCTGTAAGTGGATTGAAGAGGCCTGAGATGCCTTCAGGATTACGTTGCCTCAGTATTACGTGTTCGCACACTTAATTGCAGCAGCCGCGTGTTTAAGTGGAGGACTTTGGGCACCGCACGTTTTTATTTACAAATTAAGCACTGGTGTCATCATATGTTTTGCCTTCGTGAGCAATATCTACACCCACATTTTCTACAGTTGAAGGTTAGAAAGTGCGACGAAGCAGAGTCTCTGCATATGAGATCAAATGAAAGAGACACTGTGCTGGTTGTTTCCTCTTACATCTATGCATCATGGAAACAAGCAGAAGCGCACAAGTTGCTGTACGTAGATAGTCAACGATTTCAAAGCGGCAGCTATAAATCTCTCTAGGCAGGGCTTGGCACCCAGCAAAGTTATCAGGAAATGGTGCCTTGGCATGCTCTACGTGGGTGAATACCAAACTCTGATTCATCTTTGCATCTACAACCTTAGCACGATTGCAACATTAAACCATCAGCACCAATGCACTTACATACATAACATCTTTTTATGGATCAGAAGAAATAGACTGATGGGGCGTTAAAAGCTGAAAATACAAATAGGTTGCCTGAGACGTTCCCTATGGTTCTTTAAATGTTTTGGTAATTCACATAGAGAGCATCGTTAAGCAGATCCTGACTGTCGAAAGCAGTCTCTTTCTGTGGTTTTTCCAATGCTAAGGAGTGCTAAAATTTGTTTTTTTTCCCGTGTTGGGCTGATTGCTGGAGGGTGGGTAAACGTACCAGCATTTTACACCCAAGACATGTTAAAAATCATGTTTTATCACAGCTGCCTCTGGGCCCACAGTTAGTTGGGCAAAATACACTAGCACTTTATGTTTAGCGAACTCTGTAATGATAGTCAGCATATTTATCACCTCTTTTTAAATTTTCTTGTACTTTATGTCT
Organism: Pleurodeles waltl; assembly: GCF_031143425.1. Classification (NCBI taxonomy): domain Eukaryota; kingdom Metazoa; phylum Chordata; class Amphibia; order Caudata; family Salamandridae; genus Pleurodeles; species Pleurodeles waltl. The sequence goes on along the minus strand of NC_090446.1, from coordinate 612,345,814 downwards.
AGAGCCTTTTATAATGAGAGCCAGTTATATTCCTTCATCTTCATTGAGCCGTAAGGCTTTCTGCATAAACACAGAATTTGCACTAGCCGAGACATATTCGCTAGACCTGAAAACAATTGGTAAAGTGGGATTCATCAAACATTCATACACTCTGGCGATGCACTCAGGCACTCTTGGAAAATGACTAGGGGCCAGATGTATCAAAGATACGTTTTGCATTTCTTAAATAGCGAATTTTAAGAAATCGCTATTTAAGAAATGCAAAATGGGATGTATGAAATTTGCGATTCGGTAATAGTGATTTATTAAAATTCGCAGCTGCTATTACTGAATCGCAATTAGAGAATGGGACTCCATTCATCCCTATGGGCCCGTCGGCCCATAAGTGCGAATGGTTTTGCATCTCCCAATTTGCAAATTCCAGTTAGGAATTCGCAAATTAGGTAATGCAAACCCCAGGGTGCTGGGGGCCTAAGGCCCCCTCGGATGCACCCCCAAAAAATATTTGCGCTACATGTCATTTTTAAAAATGCATTTCTAATGCATTTTTTAAAATTGCACATGGTTACCACGAAATTGGGTTTGGTGGTAATTGCATTTCCTAAATGCCCAATTCGCATTTAGGAAATGCTTGATACATGTGCTTTGGAAATCGCAAATAGGAATTCCCTATTTGTGATTTCCTATTTAGAGAATCGCAATTTACGATTCTCTAAATGGGGTCGTAATTTTAAGGATTTTAGCGATTCCTTAAAATTGCACTGCAAATGCGTTTCATACATCTTGAAAGACATTTTTGCATTCACAAACGGACGAATTTTGGGCCAGATGTACCATCATGGCCCATTGCGATTCGGTAATAGCGATTTTTAAGAAATCGCTATTACCGACTCGCAAAGGCCCATAGCTGCAAATTTTTTGCATTTCCAAAATTGCGATTTCTGAACCAGAAGATACAGCACTACAGGTGAATTTACAACAGAGATCCCAATTCAGAGAGGCGTAAAAAACAAGGTTGCATCCTAGCACCGACCCTCTTCAACTGCTATATGCTAAATGCAGATGACCTATTACTAATCAGTAACACCAGATAAGGCATGCAAAAACTGATAAAGAATTTAGAAGAGTTTGCAAGAATAAACGAATTAAAAATCAACAATAACCAATCTAAACTGATTACTATAAATCGTAGACCCACCAGCCAGCATAAATGGTACCTGGATGGAAAGACTTTGGAAGAAGTAAGCTCCTATAGATATCTAGGAGTCGTGGTTGATGCCAGATGCAACTATGCGCAACAAAAAGAAGTAATAAAAAATAAGGCGCAGACACTTGCTTACGCCTTTTGCAAGCTCTCAAATTCTATTTGCGGCCAAGTACTGAACCCCTTGACAGCCATAATGAGAGCAAAATTATTGCCAACCCTCTCATATGGGGCCGAAATGATGAGGGGGATGGAGGTAACTCTCCTGGAGAAGCTTCTGATAATGACTCATAAGCGTATCTTTCAGTTACCAAGGCATGCCGCTGCAGCCCAGGTCAGACTAGAATTCATGTTGGTTAAGCAGTCGCTAGCTCATCCTGCGGCATTTATCAAATGCTGTTCCAAACTGAGACGCGCCCAAAAAGGGTCCTTGGCCAATCTAGTCCGGCAGGAAATTACTTTAGAAAGAGGGAATAGCAACTACAAAAGGTATCTGGAAAAGAGTATAAACCTCTTGAACTTAGATGAGGTATGGGACCAGTCGCTTCCCACGCCGGCTTTTAACAAAGTAGTCAATAAATCAAGTAAACTACACAACTGTATAGAAGACAGGGAGGCTCTGACTAAAAGGTTGCATGGCTGGTTGATTCTTAACTCATATAAAAATCTCAAAGAATCATCGCTTATAGCTGCCCCCTACTCATGGAAAATTAAGCAACGCTTTCTAAGGCTCAGGCTGGGTGAAGTACCAACACTAGACCTCATGCCAAAATGGAAGAAGGGGCCACGAGCGGGCATGCATGAGTGCCGCCTGTGCCATCTGGCGGTAGGAAACCTGGTGCATGTGGTCTGCATTTGCCCAGCCCTGGCTGTTGCAAGAAATTGTCTTCTGAAAAAAGAATTAAATGGCTTAGGGATTAGATCCTGTAGACAAGCACTAATTGAAGCGTTCAATCCACAAAACACCATACTGAATATTAGATTGGTTCAATTTTTAGAAATTTGTTCCGGTAAAGTAACATCTGCCGAAACAAGCCTGTGATAGGGAGGACGCAAATAGAGATAAAATCCATCCTCCTTGAGCAACCACGTCAAAGATAGGAAGGTCCTATTATTTTTTAGGGCTGGCACTTATTTTTCTGCCTCAAGCATTTACTGCAAACAAAAGGCACAAATGTGAAAGACGAAGGAAGAGAAAAACGAAAAAGCGTCACAATGGAAGAAAGTAAAAAGCTGCAAGAGTGAGCAGAAGGGGCAGGGAGTGGCTGTAAGTGGATTGAAGAGGCCTGAGATGCCTTCAGGATTACGTTGCCTCAGTATTACGTGTTCGCACACTTAATTGCAGCAGCCGCGTGTTTAAGTGGAGGACTTTGGGCACCGCACGTTTTTATTTACAAATTAAGCACTGGTGTCATCATATGTTTTGCCTTCGTGAGCAATATCTACACCCACATTTTCTACAGTTGAAGGTTAGAAAGTGCGACGAAGCAGAGTCTCTGCATATGAGATCAAATGAAAGAGACACTGTGCTGGTTGTTTCCTCTTACATCTATGCATCATGGAAACAAGCAGAAGCGCACAAGTTGCTGTACGTAGATAGTCAACGATTTCAAAGCGGCAGCTATAAATCTCTCTAGGCAGGGCTTGGCACCCAGCAAAGTTATCAGGAAATGGTGCCTTGGCATGCTCTACGTGGGTGAATACCAAACTCTGATTCATCTTTGCATCTACAACCTTAGCACGATTGCAACATTAAACCATCAGCACCAATGCACTTACATACATAACATCTTTTTATGGATCAGAAGAAATAGACTGATGGGGCGTTAAAAGCTGAAAATACAAATAGGTTGCCTGAGACGTTCCCTATGGTTCTTTAAATGTTTTGGTAATTCACATAGAGAGCATCGTTAAGCAGATCCTGACTGTCGAAAGCAGTCTCTTTCTGTGGTTTTTCCAATGCTAAGGAGTGCTAAAATTTGTTTTTTTTCCCGTGTTGGGCTGATTGCTGGAGGGTGGGTAAACGTACCAGCATTTTACACCCAAGACATGTTAAAAATCATGTTTTATCACAGCTGCCTCTGGGCCCACAGTTAGTTGGGCAAAATACACTAGCACTTTATGTTTAGCGAACTCTGTAATGATAGTCAGCATATTTATCACCTCTTTTTAAATTTTCTTGTACTTTATGTCTAGAGCCTTTTATAATGAGAGCCAGTTATATTCCTTCATCTTCATTGAGCCGTAAGGCTTTCTGCATAAACACAGAATTTGCACTAGCCGAGACATATTCGCTAGACCTGAAAACAATTGGTAAAGTGGGATTCATCAAACATTCATACACTCTGGCGATGCACTCAGGCACTCTTGGAAAATGACTAGGGGCCAGATGTATCAAAGATACGTTTTGCATTTCTTAAATAGCGAATTTTAAGAAATCGCTATTTAAGAAATGCAAAATGGGATGTATGAAATTTGCGATTCGGTAATAGTGATTTATTAAAATTCGCAGCTGCTATTACTGAATCGCAATTAGAGAATGGGACTCCATTCATCCCTATGGGCCCGTCGGCCCATAAGTGCGAATGGTTTTGCATCTCCCAATTTGCAAATTCCAGTTAGGAATTCGCAAATTAGGTAATGCAAACCCCAGGGTGCTGGGGGCCTAAGGCCCCCTCGGATGCACCCCCAAAAAATATTTGCGCTACATGTCATTTTTAAAAATGCATTTCTAATGCATTTTTTAAAATTGCACATGGTTACCACGAAATTGGGTTTGGTGGTAATTGCATTTCCTAAATGCCCAATTCGCATTTAGGAAATGCTTGATACATGTGCTTTGGAAATCGCAAATAGGAATTCCCTATTTGTGATTTCCTATTTAGAGAATCGCAATTTACGATTCTCTAAATGGGGTCGTAATTTTAAGGATTTTAGCGATTCCTTAAAATTGCACTGCAAATGCGTTTCATACATCTTGAAAGACATTTTTGCATTCACAAACGGACGAATTTTGGGCCAGATGTACCATCATGGCCCATTGCGATTCGGTAATAGCGATTTTTAAGAAATCGCTATTACCGACTCGCAAAGGCCCATAGCTGCAAATTTTTTGCATTTCCAAAATTGCGATTTCTGAACCAGAAATCGCAATTTTGGAAATGCAAAAGGCCAGGGTGCTAGGGGCCTAAGGCCCCCTCTCCTGCACCCCAATTCTATTTTTTTTTTAACATGTAAGGTACACACATGCCAAAAGGGCGTGTGTGCTTTACATGTTCAATTTAAAAATGCAGTTTTACTGCATTTTTTAATTTTGCACCAGGTTACCACCTGGTTGCCGATCATGGTATTTTGCACGTGCAAAACACCATTCTGCGAAAAATCGCAATTTGCGATTTTTTGCAGCATTGCCTTGCGACCTGGATTTTGCGAATCGCAAATTGCGATTCGCAAAATCCAGGTTGCAACCCAAAAAATCGAAATTTTTGCGATTTCTACTTTGTGGTCTGCGAATGCCTTTCATGCATTGCAGACCACTATTTTGCACTCGCAAACGGCCGATTTTACCGTTTGCGAGTGCAAAATATTTTCATACATCTGGCCCTTTGTGATTCGCACCATTTGCGCATGCAGAAAATGTTTGATACATGTGGCCCATGGTCTTTTACTGAAGGTTAAGTATGTAAAATTTACATTCCCAAAAGTTGAATTATGGAAAACAATCTTGATACATACAACCGACTGTGACGTGTCACAATGGATGTGATGGCATGTGGGAGGTAAGTAATACACTGCTTTGACACAAGGAACAAGTGAAGGGGAAGAAATAGTTATAGATGATTACTGGATGACCACCTACCAGTTGTAGGGAGTCGACTGAGCCTTGCATATGGACCCAAAATTCTCCCACTCATGACAGACCCCACAGGTCATAGTGTGTACAGCAGAGTCTCACTGACTATAATTGGTGTGACAGAAGCCTTTTTGTTTGTTGGCCTGGCCTACGATCTACTGTGTTATTTTTTAAATAAATGACATTTGAACATGCTAATCCGTAACAAGGTGGGAAAACAGTAGACTTTATTCTAACCTATCAACCCATTATTTACATTTTGTTACATTCAGTCATATCAAAGCTTGTTTGTACATTTGAAACTGATCCTAAAATCAATTAAATATGTTTAAAAAGAAAGAAGACTGATGAGACACCATCATGTGATGATGTGCAATGACAGTTACATCGTTCTGTCATGTGACGACAATCAACTGCCATTCTTTTGTGTGGTCACATAAATAGTCATTTTAAAGCATCATAAAACCAAATGTCTGTTTGTCATGTGATGACAGGGAATCAGGGAATGACCATTGCTTCACATGATAACAGCGAATGTCCTTCTCAGTAAGAGATGAAAGTCAATGACTGTAACGACAAGTGGAGATGCACAAATTAGTCTCCTTCAGATGTTGTTGATCAGAAGCAGCAGTCAACCGTTCTTCCAGTAGTTTCCCCTAGAAGAACCAAGCAAGTGCTGTTGTGTAAGCAGCTCTCTAAATCTTGATGAATGAATGTTTTGAAGTTAATCATCAGAAAATGCTTGGCCTATCAAAAAGGAATCAGAAGTCTCTCTTGGTGGCTTCTCAGGCTCACTTGCTCCTCCTCTTGTTACAGGACGCAGAGGGCACATTCCACAACAAGACCATCTTTAGAAACACCACCACCTTTCTCTCCATCAATGTTGTGGATGTTCCTGACCTGAACCCGCAGTTCCTCAAGACCCCTTATGTGGCTTCAGTTCTGGAGGATTCTGACCAGGTAAGGAATTTTCTTGCAGCGCTCCAGTGGGCGAGATATCATCAGAGTAACAACATACCACTCTTGGACACATTCTATGGTAATAGGAGCATTGCGTTATAGGTCTCTTAGCTGGCTGGTGCTTGCAATATTAGAGACAAAACAGGCAGACACATTTAAGAGGGTTAATTTAAGTAAGCAGACAGTTACAGGTTCACAAGGTGAATGCCCCACCAGAAAGTAGTTCCTACAAACTCAGTCCTTAGGTAGCTTCTACCAATTTTAAGTTACAGAATAAATCTCAAGATAAAGCTAGCATGATTGATGGTGCAGGCAGGATCAGGAGATATGGCAAATGGCAAACCTGGACAAGGCAGACAAGAACAGATCACAACACCTGTTACTGCAAGAAGGTTTTCAAAAACTCTTTGGTGTGCAGAGATACATGAAGAAACCAAATTATTGCTTGTTCTTTGGCTTGTCGTAAAATTGGACACTAGCTTTACACTAAAACAATTCTGCCCATGAGCAGGGTTTAGAGGTAGAATCATGAGTGAAGCTATAACCCTAGGACAACCAGGCTGATGGTACACAGATTTCAAATAGACATGTCTGGTATATGTTCCATGAATGCAGGCAAGTGCCACCTGGGTAATTATTTGGCAACATACACATATATTACAAAGTGCATATATTCTTGTGGAATAAATATTTAGCTGCCATTCTTCTGTCATAATTTCTGTCTACAAAAACAAAGAGGGAGAAGAAGAATGTGGGGCTGGGTCTGTCCTCCTTATGGCCTATATAACATCACAAAAGAGGCCCAGCTAAAATAACTACCACAGGATGGATAGGAAAAAGGACTTTCTTGGTACAAAAACGCTCACCCACCAGGGTTACCCCTTGGTGGCATGCTTCTTCATTGGCTTTCTTCCCGTTCCGCTACAGAGCGGGGTGTGCTTCGACCTATGGGATACTTGGAAGCACTGATGTAGACTTGTCAATGTGAATCAAAGGAGGGACAGGAGTGGTGGGGTCTTGGGTGAGTTAAAAATACCTGTCTCCTAGTAATTCCAATGATTTAATAGATCTCTTGGAGGCGGTATGATTAAAAAGGGGCTGCAGAAGTGGGGGATGTAATTTACCTGACTTCCTACTTTACATGTTTCGGAGCCTTACCCCTAGGCTCCTCTTCAGGACCAAGGTGGACTCCCTGGTGCCACTCCTTGTTTGACTACCTCTAATGAAAGCATAAATAATACATGCTCTGCGATATGGTGAAATTCACCTTACTAATGGGGTGTCATAAGAAGATACCTATAGTTTATAGTGTCCGTCATTGATACTCAGTAGTATTTGGATTCTCATATCATAGCTCCTCCGGAGGGGTTAGGCGGGCTTGTGGTCACAGTTTCCTCAAAGCAACACTCCCACTCTGTACCTAATGCTCACCTCCCTGGGGTCTGTAGCTAATGCTCACCTCCTCGGGGTCATGGAGAAGGACATGCCATTAGATCTGATGTGATTCGGTTGACTAGTAATTAAATTGCCACGTCATCAGGGTAGGGTTGATTACTTCAAGAGTCCTGTCAAAATTCTAAGAGCAGAATATTGACCTACACCATTTTTGAGTGTTCTACCACTATATCATCACAGTCACTAATCATAGGCCCATACATATTTACTCTTATGTTCAAATCTTTAAGTTAGGTATATGCAGAGATACGAATAGTTAATGTACAATTAACCTATATATACAGGTGTGTGTGTGTGTGTATATATATATATATATATATATATATATATATGTATATATATATATATATATATATATATATATATGTATGTATATATTTTTTTCACTGAAAAAACAAAGATTACAGGGACGTTATAGTTATGCTGACACTTCACCCATACAAAACCATAGAAATTCAGCAGTTATAGTTATACTTATGTTATGAAACTATAACTTGTTGCCCAAAGTTACTTTCCGGCACAAGTTATTGTTTCTTCAGATAAATTTAACTATAAGTATAACTATAACTGCTGAATTTCTATGGTTTTGTAAGGGTAAAACGTCAATCTATCTATACCGTCTCTGTAACCTTTGTTTTTTTTCACTTTAATATTTCTGTCAGGTTGCAGCCAGCCATTCAGGGCCTTGCTTTTTCAAAGGATCCTTGACGAGCCAAGGAGAATCAGAGGAGGATCCTCGAATCCGCAGATCGGCTGATAAAAAATGGGCAATTTTTTGCCCACGAGGAGTCCCTCTATATGTGACTTAGGGGTCAGGATACCTGCATCCTGCCAGCCAATCACGGACTTGCTTTTCCTTCTAATCCGCGGAACATCTGAGGAGTATGTACACCCCTATATATACAGATTTGTTTTTAATTTATTAACTAGAAAACTACTGAACAGATTTACAACAATCACAAAAAGAGCGCTTTCTGGACCAAGAGCTACGTTCCGCCAAATTTGATGCAAATCTGTCTAGCAGTTCGGGATGTAGTCATGTTAAAAAAAATCCCTATTGAAATTCACATTCGGTAAATGCGTTTTGAACCCTCCTTTTTTTCTCAGGCCACACTTGACCAATCACCCGGAAACTTTCCGGACAGCAGCTGAAGTGATCGTTAATATTTTTGGGGAAAATTTGATGAAGATTCATCAACCGTTGCCAAATATATATTTTACAATGGAAACTAGGTTCTAACTATAACTACCTACTGGCGACCACCAGTAGGTAGTATACATATATATATAGATAAATATATATATACATATTACCTACATTGGTTGCCAGTAGGTAATTATAGTTAGGACCATGTTTCCAAAGGAAAAAAGTTTTTGACTTGCCTATATCTTTGGCACCATTTGACGAATCTTCATGAAATTTTCCAGAAAAAAGTGTTGCGGTGAGTCTTGTTATGCATGGAAAGTTTCGGGGTGATCCTTCAAGCGGGAGCCAAGAAAAAGAGGGCTCAAAAAAGGTTGCATTTCCTATGCTAATTTTCATAGGATTCTTTAGACACAACCACAGGCCGAACCTCTAGATGGAATTATACCAAATTTGGCAGAAAGCTAGCTGTCGGTATGCAGATTACACTTTCGCTTATTTGATGTGAATCTGTTCAGTAGTTTTTGAGTTATTGAAGGGAAAATAAATTTGTATATCTCTGGCTGCGAATAATTTGTGATATTCGAATATTTTTCACAAATACGCGTGCAAAAAGAAGCATTGCAATTGGCTGACTGCAACTTGATTACAAAGTTGCGGCTGCCATTTTATTTCACTGGACATGGTCCCCAGGGGTGAAAATCAAAATTGAAAGTGGCATAAGGGGTCAGGGTGAAGGTACCCTGACCCCAGGGGTGGGACATAGTTGTGTTCTGGGAGAAAATTATGGGTTCAAAATAAATTTTGTGTCACCATACACGATTTTCACAAATTATTGCGAATATGAAAACATTTGAAAGAAAAAACAGAGACTCATTTATACACTAATTCATTCACTCATACATGCAGTCTGAGACTCATGTTTTCACTCAGACATTTATGCACCCCCTCTGGCCCACTCAGACTCACACACACTTTCAGACCTACTCCAACACTCATGCATCCACTCATAGTTCCACTGACAGAGACAGGCCATGTGGCCAACCTGTGCCGCCCATAGCCAAAGGACATGCGTGGCATGGGGTTGGGTGGTTATAAGGGTTTTGCCTTGTGGCCAACCCCTGCTGTGCACGTCCGAAGTTGGAGTAACATATAATAATTAAAATTGCATTACAGAAATCACTGAAAAAACAAAAGTTACAGGGACGTTATAGAAATTCAGCATAGTTCTTTTAAGTAACTATAACTCACACCCTAAGGTAACTATAACTCGCGACTTCGCCATGCACAGCTAATTGTTCCACATATTATATTGTTGATGAAATCTTGTATGGCATCTTTGATATTATCACTGCAACATTTGCAATAAAATTATTGATACAAAACTGTGCATGGCAAGGGCGCAAGTTGTAGTTACTTAAAAGATCTCTTACTATAACTGTTGAAATTCTATTTGTATGAGCAAATTCAGAACCAAACTATAACGCCCCTGTAACCTTTGTTTTTTTCAGTGAATATATATATGTATATATATATATATATATATATATATCATGTGTACAAGACAACACGTTATGGCAGAGATCTTGCAATAAATGACGAGAAAGGCAATTGGTGTCTGTGCCCAGTTGTTTCAGTTGGAGAGGCAGGAGTGTTTATATATATATATATATATATATATATATATATATATATATATGTATATATATATATGTATATATATATATATATATATATATATATATATATATATATATATATATGTATATATATATATATATATATTAACTTGACAATATAGTGGCAGGAGATTTTCAGCATTCAAGATTTTGGTACTCAATATTGTGACTTTATATTCTATGGGATTTGTATTTCAACGGACGGGGTATCAGTCACCATTGTGACAGAGAGACCCCTCCGCCAAACTCTAAATCAGGCCCTTAGTGTATTGCACCTTACTAGGAAGTGTGAAGATATCTTTCAACTCACACTACCTGGATATCCAGGCCAACCTTGTACCTCACTCAGTGGAAGTATGCTTCAAGTCTTGGAGTACAGTTTCAATCCTAGCCACTTTCAACTATCCATTGACTTTCATTCAACATTCAGGCTACATGTTACATTATTTTTTTCCTTTTGATGTATGATTTTTGGTTAAACTCTTATTCTCATGCCTTGATCTGTCTGCAGGGCACCTCAGTGATAAGAGTCTCTGCGATAGACGATGACAGAGGGATCAATGATGTGATCACCTACATCATCTTCAGTAAGTGCACCTACATCTTCAGTTTGCATCATCGCAGGGGTTTAAGGGTGCTGCAGGGGCTGAGGCCTGTATCTTTGTTTTATAACTGATCACTTTGCTTTTGATGCGGGTTCACTGACTTGTTCTCAAGGGCACCATAAGAATAGTGAAAACAAAATGGCAATAAGGAAGTGAAAGGCTGCCATGGGAAGTATTGAGGGTGAAGTTAAGATAAAATGGAAAATTGGGGAAGTACCATAGGAGGGAAAGGAAAACCGAAATGGTAGCTGAGAGCTGCATAACCAAAGAAAGCCTGGTTGAATCCAAAACTGGAAGAACTAATAAATGGAAGATCATAAAGAATGTGCTGGGTTATGGTGTGTACCTGGTATTTGTGTAGTGATCTTCTGCCTCTAGTATATGGCTTAGCTTTGCGGCACTAGCCACAGGGTGTACTTCACATTGATCTGGTTTATCATGCAGACTAATATTGGATTGGCTCGGTGCCCTCTCCTCCTTGTCCGCCACAACCAATGGCTGGGTTTCTGATCAATGGTTCAAATGCAATTTATTCACGATTCTTATTGACTGATTTAACTACAACAACTTGCCTCAAAAAACAAGTGCAATGAAATTTAGGGGCATACCCCTCAAGTAACATATTTGAAAGCAAGTGGGAGGGGCTACCGAGGTGTTAATGGCTCATTGACCACTCAATGAAAAACCACAAGCTCACTTGTAACCTACTCGATCGAAAGAACTCAAAATATCACTCATTCAGATGTACTCTTTAAAGACACATGCATTTACATTTGTGTTTGCCATCCCCAGTATATATGTGAGATAATCCCAGTGTCTTTGGATATGTCTTGTGCTTCCAGAACCTTGGTACATGTCATTCACATGATTTTTGTATGTTTATGTACCTCTTGGTCTCAGTATGTATTTTTGCCATTCCCTGTGTAACAGTGCCTGCCTAACTATTTTAAGTTACCAGTGACTGCATATGTGTCTTGTACCTGTTGCCAGTGTTCACTATTCCTAGTAGCTCTGTTTCTGTCTGGCGCTCCCTAAGGTGTCTGTTGGTGTATTGTCTCCCAGTGTTTACCATAATAGAGATGCAGTAGGCCTCTCACAGTAGTCATGCCCTGTTATGCCCTGTATTTATGACCCTCTTGACTGCGTCTTTCTGCCCCTCTTTTCTCACACTTTCATTTTCTCTGTGGAGGACTATGGCTACAATTGCAAGGAGAGAACAGGGTATACGAGCAGAAGGGTTAGGATGGGAAGAAAAGGTGCAGGGGATACGGGAGAGTAAGACATTTTTCAAGAATGAGGTAAAGGGGCAACATGAGGGGGAAGAAATACAACAGTGAGGATAGAAAAACACAGAAACTAGGCCTGTGGAAGATCTACTTCAAGGGGGTGGATTAAAGGGAAACTAGGAGGGGGCAGAGCTACAACAGGGAGGCCAAAAAAGCATGGAACTGTGAGGTTTGAGTTCTTGTGTTGAAGCTGAAGAAAGCAAAACAGAGAGCTACCTTGAGGAGGTGGAAGAAAAGAGGGAATAGGAGGTGGCAGGAGAGAGAGATACAGTTAGGGCCTCATTACAACCCTGGCGGTCAACGCCCGCCGAAGGTTGAAGTGGCGATCGTACCGCCAACAGGCTGACGGTACAAATCACCATATTTTGACCGCGGCAGTAGCGCCGCAGTCACACCGCTGGTACCACCGGTTTACCGCCATGGTTGTCTCGGCGGTCAGAATCCGCAAGGGCAGCGCTGCTTGCAGCGCTGCCCTGGGGATTTTGACTCCCCTCCCCGCCAGCCTGTCCATGGCAGTAGACACTGCCATGGAATGGCTGGCGGTAAGGGGAGTCGCGGGGCCCCTGGAGGCCCCTGCACTGCCCATGCACTTGGCATGTGCAGTATTGGGGCCCCAGGCACAGCTCCGTCGTGATTTTCACAGTCTGCCTGGCAGACAGTGAAAAGAGCGACGGGTGCTACTGCACCCGCCGCACTGCCACATTGCCGCCGGCTCCATTAGGAGCCGGCTGCAATGTCACGGCCGGGTCGGCAGGGATGTCCAAATGCGGCCGGTGGGTTTCCGGCCGCATGGGCGGCCGACTAGCGGTCCTACCGCTAAGGTTGTAATGTGGGCCTTAATTTTCTAAATCCATAACGAGGACAGGACCTCTGAGGTGGGAGACCTCGCAAGAGGAGAAGAGAGTAAACAGAATTTGGGAGAGCTGTCTTGAGGAGATGGAAGAAGAGAGAAGTGGGAATTGAGGTAGTTAGCAAGCCAGAGGAAAAAAAAGGAGTATTTGGAAGTAGGGATGCTACCATGACGGAGAGGAGATCGACTTTGGCGTTGGGCAACTTCCAAAGTTGGGGGCAGAAGAAGGTACTTTGAGAGGGCAGGGAATGCATTAAAGACACCATGGGAAGAGGGACCAAGAGGATCTTGTTGGGAGAGGGAGAGGCACTAATATAATATGCTCAGTTCTCACTGGTCGTCTGGGAGACATGGAATTACATTTTTTGAATCTCTGTTTTTGCTTTAGATGCCACCGTCCCTGGACTGTTCAGCATTAATGCTTCCACAGGAGAGATCGTCGTAAATGCCACGATTGACAGGGAGCAGCTGCTGGACTCCAATGAGCAGGTCATTCTGTTTGTTGTGGTAAGTGCGGGTTACACACTTGAGACACCTGTACCCAGGGGCAGATGGCGCAGTGGGAATATTCAGAAAAAATGTGAAACTTAGTGATAAGGCTAGTCTGGAAGCACAGAATTATGGAAAGTAATTGAAAGCAGGAAAGGATGACACACAATGAGGTTGTGCCATTTTAAGAAGCAGTCAATTATAGGGGTAAATCAAAGTTAAAATTGAACGTTTGTAGATCTGGGCAAGGGGGGGTATACTTCCAGAAAGTGGAAAAGCTAGGTACCTTGATGTGATGGTTCACATGGTGAACTGACGAAAGCATGTCAAGGGGAGTTAATAGAGAGTACAGAATGCCTGGCTTTACCTCTGCCGTGGAGAGTTTGCTGTGGATTACATGGTTCACGTAGCATACAACGCTAGTCAATTCACCTAAAATCCTACATCAGAGGTCAGATACGCTGACTTGTGGAAGCTCTAGGAGGATACAAAGATGTTTCGCCAGAGGCTAATGGACCAGAAATCGAGTCTGTGATTGCCTTTCCACACACACTTATCAACACTCTCCGAGGCAGGAGAGTCCTCTCAGCTGGCCACTCCTTCTCACACGGTATAGCACAGCCCAAAAACCCTCTAGTGACACTGGCAGTTTCTCTGATCCTTCTTTACAGTAAGAGGGCAGCCTACCTGCAGAGTAGCAGAGTTGTGGTTACCTTTCTACTAGGGGCAATAGAATGTTAGGCCTTTATTAGTAATGTGGGTTACTAACATTCAGCGTAAGTAGGACTTTAAATTAATGAAGCACACACAATAGCTGAGTACGGATAAAATGATGGAGAGGTTATCTGATTCAGTGACACATTGTGCCTAGATGTAATATACCAGTCTGGCAGTAGTTGAAGTGGTCTAGTGCTATTTTGGAGGCAAGCTACAGTCTTCTTCAAGGCCACCCTAGTCCATATCTGCTTCACCACCCATTCAACAAGCAACACAGCAGTGCTTTTTTCTCTTCCAGGCTGAAGAAGCACATGTAAATATCTACAACCAAACTGCATGGACCGGCACAGGAGTGACAGTCCAAGTTCTGGATATCAATGACAACACCCCAGAGTTCTACAACTGTGAGATGCCTAATTGTGACTTTATTACTCCGGAGAATAAATACGTGGGCACCATAGAGGAGCATGCTTCTGGCCGGGTTCCTGTGGAAAACCTGACTATCACTGCTCACGACCCTGACAAGGTAAGACACCAGAGCAATATTGACAACTCAACAAGGTAACACAGCTTTGGTTTTGTGACACACTGTAAAATGCAATGTGGACAATATTTCTGCGATGCTGATATGGGACTGTGGTCCAGCCTTCCAGACCCTAACATGGTATTGCAGCCAGGTTCCGATGACACTAACAAAGGAACTCAGTATGGAACCTGTTGACTCTGTAATATAACATTATCTGGGCTCACTAACCAAACACTGTAATGCTTCTTATCCTTTGTTGACAGAGCCTGACAACGGCAGACTTGGGCTTCATTCACTCTGACAGGGTAGGATAGCTGAAATCCCGTCTACGCAGTCAAGTAACTAATGAGAAGTTTCTTTTTGAGGGATCTGTTGAGTCCAACTTGACAGGGTAGGGCACACTTACCTCAGCTGAGTACTAAGGCTATTAGACCTGGGAACAGTTGAGAATTACTCTGTAATCTGATGTGAGATCCATTAATGATCTAAACAGGATATCCTTACTTGGTCACCAGCATCATACATTCCCTTTACTTACACCTCTGACTGAATGAGTTGTCAGTATGGAACTGTGTCAGAGAGACTAGTATCTCTCACAATAACAAGATGTTGCTTGTGAGGAGTAGCTCATTAATTTTTGTTGTTTTATTTGTGTTCTAATAGTTGCAGCTCTACAAAGAAATGCAAGGATTAGGTCATACATGACAACTTGGATCTCTGAAAAGAATACATATTCTCTTCATATAAGGGCAGATATGTTGTGCAACAACTGCCTAGAGTTTACATCTGGAAAATGTCTAGGTATTCTGAAGATTTTAAAATTGATGTCTGATTGTAATAGCAATGGTGGTGCACACATTTAACATGTTGAATGTCATCAGGCTATCTTTGAAACTACTCATGAAGTAAGTGTTGGTAACTATATCTCACAAAATAGAGAGCATTACGTTTTGAATTAAAAAGAAACCTCAAAACAACAGCACGCACCTATCATGGGATGCAAGTCTCACACAGACACTCTGCTTATTTTGTACAGCTGTTAAACGGGACCTTCACTCTGTCCCTGGAGGGTCCTGATGCCAGCGCCTTCTT